>NC_138823.1:114758178-115121925 GCF_965183815.1 Platalea leucorodia
ATTTAGTAAATTTCAGTTCTGCAAACTCAGCCTGTTATACAAAAATCAGGTTAGGTTCTTGCGGGCTCATGTGTCATTCACATATAGGCATGCAGGACCTGCAGCTGGAATTAGCTGATATTATTCTTTCTTACTGATATTTTTCTTTGTTAGATGTTTTGAAGATGTCTAAATTCAGATTTTGTTTTTTTCCTGCAGCCTCTTTTTATTGTTTTGTGGTAAGTGATTAAAAAAAAATTTTTGTCTAGAAAATAAGCAGATACAGCCTGAGAAAGATGCAAGGATACCTATAACAGGAGCAGAGTTGTAGTACATGGAACAAAGCCTTTTTTCATCTTTTCTTGCCAAAGCTACAACAAATTAAAAAATATAGAGAACTTTTTGGAATTTCTAAAATTTTGATGACGTTCCAAATAACTCTTTTGTCGGTTCGTTTCTTTATGCAAAAATCACAGTTTTCCTGCTTTCTCTGATTTAAATTAGAATTCTCTGTGCATTACTAAGTATTGTTTTTCTGTGCGCATCACTTGTGATTTGAACATATTTGCTTTTGGCTGAGATGTATGAGAACAATTCCTCTGCCCACTATCTTTCCAGAATGCAGGCTGCAATAGGTATTCATTTTTTTTGCAATCCAGTGTTCACTTGCTCCTTCACACCTTCTTGGATGTCCTTCAGCTGCTCCTTGATCATATTGCTGGGCACAAAAGGAAAAGCCCAAATACAGCACTGAATGTGACCTTTGTGGGACTCCATAAAAAGTTATGTCTCCAGTCGGAGAAAGTGGTCAGCATTGGTCTACAAATTAAATTTTGAGGGGAAAGTGTCTTATTTTTGATCACTGGTTATGTCAGTGGTGGAATAACGGTTTGATATTTTAAAAATCTGAGTTGGAAATGTTTGATTAATTGAATTAGTGCTGGAGTGCTGTTTACAATTTTTTGAATGTTTTATTTTCTGTACATTAATTTGCCTAATTATAAAATTAGAATAGTTATGCTATTTAATAGTATGATGTGCAAAGTAATCATATAGCAATATTAGAGGTGTTCCTTTGGAAAAATAAATTCTGCCACTGATTGACAAAGTAATTATAAAATACCTTTCACATTCTCCATTATTTTTTCCATGCATCACACTGGTGTTTCCCAGATTCACAAGCATAGGAAAGTCATTTCCTTACTTAGTAATTTTTTTGCTTCCCTTTTGCTGTTCTTATACTTGTCTAATTTTAAAAATAAGCTGTTATTGCCTTAAACTATTCTTATAATAGAATAATCTTTGTTTTGTTTGAACCACATGCAAGTACATACTAATTCTTAATTAGTGGCATAAACTTAATGGCTTTGGGTTCTTCAGTATAGGCAAAGATACTTGATCTTACCATCCCTTTGCAGTTACTTTTCACAGTCAACCATGCATTACAAGCTGCCTTCAGTTCTGTGAAAAAGCATCTATTATGTCTTTTTGGGAAAGTGAACTGTTCTCTGTTGCTCTGCTTAAAACCTTCATGTCCCCTGCACATACAAAAAAACAAGGCTAGACACCAAGGAGTCACTATATATAGTAGGGTTTTTTTTTTTTTTGACTGCTTAAAAAGATAAGTAGCTGAGAGAGAGTCAAGTGTTGTTTCTCTATAAATTGTGTGCCAGCAGGTTTATCACTAACCGCTGTAGGTTATGTTGAGTGGAATAATCAGGAGGAAGAAAGGGAGGCTAAAATAACAGAGTGGTAGGACTATTTTGACTCCACAGTCAAACCCTCCTTGACTTTTGCCCTTTGGGTGGAAAGTGCTTATGTTACAAAACAACATGAGGTCAGCCTCTAGGTTCTGCTGTTCGTTTCTTTCTTGCCGATCTCTGCTGAGGGAGTAGTTGGCTCGTATATTTGTGTTCTTTGCTTTTTTGTTAAATGTTACATGCTATTACTGTTTTGGGTGATAAGAATGGCAGTCGCTTTTCCTACAGAGTGTAAGAAGAATTGCTGGATTGAAGAATGAAAAATTGCCTAGATGACATTGAAGAGCCATGCCTAGGCACAGTAGGAAGATATCCTGAAAAACATGTGAGCATCCACTTTTCAAATATCTCCTTCCCTCAAAGACAGCATACAGTGTTAAGACTATTTTTACACTTATGAAGTCAGTATATAAAAAAAAATTCTCTTGGGTGCACCCAATTGATTGGATAGCACTCTATGAAAATTCTCCTGAGTTCTTTTGAAAAGAGAAATCATTCCTGGTCTAGGCTTCAGCTTTTTTCTGAACTCTCCTCAGTTTAGGATGACAACTGCTTGGTTAGTGATCCAGTGATAGACCCGTGATGTGGAAGAGGTGTGGGAGCCCGAGTGTATTATTTAATGGCTGTGGTACAGTGGAGGAGGCCCCTGTCAGGAAGCAATAAAGTAGTTATTAGGTAATGACTGTGGAGGCACCATATATAAGGTTAAATTGATATATGTAAATCACTGACTTTAAGATGCTGAAGCTGCCTCTTGGCGCCCATCTTTTTTTACACAAGTGGGGATCAAATAGTTACTGTTTTGATAAATGGTATGTAGCTAACCTACATTAAAGACCTTAAGGGAGCTGAGCTCTTAAATTCCTTTGAAATGTAATGGAATTTGGGCGCCGAGTGCTGTTTCTTTTAAAAAAAAGTCACTGGCTCATTTGCTTTTATTAAACCGCTTTTGAAAATAGTGTGCAAAGACTTTGATATGTTCTGTCACAGTGCGAATGTAGCATAGGTGCAGGGTATACATGCAAATGGGGACATGTGACTTCAAATGCATGTTGGCAGTGGCAGAAACCAGTGCAAACCAATTAGGGTTAACTGGTGATGGCTTTCTACTGTTGTGTCTGGTGCATAATACTGCTAGCAGTTTTTGAAGGTCTCTGCACAGGCTGTATGGGGTCATTTGCACAGAAGTGTTTCATGTTGGCTTGTTTTTTGGTGTCCGTAAATTTTACTTAAAATAATAGTTTTTAAAAGTGAAAAAAATCTGTAGTTTATTGGAGGACTGACTCCGGCCACATATGTGATCCCAAAGTCAGCAAAGTATGTAGGAACATGCCCGAGTAGCTTTCACTTACTTACATACCTTGTCTGCTATACAACTGTATTTTAAGAAGATAGTTATATTCAGCAAAGCTGTTATACATGCTAGACAATATAAAATCTATTTTGATTATCATTATCACCAAATTCAGAATAGAATAAGCAAATCCTTAATGCTGAATTGAAGTCACAGTCTACTTGTGTAGTATGTATCTATAAACATTTATACATACAGTTTGTATATGAGAGTGGATATATTTGTGTGTAAAATAGATAAACAAACAAGATTTTACAGGCCTCTTTTAGCTGTAACTTCACAAACAAGACCTGAGGTTTTTTTTTTTTAGGAATGCATGATTGTTTCCAATTTTGAGGGTTAAGATGCCTTTTCCTTGCTTGTAAAAATCAATGTTTTGTCTTGCTGTGTATGGAGTCTGTTTATAGGAGTTAAACCCAACAAATTTTCTTTCTTCAGACTATTTCTATTGGGCGGCTGTAATTTGGTTATACTCATTTCTCACATGGTAATGCTGCAATATAAATACTTTTTACAGTATACATAAATACATAAAATACATAAATACATAAAATACATAAATATTTATGGGGAGCTGATATTTTTCTCCTCTGGGGTTGCAGCTTCAAATGTAGCTCATCCTATTCCAGCATTACAAAAATTTTAATTGGTGTCCTTTCCAAAAATATTTGTAAAATAATGTGAATGTGTTAGATTGCAATCTGAAACATTTGCCTTTCATTTGCAATGGAAACCAGTAGAGGGTTTTTCTTGGCCACACCCAGGACTCCTCTGAACAATGCTGAATTGTACAAATATTAAGACGACAAAACAAAAAACCCACCCCAAAACCTTAGATGTCTGTCAGACTTCACAAAAGAAAAGGGAGTTTTCTTCGTATGGTAGTTTACATGTGAAACTGTAACTGCTCTGAGAATTGAATCTGCTATGATTAAAGACTATAACTGATACTATTCATATCATTTGTGCTCGGAAACTGTGCAGCATCATAACAAGTGAGTAAAATACAAAAAATTGCAATCTGTTTTTCTGAAGAGATATGTAGAATTAGGTCTCTGCACAGGCTTGCAGTTAATCTTAGGTACTCTGCAACCTGAATGGGTGAGCACCAGGGGAACAGGCTTGCTTTTGTTTGTGAAGGGACATGCAATAAATGCACAGTAGGCATTCGAGTGAAATTTTATTTTAATATAATCATGTAAAAGAAATGCAATCAAAATGAAACCAAACCAGATGTAATTTTTTGCTAGTATTTTTTAATTATGTGAGTGCAAATTTTGCAAGTGGTCAGTTATAAATTCACATGTAAATTCAAAAGTCCAGCTGTAACGTTAAAACAGGATAAGTACCTTAATCAGAGTTATACAAACCTATATAATCAGCATGAAAATATTTTTGTACTGCCACATGTGATATATCATTGCTTTGCTGTATAAACACAATTAAAGAGCGCCTTGGGGACTCCCTGAACAAGAGATTAAACAGGGAAACAAGACCAGCAGTTCTAACACTTCGCATCTGATGACTTAACCAATCCAGACAGGCTTTCATTCCCAAAGATTTCTGTTCCCTGAAATACACATTGTAAGAATTCACAAATGCAATTGTCTAATGCTTTAGGTCACAGACATCCAGTCTTTCATATTCTGCTTGTCAGTAGAAGAAATAATCCGTGACCTTTCCACAGATACACATAATTTTCCTCTCCCTCTTCCCCTTCTTTTTTTCCCTGTCAGAGATTAGCAACAATTTAGACTTGTGAGTGGAGCTAATTGCTGAATGCTGTCTAAACTGCTTCAGACAAAATGACCTTGCTTAGCAGAAACCTACCATTTAAATTCTTGAGTTAACCTCACTTGTTTTGTCTGGAATAGGTTAAGGAAGCAGATCGTAGGCAGGTCTGGAGAAGGTGGGTGTTTCTGGTGAGGAGGGTTGAGGTGAGTAGCTGCAAGTGCAGGGAGCATCAGCTTCCTTTACTGAAATAGCACCTTGCAGAGCATACACCAAGTAAACCACACAGAACTTGAAAAATAGGGTCTTAACTCAGGTAATTGCTTAGAATTATTTAAGTGATTCTTTCTTATACAATCTGATTCTGACTCATACTCTAGATTTACTAGTTTTGGATAATAAATCCTATTCCTCATGCTTTTTAAAATGATATATGGAATGTTATAGGAAGCTTTGGCTTATTGAAATTCATTGTGGAGGAAACCAAAACTTGCAAAATGGCAATTTTAAAAATGTATTGCTTTTGATAGCATTCAATAGAATAGAAACACGTTAAACTAGTTCAGATCAATGTTTTTTGTGATGCTCTGAAATCCATTGAATAATTTCAATGATCGTATGCACACATTGTTAGTTATAAATAGCTTAGTATATATTTGTAATGGTCCAAACTTTGATTTTCTAGTGATAAATCACAACAAATTCAGCTCAAAATTTGAAAAGCAGTGTTGGCAGTGTCTCTTGGAGGAAAAGAAAAATTCCATTACTTAACTTAGTTTTGATTCAGGCTGTGTTTTGGATTATAAAATTATTTTCCAAAGATTCCAGATGATTAAAATAATTTTTAAAAGAAAACTTCTTTCTTTTTGGCTTGAATTATTTTAATTGTCATCATTATATCACAGCAAAAATGTTAGGCAAAAAAATTCCATTCACATGCCAAATACTAGAATGCATACTGCAGTGTACTGCTCAAAGTCATTATACTGGGTTGAATTCAGTCTTATCGTGGGCAGAAGGCGGAGATCATCTTTTCAATAGGTTGTTTGGGTCTCCAAAATTAGCCCCACCTTTGTCAGGTCTTGTGTCTAATTTTGGGAAGGGCTAGTCAATGACACTGGAATATTTGATCAGATTTGCGTATTTTGCAAAAGTAGAGATGCTTATGTATTTATATGTCGTCTTATATCTGTCGTGTGAGTACAACAGACCTCATCCTCTTTCAGTCATTATGGTGGTCATATGCAGCTATTCTTGGAGAGCTTTCTCTTCCATGACTTCCTTACTTCATGTCCAAGCAACTGGAAACAAAGTTAGTTTTTAACATACAGTTACTGTAATGGACTCTAAATTAGAAGACCTAACCAACCTGATAAATAGACTGCGGGAGCTATCTACAGTTGTTGGCTGTTAACCAAGAGCACTCATAGTTCTACAGCTCGATAGTTCACTTCTTTTCCTCTTCCATGCTGCACCTGATATGCACTGATTCTCTAAAGTTTTATTAACAATTCAACTGTCCTTCTGCTACCCAGAGATTTCCTTAAAGCCATAAAATTCCTAGTGGCCTAATCCAAATGACTACCCAGAGGGTCAAAAATCCGAATTAGTTGGTTGTGAACATTGCCTAGTTTCAGAAATGGAGTTTACATGTGTTATAAACTAAATCCAGATGAAAAATATTTTCTTTTTAATCATCTTCATAGGCTCATAAGAGTGAAAAGTCTATTCAAGAGAGTAAGAAGTAGGAGTGGTGACATTAAAAGTCTGTTCTTTCACTGTCCTTCAGCCTCAGTGCAGATGATAGGAATTGGTGAGTTGAAACTGTAAGGCATGAACTAAAATGAAAGTTTGAAAAGAAAAATATACAGACATGGTATGTATTTACTTACTTGATTCCAGAAAAGTAACTTTAATTCAGAAATATGGTACTGTTACATCCGAAGCCTTCAACAGTACTGCAAAGTGATGAAATGTTTAAGATTTTTGCTAACTGTCCAGGAATATTCAGTAGCTAAAAAATAAATAGCAAATGGTAAGGGAAATGGATTTTTAAGCCCCATTTAGAAGTAAACCTTGTGTTTATTAGTATCAATCTGTAATAGTAATACTTGTATTTGAATATACTGTTACCAACAGGGAACATTTGGTCTATTTGGACATGCTGAGAGATCCAGGCAGCTGCTGTGGCTTAGCCATTTTTAAATACTTCATAAACTGGCACTCCTAAACCTGACTTATTTATTATTATGGACATAAAATCCCACAAAAGAAAGCCAGATGTTTAGGGAAAACAGTTTGGTTTCAGGGTTTTGAGCTGTGTATCATGCTTTTCATTATAAGATTTCCTATTCCCTGTATCTGTATTTTTTTTATATCTTCTGATAAGGCTACCAAAAATTCTTGCAGTTCACCCATTCCCCACATAAATGAGTTGAATGGAAATTGTAAGAAGTAAAATGTGTGTGGTTTAAATGCTTGCTTCAAGAGCTGGTGTGTTTTCAAGAGTAATGTGAGTTTTGGTTTTTCTGTTCAGAAGGAGCAGAGTTGCGTTTAAGTGCTTTTGAAAATCTTGTTCAGATCAAATCCCAGAAAGTAAACTTGTGAAGTTTCAATCTTCAGAACACTCTTGCAAATAAAATGCCCTGTACCAAATCCTACTCCATGTGGTTGAACTACGTGACTCTTCTCATTATCTGTCTCAATTTTACATTGTTTTCATTCTGTCTCTGAAAACTTCCACGAACTTCAGTTTGTGTTTCTCTTTCATATATATCATCCTCTCCTCACTGGCAGTGTTTAATGTCTTCATCTTTACTCCTCTGTTGAAATCTCTCTGACTTTCAAATTTCATATTAATGTACATTGAATGGTGACCCTCATTGAAATTCTTTTTGTGAGTGCATTTTGGTGTAGAAGCTTACGCTAGCATGTTCATTTAATTATGCGTGTATCACAAGAAAGTTGATGATTCATCTTGGGCATTTTATGCCCAAACTGGATTCCATTAGAAGGAGTTTTGTAATATTTAAAATGTTTGTCTGTTTTTATGTAGCATTTCAGATGATTGTGTGGAATGAAAGAAAGCAGGTCTGGTTGCTTAACTGTAGGCATTTAGTCATCTTACAATTGATCCATCTCATCAGTGACAACTGTTGCCTGAATTGTCAGAGACTTGTAGTTCATGTATAACATTTCACTAAATTTTATCTGTGTGATATTCTAATTAAATGGGCCTTGCGAAGGAGTTTGGAAGTTAAAATTATAAAGGCAGAAGAAATCATGGCCAAGCAGAAAGTAATTGTGTCTTAGAAAATAGTCTCATCAATTATAGGTAATGACTGTCTAAAGTTCAAGAAAAAGTAAGAATGGAAGAGTGGGCATGGATGTGGGAAACGTGTTAAAGGTAATGTGAGGATTACTCCCTTCTCTGATGAATCTTCTCCTTTTTGTCATTTCTCTTTCTCCTCTTGAAATTTCTATCCTTTTTCTTCCCCGTCGTCCAGAGTCTAAGTTGGTTTGTCTATATGTATAGAGCCACAGGTGAGTAAATGAAGAAGTACCTGTATAAAAAAAAAAAAAAAAAGACCCTAAGGACATCCACATTGATTCAGTACAGCAAATTTATTGGATCAGAATATTGGAAAATCATGCAACTTTTGAAAACCCTAATGGAACTTAATTAAGGAGAAGCTTAGGTACGTTCAGGCTGTGACTTGATCCTTGAGATGCCCTGAAATGCCATATTTCATGTGGCCCAGGTTAATAAAGCAGCTGGGAAGTGTGCGCCTTCCCAGATTATTTGCTAGGAGAAGTAATAAAACTGTTACATGTGATATCGGTACTGGAGAAGGAGAGGAGGAAAATACCTCCAAGTAGGCAGAATAATGAAGTCACTTGAAACTCAGCTGGCTACAGTGTTTTCTCATCAAGTTGCAGTTTCCTGAGGTCTTTGAGATTTGAAATTGTCTCAATTTTTGTTGAAGAGGAGGAAAGGGGAGAAAGGGACAAAGAAGATACATGTTTTGCTTTGGAGCAAACAGTAACACATAGGGAGTGCTGAATTGTGCTGAACTTCATCTGACCCTGACGTATGTGAACTAACCGTATAGGGATTTGGTGATCAATACCATTTTCAGATTCTGGAGCCTGACATGCGAAAATATTGTTATCCTTGGGTGAAGTTTCTTCTGTGCTGAAATAGTCAATATATGTGCATCAGCACTGGTGTAAATAATCATATAGGCAGCAAAGAGTAGGCTAACACGCATCACGTGCCTAATATGTTCTTGAGGGTAGTCTCAGTAGCTCGTGCAGGATTTGTTTTATCTAGAATGCTTTCCTTTTTACTTGGCAGCTACTGATTTGATACTCAAAACATAGAAAAGTGCTGTGTACACATGTGTATATACTTTATCATATTTATGGGATGGAACAGTGTTTTGAACACTGGAAAGACTGAAGAAGAAACAGGGAATATAGATTTATTATTCAATTCTTGTAGTAGATGTTAAGCGTAATTTCATTAAATTACGAAAATAACACAGTAGATAGGTAATTTCTCTTTGAAATAAGTATGAGGAGGAAGTGGAGGGATGTTTTTTAGGATTTACCATGGCAAATCTTTATGCTTAGTAGAAACAGATCTTTTAACAGATAAATCCCCTGGTAAGATTTTATCAAAGGAATTTATCATAACAAATAATTACCCTTAACGATGATTAAAAAAAGCAACACATTCATTTGCATGATTCTTCTTTTATTTTTTTCTAGATGTGTTTTGAAATAAGTGTTCTCGGATCAATGTCATAAATGCTGCCATTTAAAATTCTGACTATGCTCTTATGGAACAGGTGGGTTCATGCTCAGATGTCTAGGTACCTTATCTTTTCAGTGGCTGAAAAAAGAATTTGAAATTACTTAAATATTGACATAGAACCTGAAGTATCTGTTTATGCAAATGGTGGAGTTAACATGACTTATTGAGGATTGGATCCTTTTTATACCTTTGAAATAATGTTATTATTTGGACATGTTACAAATGGAATTAATTATGCACAGAAGATGGTCTTAACTTCAGTTTTTCTAATTTTTTGTATCCCTCTCTTCTCCCACATTCATTGAAGGTACTATGTTTATCCAGGAAAAAATAAAGGCATGGTTTGAAAATTATCTGTATTTAGTACTCAGATTTTCTTCTTGCTCGTAACAAAATAGGACCTTTAATTGCAGAATACAGTACTTTCTGTGATGAAAGATTCTTTTATTTTCACTTGATTTTTTTGTCTTTAGATAAAAATTTTGTTCGAAGTCTAAAACTAGTAAGTGGAAAACTAAATTGTACAATATTGTTTCTCTAGTTAATATAAATATGTATTTCACATAGGTTTATATTGTAGGTTTATAACCTAGTTTTATGTATTAAATGTGTTTATTATAAGTAGAAGTATAGATAGCAAATATATCAGTCTATAACATCAATTTTGCTACAGGTATCTCTCATTAAATTTGACCCTTTGTACTATGCATGCCTGCTGATTTTAAGAAAAAAAAAAAAAAAAAAAAAAAAAAAAAAAAATCCAGTATCCACAATTGCTTCTTAAATAGTGTCTGGGAAAGGACATAACCCACAAATATTTTTTTCTGTATTCTACAATCACACCTACTATTACACCTTCGAACCTTAATCAAAGGTTTGTTTCTGGTCTACAGACTCTGGCTGGAGCAGGTGTAAATGGAAAGCAGATTTTGGAGTCGTGAGCCCAGCAGCTAACAACTTCCTGCCGTAGTTGCTCGTGCATTCCCTGTAGGACTTCGAGTTCCTTAAATGCATTGCTAGTACAGCTGCATAAGGGCAGTTACCGAGGTGATAGTTTGAAGTGAATCCGATGTGTTGTATCTAGTAGTACCAAACTGGTACCTAGCAGTACCTAACTGATTACTATGCTCTGTACAGAACTGGCATGATTTCTAGAGGCAAACGTAAATATAATGTGCTGCACTGATACGCTTCGAGAACTATGTAAATGTGGATTGCTTTCAGATATGTGATTTAAAAAGTCCAAAGTCTAATCAGATCTAAAAAGGTTGCATAGGATTTCAGGAGGTGACTGAAGCTCCTGGACAAGTCCGTTGAGTGCAGGGTGCTTAAAACCACCTCATAACGAAGCAAGAAATAGAGGCCTCAATACACCACCATGCCTAAATCACATTTTATTCACAGTCATATCATTAGTTTCACTGAAAGCAAAGATTATTTACAGGCACAAATTTCTCCCTTTCTTAAGTTGTTTTCTGGGTGTAGATGTTTCTGTACCCTCAAGGTTTTTGCTATGTGATAGCTTTTTTCCTTTGGACTTCCATGTTTAGACTTAGCCTAGTTGCTTTTGGCCAAATTTTGAATGTTCCCAGGCACAATGAAACCAGATGCTATATTAATTGGATTAGTTTGTCTAATTAGTTGCAGTAAAATGTTCAGCACTTTTGACTGAAGATGAGCCTGCAATATAATATAGGATTCTGATTTTGGATCTATAATCTCAGCTTTGAAGTTCAGAAGTGTTCATATGGCATATGAATGGGAATGGCATACACGTACAGATCACCTGCAAATAAATCTGGATACAAAGCCAGAAGCGATTTACAATCAAAATATAATGTAAATGAAGTGCAAGTTAATATGTTTTGAAAATAATTGTATGTTACTATGCTATTTTGTGGTCTGCATTAAAATGCAGAGAAAATGGGTTTGCAACCCTTAGATTATCGTGCTTTTCACCAGGATATCAATAAAACTCTAATGCCAGCCTTGTCTGTGAATAAAATACCTATAAACACAGTATATAACACGTTTTTACATAGTTGACCTATTGAACATTTCCACATGTTTTTCATTTATGTGGAATTGTTCTCTCTTACTAGACTCCATTCAATTTTTTTAAAAACTTGATTTAAATAGAACAGAGACCTTAAATATCTTAACAAGCATAGCTGACCTTTTTGTGGAATTCTCCAAAAAGGATTGTCTGCAGCTGCAGTACCCAAGGTGTGCTTAGATCTGGTTTGTGGAACAAGTAAGGTAGAGGAATCCTCAGAAGAGTTTGTACAAATAGAGTGTAAAACCTAAGCACAGGGGAAAATATTGGCGCTGGTCAAAGGAGTGTATGTGGTGCATATAATTTCCCAGCAGTTGTGCTGTAGTGCACTCATACGCACAATATACTGGTTAACTGGTAATAGGAAGCCATTGTTTTCTTTACAGATCAGAAACATTAACTCCTGGCATGTCATATGAACACGTGCATAATGTAATAACTTAAACATATGTCACTGTTGTAAGGCAGGTGTGAAACAAGGATATTCAAGTTGAAAGATCCTATGGCTCGCTTTAGAGTCAAGAGGAAGGCCAGGAGGATGCGTGGTCTGAAAGCAGACAATATAAATGTTTTAGGAGGTTGCTTTCATTCTGTTATGTGAAAAATATGAATCTACATAAAATTCATACTTAATCTTATTCTGTCCTTTTTTCTTTTTTTATTCTTCCTTTTTTTAACATTCTGGTCTTGGGGGGGGGGGAAGCACATTACCTTTTGATAAGTTTTATTGCCATTCTTGGTTTTTTTAGCTGTAAAAGTACTTTTATTTTTTCAGGTTGTGTTATATATCTATATTAGAAAAAAGATAGAACTTTGCATGCTTTGTCTTAAAAGGAATTGTTTGTACCATTTCTGAGACAGAGAAGGAGAATTCCTATTTAATATTTTAAAAACAGATTAATTTCTGTTATAGTTAATGGGCCAAAATATTTGAGAATATTAGTCGTGTTGTATTATTTTGATAGCCTTCAGGCTCAGTTCTAGCTACTGAAAGCACCAGCTCTCAGTCTGATGACAATCTGTGCTCTAAATAGTCAGTCATTTCAAGGTGTATGTTCATTTCCTTTTGGTAATGAGACAAACTTTCTCTGGCTCATAAACCCTAAAGCAGCTTTAATATAAAAGTAAAACCGAGGAGTGATTTTAGCCATATTATTGTCTTGGTTTTGGATTTTGTTCCCTCCTTGTTGCTAAGAACTTTCAGAACAACAGATGTTTTAAATGTACAACATAAGATTTTAAATATCAAGAAAACCCAATGGATAAATCACAGATTCAGGGCTCTGTAAACTGCCTCTCTACTATAGAAAAATTATATTCACAATCATTGTGGTATAAAACATGTCTAGTGCTGCTTCAAAATTTCCTGTATCAGAGAGTAAAATATTTGTATGTAGGTTGTATCTGTTTTAAAATCCTTAATTTGTAGATTAGGATAATTTGCAGAAACCATGCACTTTTTTCCTGAGTGGTCTGGGTACATGCTGCTTTTTTTTTTTTTTTTTTTTATTATTTGACTTAGAATTCTTACGAGTAGGAAATCAGAGCTGGTGCTTGCAAACTTCATGTAGAAATTACTCCATCCGCAAAATCCTGAACAGTTAGAAGGAAAAGAACATTTTAATCTGCCATTGAAACTCAAATATTTCTGTTCATAGGGCAAATCTATAGAATACAATTTTTTTTTTTTAAAGGCACCCCCAAAACGAATCCTCTGTGTGAGAGAGAGAAAGAACGAGAGACCTAACTGTATCCAAATTGTAAAATTAAGGACTTGAAGTCAAGGGTCTTCTTGCTTCCTACATAATTGTTTGTGAGTTGGCAATATAACTGCTCTACGGCATATTCTTCCTCTCCCCAGCTGTTAGCAGCAGTAGTGGTAAGTGTAAAGGCTCACCCCTTATGAATCATCATTTGTGTCTTTAAAACAGGGTCCTATTGTGGCTGTAACTTTTGTGAATGGTGTGTGAAGCCTTGATGCAGAGGAAATCAGTAGAAAGTTTGCGATTGACTATGAGTCTTTGGATCAGGCCCTGAGCTTTTAAGTCTGTAACTGTCATGGAAAATAAATACTGCACTTTAAGGAACAAGCTCCAGGGTCTCCTAAAAGTAGCTTAAATAGCTCAGAGAGGAGCAGTATAATAACTCCAGCTTTCATATAGTAGGTTCTCACTAGTTTTACATCCTAGGGATACTGCTGGGACTCCCAAATCACTGGTCAACACTGTAATGATACATGGCAAATTACCTAGGTAATGGCAGTCGGATAAATCACCTCCAGCCAATGCTGGTTAGCCAAGGGAGGGGTGTGCTATGTATTAACTGGAACCAATTCCCCGAAGACAAAATCAAAGGAAAAATGGACTTGAGAAATTTTTTTTAACCCAATATGATGATTAGTGGTCATTAGTGAAGATGATTTATTTTTCCTTATGGAAAGGCTAGTCAGTGACTTTAGAAAAGCAAATGTGAATGTTTAACTTTTTACAGAAATTGCTGGAAGGGATCAGAGATTTCACAGCAGAGCCGTTCACCTTCAAGACAGAATTTCTATTTGTATTCTTCAAACAAGGCAAAACAACACGATGGAAAAATTTCAGGAAGTTCTTGATAACATCCAAGGCTGCAAACCAGACACAGTGACTCGGCATTATCATTTTCATGAGAAAGAAAGGAAATAAACAGCAACTACTCCCAAACCTCCTAAATGTTTTGTTGGGGGTGACATGAAGTTGAAGATCAAAGTGCTGTCAACTTGGTAGGAATCGAAGGTGCTGAATATGTCATAGGATCCTGGCAAAGGAAAGCACTGTGACTCATCTTAGCCAGAGCACAAACTTTTTTCGGAACCAAACCAGAAAGCCAGTTAAAAGTCACAGAAAAGTGTTATATTTTTCATAGCTCTGTCCAGAAATGTAGGACTTCTAAATCACATCTGAGGCTCACAGTTAGCTGTGGGGAAAAGTGAATGTAGTTTAGGCTGATGCCAATTATAATAATAATTGGAATCATCTTAGAACATTTCAAGATATTTTTTCTGACACTAATGAATTATGTGCTAGCAAATTGAGCAGTTAAAGGAAGGTGTTAATGGAAGGTAGGTACATTGACGAGCATTAAGCACATCCTGTGTTAGGCAGTGATGTACGAGCCCATGGTGGTATTTTTGGAACTTCCTTTGCAGAGCATTGTTGAGTGCTGGAATTATCACCTCTTTATGAAGGTACGGACAGGGGAGAATGACTTACCCATCTCTGTCACAGAGTTCAAATTGTAACTGCACTATTTTCAATCTGGGCATGCGAACACAAGCCTATAGGCTCCCGTCTTGTTTTATTGATCATATTGCTGCTTTTATGCTGTTGTGACTTTAGTGCATGTAAGTGTATCTGTGCAAGATTTTCAAATATCTTATATTGAATAATTAAGATGATGACTCACAAAATTGCTTGTGTGTAGGGTGCCATCTGAGATTTACAATGATTGTTATACAGTATTCAAAGCCCTCTGACTTAGAACCGGTATTTGTATTTTCTCAAATGAGCTTGTTTTCCTGATGTGACCTTCCCATCTCTGGCTTTCCTGTAATGTTTCTGACAAAAAAAAATCCAAGACACTCATTCTTTTAATGCTGTGGTTTGCACTCCTGAGTGATCTTTTTTCCCGGTAACCTGGATACAATGTGGTAAGAGAGAAGCAGGTATGATTCATCATCTACTGTAAAGTGTAGCCAAATGATATACGAATTCTAAAAATGAATAGAGGTTCAATGATGGAAGATGAGACTGAGGCAGTCATGGAGGATTCATGCTAGGAGCAGAATAAAAAGAACCTAACCTAGTGTTTGGTCAAAAGAGCCTTTACCCTTTCAGTAGCTTTACACAGAAGAGTAATCCCATTGATGAATCTTAGTCTTCATATAGCTTTCAATATTTAGATTATGGACAGACTAATGTATCTGGAAATTCTGTTCAACTCTTCCTCTTGTGGCAGTGAATCCCACAGGCCAGTTATATTAATGACATAAGATGAAGTGAGTATCAATGTTCATAGTAATGAATTTCTACTTGTTGGCTAAATACTGTCCAAATGCTGCAGAGGGTTAGGCAGATTTTTGTTAAAGATGTGGCTAGAATACAAAGAGTAATAGTAGCAATTGAATCTTGTTTCCATCTTAGCTGATATTTTGAAAGATTTTGAGTGCTTCAGAATACTTTATTTTTCCTGGGATTTCAGCTTGTTTCTGACAGCCAGAGCTGGATTGAAAGTCTGTTCTTAAAGCATCTGTAGTTTCTTTCTATACTGAAAAATAGATTAGGTTGAAGGAGCTGGGGTTTTCTCTTAAGAGGAATTCTTTGCGTCTGGATAAGGCTCAGTGGCTTCTGCACTTTTACAGACTTTTTGTAGCTGAACTAATTGTCTTACAAAGGTGGTCCTTCTCACTCCCAAGGAATACAGAGGGATGCTTTTTTTTCCCCTATGAATTTCTTCTCTCATGGCCCTATTTCTAGTTCCACCCAGCTTTCATTCATCTGAGAATGACTTCTGTAGCTTCCTGACCGACTCTTCTCCTCCTTCCCCCTTTGAAGATGCTCTCTCTGCAAAAACCACCAGAAAGCTCATGACTTTCTGGATTGTGCTTCTGACCTTGCTTTTAGTCACTGGTGGGATTATAGGCCCTCTCAACATCATTCTTTTTCTTTTTTTTTTTCTTTTTTTTTAAGATTATTTTCTTGTTAGTGTCTAAGCAAAAGAACCACCCAATTACTTGTATAAAAAAAGAAAAAGCAATTCTTTTCAGTGGAATCAGGAGATCAGAGGTCTATTTCTTCATTTGGCCTTACTATAGGTTATGCCAGAAGGAAGGTAGTGACTCTCTAAAACCAAGGCAGCAGTCAAATGTTTCAATTTGCCAAAAAAATCCATTTTGGTTTTTTATTTGGAGTCTTAACCATTTTTAAGTGCATAGTTACTGAGTCAAGTACAAAAATAAAGGTCATATTTTCATTATGCTAAAATTATAATATGTTTAATATGGCTGATCAAAAAGGTTGAAGCTACACTCCCAACAAGAAGTGGATCAACTACCAGTTGTAGTACTAGGCTGCATCTGCCAAAGTTTGCAACAGGAACCAAATGTCGGTTGTTTGATAATGTTAACTTCTCCAAGATGCCTCATCAACCCCAATTTAAGCCTTGTGTGTAGCTGAAAACAAGGGTGTTCTTTCAGTGCATTTCCTAGTTTATTTCACTGGCTCCATTTTTCTTTAGTTAATGAGAATGTACTTTCTACTGTTGTAAAGATTTTTCATGTAAACAAAGCAAGCAAATGGAGCTTTCATACCAACTAGATTATCTAATCAGAAGAGTGCTTAAGATAAATTCAGGAGGGATTAAGATTCCTGATATAACCATTAAATCATTGATAGCCTTTCAAAGGCTCAAAGAAATGTTACCTTCAATACTTTCGGGAGGGTGGGAATAGAAGGCTCTTGTTGAAAATATGTAGTATATGTTATGCTGCACTTTGGGGTTCTTAACAAACTGATAGTTTCCTGTTAAATAGAACATTTACTGCAATTTTATTTAGCTGCTTTGTTTGTGTGATGCTGATACCATAGTCTTGCTGAAAAAGAAGCAAAGTAAATTTGCAAGTCATTCAATCTGAAAAGAAATCACAGTCTAAATATTAAACATTTTTGGACAAAATATCTGATAAAACAGATGCACAGCTTGTTATAATGCAGCCTGCAAATCAACCCAGACAGTTGTCTAAGTATTAGAGGTATATAGCCTAAATCTGCTGAACCAAGTTATGCTGCTGGTAGCGTGGCAGACTTAGTAACCAAACTGAGCTGGGAAGAAACTATGAACTACGTGTACTTAATTGCTATGACAATGGTCATGTTTTAAATATGTCATGGTACAATATTATTAAGATAATGCAACCTAAACTATAAAAATGAAAAACAGTGAAGGAAACTGAAGAATTACTCTACTAATATTAATTATCCAAATGAGGTGTCATATTTTGGAATATTGGTTATGATGTATAGTCCACTAGCAAGATAAATTCCTTCAAGAAGCTTTGGCTTCTATGTCTTAAATCTCCTTTATACCATTTGCAACTTGGGAGTTATGAAGAATAAAAATAAAAGATTTGACATGAGAACATAGCTCTACACTATAACAACTCAAAAGGAAGGGTATCCAAGTTGGGGCCTCGTGGTCTGGAGACAGGGGCAAGTAGATGAGCAAATAACTGCTTAGATGGTTGGGCTCAAAGGCTAGTAATGGATCATACTCTACCTGGAGGCCAGTCGCAAATGAGGTCTATCTGTGACTTAACACTATTGTATACCTGTATCACCCATCAGGAGGAGGTGATGGAGGGCACTCTCATCAGGTGTGCACCACATGAAATTGGGGTGACCAGTTGATATCCTTAAGGTCAGGGCTGCCATTCAGCATGGCCCAGGCAGGCTGGAGGAAAGGGCCAATAGGAACTTTATTAAATTCAGCAAGGACAAGTGCAAAGTGCCGCAGCTGGGAAGGATTAACCCCTTACTGTGATACTGGGGAGGGACTGGCTGGGGAGCAGCTCTGTGAGGAAGGCCTGCAGAGGTTGGGTGGGTTGCTGAGCATGAGCCCCCAGCATGCCCTGGCAGTGATGGAGACCAGCATCTGACCCCTATGGGTAGGAGCACAGCCCATAGATTGAGAGAACAGATTTTCTCCCTCTCCTTGACACCTGTTAGACGAAGTATAGATACTGTATCCAGTCTGGGGCCTCCAATACATGAAGGAATCAATGAACTGGAGTGAGGTCAGGTGGCCAGGGCTGGAGCTCCTGCCCCGTGAGCAGAAGGTGAGGAACAGGATTGATTCACCCATGCAAAATCAAGGTATGCCTGCTTAATTAAACGCCTTCAGTAGATTCTGTAATGCTAGTTATGGTTTCTTTCCGGTTTACTTTTAGATAGTTTCGAAGTGATTTTAATGAGAAAAATCAATTTAAATTGTGCCTGTGGATGTGTTTTAATAATTGTTATTTATTCACTGATCTAAGCAGAAGCATGATCGTTGCTGTCTTAAGACACAGATGAATGTGTTTGTACCAGCAGGTATACTGATAATTTTGGAATGATTGTTTTTCAGTCTCTCCTGTTGGAATTGTTTCACTTTAAATAAATTAAGTATTAATGCGAGGGAAAGACCACAGTAAAGGGTTGTGCTATTGAGTTCTCTTAGGCAGTGGAGATTTTTGATTTCACATCCTTGCTTCAGGGAATTTTAATTATCCAAAATGAAATGGTTACAGAGAGAGAGTCAACCACCTCAGAGGAGCCAGTAGACTGATAGGCAGGGAATGCCCAGGGATCTGGGGAAATAGTGGAATCCAGCACTTGAATTTAAGACTCTCTTTCCAAGTGAATATCCTACCTGGAGGCATTTTTGTCATCCTCTGTTCCCCTTTTTGAATCTGGCAAATTTGCATTTTCCAGTTTAAAAGACTATTGAAAACCTCTTAATGAGTTCTAACCTTAATTTGATCTGTAATATAAGATCTGAGATTTTTAATGCTACTTTTCTTTGTTTCGTGTCTGTCATCTGCTTCTGTGGTGATTTTCATTTCCAAGTAGTTTCACAAAAAGATCTCTCAAATCTTCTGGATTTAGAATTTTTTTTTTTTTTTTTTTTTTTTTTTAGTTTAAGAAGTGAAACTTTATTCTGCAAGGCTAGTAGCTACTGTAAGGTGGAGCAGTGTCCTTGCCAACTATAGAACATTTGTTAACAATGTTTATAATATATATAAATATTATATGCTAAAGGTATGTCATAATATATATAAAGGTATATCATAATGGTATATAAAAGGTATATATAAAGGTATATCATAATGCTAAAGGTATGTTATTACAAACTTTGTATTAATAATATTTTTGTGCAAGTTACAGCACACAACAAGGTGTGCATTGTAAAACAGCACGTCTTTGAATGACCTAAGTGAGTTGAAAAGTGGGATTTTTGTATTCATCCACACAAATGTATTTGTACCGTTTAAATTTTCCAAAACTAATTTATTTTGAATGGCAAGAGAGATTAAAAAGGGAAAAGTGATTCCGTATGATTTTGTTGTGAAGGAAAGAACTTCAAGCTAGTGACTGGATTGTAATTTGTAATCTGTTCCCATTTTATTTTTTCAAGGCAGCTATATGTTTTGAGTATATTGTAGTTTAAGATGGAAACAGTACTGCTTTGTGATCTTAAAGGGACTTATCTTCAGTGATGTGTTGAAAAACGTTAGTGCTACACATCCTGTCTATTTTCAACTCATACAGTTCCACATAGTTTAAAAAAAAAAAAAGCAGGCTATTGATCAATGTTAGTTGGTTCATAATGTAGCAAAGAATCAGCTACTAGGTACATTCTGCACTGTGATTAATTTGTCTTTCAGCTCTAGGTAAGCTGCAGAAAAAGAAATATGAAATAGCTAAATCAACAACTTTTCACAATTACAGTTTCAAAGTTGGATCTGTGATAAGCGCTGCAGAAAAGCAGGACAGGATAAAACATCATGCCACTCTAAGATGGCTGTCTTACATAAGGCAATGGATTACTCTCTGGTTGTGAATTCCTTTCTCCATTATCTATCAAAGGAGTCCATTTTATTATATCAAAGCGGATGCCAAGTTTTTGCACAATTACCATTAGGTGAGCTGGAACCTACACCCCACCCCGTCCCCTGGTAATGAAGTCAATTGCTAGATAAAACTGAAGCTGATAACAAATGAAACATTAACATTATTAGGGCGTTGGATGTTATGGTGGTGTAACACTTTGAAAGAAACAGTGCCTTTACTAAAAAGCCAGAAACTCATTGCATGTGAAACCAGTGCCATTCTACTGAAGTCAGTGGACTTGTGCTGATTTTACATGAGCTGAAGATCTGGTCTGTGTTCTAGAGCTAGTGTGGAGGACCCTTCTTGTTTACCTTTTACTTTATTAGTGTCTCAAAAACACACTGCACTGCCATATATTTGTGTCAGTCACTTTTTAGAATTGGCATGTATTAGTTGCTCATGAAGCACGTAAAAGGTTTGATAATTGATTGTTTGACCCAGAAATAACTAAATGAAAATACAAAGCAGTTTTTGCCGTCTGAGTGCTGGCAGGAAACCAAAATGTTAAGCTCCTAATATATACCTCAAATAAAACTTGACATATAACTATGAAATGTATAGAGAGGTACATTTCACTAATACTCCATTGGCATAACAGGAGGCAAAGCTCTGCTCTCCATTAAATGGAATTCAATTTCCTGATATCATTAATGTGAAAGGAGAACTTGGTCTCCATCTTCTTAAGCCACCCTGTCTTTATTATTGATAAGCTGCTGGTTGTCTTGGTCCACGGTACTGGTCTGCACTTTAGGCTTGAGACTGAAATAGGGAAGCTTTCCTGAGCATCAAGCAGTGTAGTAGGTCAGTGCTGTTTAGTCAATCCACGCTTACTAGCATCAGAAAATATGATGGATTGCACTGAAATGAAACCATCAGGTTCTTAAACAGAGTAGTTCATTTCTTGAGTTCAAGAAAAAGTTTAAACCACTGGATAAAATTGTGCCAATTATTTATAAACTTCTTTACCACTAGAATAAAGGAAGCCATAATTCTGTAGACTTACGTTTTATTGAGTTCATCTGTTTTCATTTATAAATAGAATGTAAGAGAAAAAGAAATCTCTGCTGGTGGACAGTGAAATAATGCGGCTTCTATACACTTGCAGTGAAATGAACCAGAACCCATGGTTTCTTTCTTTGACAGGTTAAAAGATGACTCAGAAAAGGCAAATCTACTTTAAGAATGTCAGTCTTGAATAATGTAGTTGTTAATGTCAATCTTGAATATTATAGTTAATATTCAGCCTGCTGATTTTTTAACAGCGTACTCAAGCTCCTCCTGGAAAGAGGAAATTTGGAAGGAAGACAATTATTTTAACAATTCTTCAGAGAAGAATTTAGACCACCAAGCCTATAAAACTCCATATTTGGGGCGTAGTTTTTTTAATTGCCTCAGAAATTCCTACGGATCTAATTTCATTATTTAGAGTGTTTAAACTTGTCCTTTTGTGTGGAGCCTTTTAAAATTAAATACAACTTAAATCTAAAAAATGAGGAGACATGGAATATTTAGTATATAGAAAAATACTTAAGCTGGCACAATAAACCAAGAGATCCAAAAAGTACCAAGGTTAAAATTCTGCTGTTGCATCTAGCTTGGACACTTGCTGGCTGGAAAAGAGGAATTTTTTTTTTATTTGAGATAGAGAGACTTGTTGATATTAATTTCTTGAGAATGATAAATATATATACTGTTAAATCTCACTTCTATTTTCTACTCAACAGCAATCTTACATTACATCAAAGTCTTAAAATTAATCACTAGAATAAATCATAATTAAGGTAGCAGCTGGTACAAACAGGAATGACGTATTTAGTACACCTGTCACTAATGAAGGATTAATTTCTCGAAAGTATATTAATCTAAGTATGAATATATAGCTTGCTAATTGAATTATGGTTTATGGAGTACAGGATGAATATATTCTAAAGTATCCCCTTAGATCCCTTTAGTAGTAATTAGGACTGTAAGGACAGCCTTGTGGTATTTTCATTGCATCATTAAAATGAAATGATTATTTAAGTAGTCTAGCCACACCAAAGGGGTAGTGTTAGCTTAAAAAAGGGAGTTTTTCTACTTCAAAGAATTAGTAAATCCATGACCAAAATATTGCTTTTATGCACGTGTGTAGATAAAAGTATATTAATTACTTAGAATCTGGAAAAATACATTACTGATACTAAACATCAAAAGTAAATAGCATTCATTTTAAAGTAAGATGTGTGTAATTTGTCACTCCCCTGTAAATTCTGAAAACATTCTCCTTGATAGGTCCAGGTTTCAGTAAATTTCAGTGAAATGATAGTATTTGGCTAGGAGCTAAAATTTGCTGCAATATTTTAAATTTTTTATTGTGAGAGGAACTGAGCTTTGTGAACATCTCTGAAGACAGAAAGTATCTTAGAGTTGGGCCATTAAGTTGTCTGTGGTAATTTCAGTCTGAACTATGGGCATCATCTTGTTGACAGTAAGTGCTGCATTTTATAGCTACATGGTGCAGAATGAACGGTAAGTGTCCAATTTTATTTTTGTGAATTTAGGATAATTATATTTCTCTTTATTTTGCCCCAGACCTATTATCTTAGGATGTGCACAAGTTCCTCAACAATGTTTTCTCTGTATCCAATCAAAAACTTAAATCCTAAAACCATCACTTTGTTTTGGTTTTTTTGGGTTTTTTTTTGTTTTTTTTTTAATAACACCACTATTACGTTGCAATTTAAGACTTTACTCAGTGTAAAGAAGCAGTAAAACTTCTGTAGAGTCAACTGGGGTAGGGGGAAGCTGTTTTCAGCCAAAATACAGACATATTTTGCCACTTAGTGTTAACTGACAGCAAAGCGTGTGTGGACTGAGGGGGTTTCTTGACTATTGTTCATATGTATGTCTAAGCAAGTAAACGAATGTGACTTCAGCCCAGGAAGCTTTATTCTGGTGTTGGTGGCACCAGCAGTGGCAACAAGGTGGCACAAGCCAGCGGTCCCAAAGAGCAATGAGAACCCTCGGCAGGCTTGTAGCCTGTCCTTGGTGCCACGTCTTCACAAAGATGCCCATCAGAACTCCTGGTAAGCCTTCACTCTCTCTGTGGAAATATATGAAAGAGGAAGAAAGATTTAACAAACTGAGCCTGTGGAGAATCACAGGACACAAAAGTGTGAAAACACAGCCTCAGAAGAAGGTGAAGAGTGAGCTAAGATCAGGCCCAATCCCAAGGGAAATGCAAATAACCTTGTTAGTGAAAAGTCACTTAAAAGAAACATGTGACTTTCTCATCATTTGCTCTTTGTAGTAGAAATACCCTAAAGATGCTAAATTTTGGCTTCCCACTCAGGCCAAAGAGAAGTAATGCTACTCAGGCAAAACTCCCAAAAGACGTGTCCAGTAAAAATGTGTTACTTTCTCGGGTTGCCTTTCACTGACTTAACAGAGATTTAGATGACCTAACACACATGAGCAGTATAGGTCTGTTTGCTTCTCTGTAGTGTTCAAAATCATTCTCCTAATAGCTGTCATAAATTACATGTACCTGTTCTGCGCCCAAAAGGCTGTTTAACAGCAAGAGTCTAGTCAGAGTTAGGGTCACTCCAGTTATTTCTCCTTTTTCCTCACCTCGTGACCAGCAGGTGGGACATAAGGAAATATAGGAGTCATTATCTGTGCCCTTGAACACCTGAGAGCTCCTTTGCAAAGGTGAGCCATTTGTTTGCTACAGAAAATAATTTTTAATGATTGTTTTTCAGCACCAGACTACCAATGAGCAACTTTTAAAAGGTCAGAATGACTGCCTGTATTTCACTGCCATGGGAAATCCATCAGGCAATAATTTAACCTGTATGCTCCTACATACATGTATGCAAGTTCCATATTGTATTACAAATCTGTCACCTACTTTGTATTTCCCCAAACAGTCTTTTTGACTCATAAACTGTGTTTTCTTCAAAACTGTGGCCTGCATAATTCTCTGTGGAGACAGAGGAAAGGAAAAGGATTGCAGTGAATTGTTTCCAGAGTGCTTGTCTATATAGGGATGCTTAAGAAAGTGAGAGTGAATGTATTTAAGATTGAGAAATAAAGCACATAAACCAAAATTGGATGGATGTCGTTGTGGAGGGTCTCCTTCTGGAATTTAAGATGATGGTAGAGTGTGCCACCAGGGTGCTAGAAATACTCCCTTCACAAGGTGTAGCAAATGTTATTTGATGCATTGTCTTCAAACCTTTTTGCTTAATCACTTTAACTTTCCTGAATGAACCCAGATGCATGTAGCTAATCCAGTCAGTGGATCACTGCTCCACTTCTGTGGTGGTGGTGGTGGTAGGTTTACTTGAGGATTAATTTCCATCATGTGAACAGAATAGGAAGACTTTTTTTCTTTTATTTTAATGAAAAACAAACAAACAAACAACAACTTTTGCTCCAAAAGTGAAAGTGGCATGTGAAGACAGTTATGCTACTCCCATAGCCACTGTGTTAAATATGCCACTCTGTTAGGTATACATGGTACTCTGTAGCACTATGTAGAGTTAGTAGCTTAGGCTTCTGCAATCTCAGCATCGTTCTCATTGTGCATTGTAAAACTACTGTGAGAAAGTTTGGTCTCTTACTAAATGAAGTGTCATTCATGAGAAGCTATCCTAGGAAAATTTCCAGGAAACATAAAATGTAAAATGGCATTATTTTTTTTCAAATACCACTGAATCAATAACCAGTGCCGTAAGAAAATGTGGCTGCTCTAATGTGAGTGCCCACCTTTAAAGGATGCATTATGGATATTTTTTTTTTCTTCTTACTGTGCTATCCCGTTTTCAGTTAGTGAAAAAATAGTTTTACAAAAATTGGTATGTTTTTCTGCTTTGTATTCTAAAACAATTTGTAAGGCTGGAGAGAAAACATAAAAATTCCAGCTGCTGTTTTCTTTAATTTGGTGTACTAGGCCAAATATATAATAACAATTAATTTTAATAATTTTGTCTTGATGCAGTTGTTTCTTCATTTGGGATAACTTTTTTGTTTCTAATTTAGGGTAGCCAAAATTTTATGGAAGTATAAACTCCTTAACAGAGCTTTTAGGAAATAGGAAAATTAGGATATAAGAAAATTGGACATAGATATATTAAAAGACTGTATTTTTTTTCCATGTTCATCTCATACTTATTCTGCTGTTTTATAAACAACAGCTTTAAAATCCTATCATAAAGTTCATATCCAAATTGGTTTATCAAACTCTGGTTTTAGTTACAAATTTGATTTGGATAATCCAGAGAAAATGCGGCATCATCAGCCTGATAGGTGTATCGCTCTAAAAGCAAGTGATACGTTGCTTCAGAATTTGCAGCTTACTATGTCTTTGTGCATGTAATGAAAAGCATGTAGCAGACTAGAGAACTATGTAATTTTGCAGTGCCCAGACGACGTGATCTTATCAGAAAGTGATTATCCATACTGTCAAGATTAGAGATATCAACAGTAGCTGTATTTTCCTGTGAAAGACTGGAAGGGGCACTGTATTCACAAAGGCATCTTTGGTATTTTCAAGATGGCTGGAGTTCATTTCAAATAAACCATTTAAGTTCATATTTCACTTAATAATATTAATGATTTCTGTTGTTTACATTCTTGGACAATATTAATTTTCAAGAAAGAAAATCGATTACATGTCCTACACAGGCATTAGGGAAAAGTGTTTCTGGTGTCTTCATCACCAAAGATTGGATAAAGGTGGGTACATGTAGTCACTTTCAGCTTTCCTCCCATTATTTTTAAAGTGAGGAGATACTGTAAACTTTATTTAGGATACATAATTTGCTGATTCTTGAAGAACTTGTAGTCATTTTAAGGTTTAATTAAAACGATGTGAATCTGCAGAAATTTTTCCTGTTATGCTGATGTAGTTGTTATCAAGGATGAATCCATTTGAAAAGAATCCCTTCCTAGTTCTGCAGCAGCCTTTGCTACACAAGGGGCAAACTTCAGTATCCTTCCCTGTAAGCCACAATAGCTCAAGTTATTAGTATTCACTACATGCATTATGTTTCCGTTGAATATTTCTTCCTTGTCCTTTATATTTGGGTTTAGTGTCTCTCTCTATTTTCTATGTATAATGTTCATTCCTGTCTAAGTACAGGAAGAACCAATTATTGTTATAGTATTTCAGTTAGGTATATTAGGCATTTAGGAAATACTACAGATAGATGATTGATGGCTTGCCTGCTCTGGCGTTTCATTCTTCCAGGTTATAGACAGCCTGGCCACCTTTACTTACGCCTGTGATCTTTGGGAAGCTTGTATCTTAGTCCAGATATGACTCATGATCTTTATAGATATTTCAGAGAGATTTTTGAGATAGCTGTGTCTTTATTCAAATCTCTGTTCAAATAATAGAATATAATTAAACTTCTATAAGGACTTAGCCACAGAGATGCATATGGATTAATTAGGACTAGTGCTTTTTCAAACTGTTTTGATATGTAAACTACTACACTTTTTCCAAAAGAGCTGAAGGACCGTAATGAAAATTTGTTTTTTTTCAAGGCCTTTATAAGCAGACCATTGATTACAAATTTAAGACACTTATTTTCAAGTATTATTAATTGTCCTTCCTAAAGTGATAATTAATAGAATTATCATAAAAATCTTCATCTGTAAACCTCACACTTTTCATATATTTTTCCCTTCTTGTCCTTTCTGTCATTACCTTGACTGTTACAGTCTTCTCTTCATCATGGCTTCCTCTCCATCAACTCTCCTGGTTACAAGTTATACAAATATGTTTTTCTAAGGTATTTTCCCATGTCTCTGTGACCATCTCTATTCTTCTGTCTCTTACCACATCACATTCATCTCTTGGTCCTCAGCTGTCAAGAATCCTGTTGCTTTGTTTCCTTCTTTCAGGCTGCTGTCACTTTCTGGTGTACGCTGTTGAGGTGTGTATAGTCCTTCTCAAGTCTTATTTTCTTTCTGTGCATCTAATGCTCCAGGCCTGAAACAATCCTTCAAGAATCCTGTTTTTCAAATTCCTTCTAAAGCTTCTCTTCAGGAACAGGAGCACATCTTTTCATTAACTACTCTGTGCATTTTCTTACGTCTCACAGGTGATATGCTTTTTGGCAAAGGGACTCCAGTTAATGCTGCCTAAATTACTGATGGTATTGCTAGCTCTCAGTTTCATGTCTTGCAAAATCTGATGCTTCGGTAAGACCTTCAGCTGTTGAACGCAACAGATTTGAAAAGTATGTCAACTTCCATATTAAACCCATTTTTTTTCTAGAAATTATGGTTGTGGAAGGATTTGCATTAAAAGCTCAGGAACGAGAAAGCAAAAGTAAAACACCCTAATATTATTTTTTAAGATTTTTATTTTTAAAGTTAATGTCATGAATTTTGGAGCCTGATTCATTGTTTTGAATTTTGGGGATTTGAAAAACTGTCTTTTGTCAAGGTTTCTTATATTAAGGGGTGATTAATAGTTAAACTCCGTGGCTTTTGATGAGTTCATATGAAAATGAGATGCATTTCAGAAAGCTGTCTTTTTGCCAAACATAAGTTTTGTGTTATCAGTACAGAGGTAACTGGATGAACTTCAGTGGTTTTGATATGCAGGTGTTCAGACTACTTGATCTAACATTCCCTTCTGGCTTCAACCCCTATGAAGTGGCATTTATAATGAATATAGAAGCTGTTGTTCCTGAGTGGCAGGGTTTTATTTTTGTCACTTGATCATGAAGGTGAGTCTTTGCATTTTCCATTTTTTGCACCTTATCTTTCTCAGGAGTTTTGGCTTTGCTTGTCTGATTCCGAATATTTACAGTTACATTAATTTGGGGGGGAAGAGGGAGGTGCAGAGGACAGATGTTAGTATTTGTATTTACATAGGGATCATAAGTTTTGGCTGTACGCTTTAAGTGGGTTGTCTCATTTGTGGGGTAAAGGAGGGATGGATACTCCATATCCTGCATTTATGAAATCAGAGAAGACACTTTCCAACCCGACACTGGCTAAGGATATTCTATTTCTTTGAAAAATCTCAGGGGAAAGAGAGCATCCAATTGTCTGTGCCAGATACAGTGTTATCTTGGTCAATGTGTGACCAGCCATATTTAAGCAGTCCATAGGCTCTAGTAAATTAGGCTCTAGTAAATCAGCATCTCTGGCTGTTGTAGCAAGAGAGTTCTGAAACTCTTGAAATTTTTCTCTTTTATCAGCCAAGATTTCTACCCTGAAGGATTAGCTAGACTTGTGCCTCTCAGTAATCATGTCACCTTTTAACACGCAAAAGCAACTATCTTCATTCAAAGATTTATCACGTAAAATAAAATGGTTTTGCTGTATTAAAAACTTCATTTGAGTGAATATATAGCTTATGATATCAAGGACTGTAATTCACAATCTAATTTAGAAAATGAGAAATTACGCTGCAATAAAGTGTGCTTTATTCACAAGATGTTTTAAGCTTATTATATTTTTCTGAATATATGTTCTCTGGAGTCTATACAGATAACCCTTTTTTAACCTCTAAATACAGTACAACGGTAACACAGAGCATTTCATCCAGGGTACAAGTAATCTAGCAACAAAAATGCCTGTGTTACAAGGTTTGAGTTCAAATGTTCAAGGGTAGAATTGGCTGTAATGGTATATCTGTGAAAAAAATAAGCCTGTGGTGAAGTTGGAACCCCAGTGCCAAAGCACAACATATAATTGGGCCTAATTTTTTCCATATGTATCAACAAAAACAGTCTTTGCTTCCATGAGAGATGAAAGCTTCCCTTTCTGTCATATTTTTATTTTGTATATAATTCCTAACTCTTTATAATTTCATAGGCTTTTTAAAAAAACATGCCTAGATTTAGGGAGAGATGAGCTGTCACCCTGGATTTGAGTTTATATTTCTAATAGAAAAGCCTTTTTTTGGTGGGGAAGGGAAAACACGACTATTTCCCCTCCCCTGCCAAAAGGGCTACTATGTTAAAATCCTTGTACAGTGCCTGTGAACTATCCAAGTTGGCGTGGAACAATCCATTTGTGAATTGATTTAAATACCTCATTTAAAATAAATAATCTAGTGGAATTAGTGTAATAAATCTTCATAGAATAAGCTTACTATTTATATAAGATCGAAGAAGTGTTAAATACATTTCTGTTCTGTTGACAATGTCTGGTGGTGTTTTTTCCCTCCTTTCAGTTTTCTGCTAAGTCCCAAATAAAAGATGCATATTTCTTATGCATTTCTTCTGTTGTTTAATGTGGTATCTTGCCAAATAATCTTTCTTCCTCCTGTCTATAAGTTCAGCTAATATATATCTGAATTCTGTAGAAGACCGGTGGTATAAATTATATTTCACCAATATTATATTATTTTACACTCTGTAAATTCACCGTTATCAGGATGGTTGAGATGTTCTCTGCATTGTATTGTAGCTCCTATAGAATGTTAAAAGGTTTATGCGTTTAGTAAAGGATTAAGACAAGCTTTGCTCTCTATCCCTGACACTTGTGCGTGCTCATAAATACAGGCACACAGACATTTGTGTGCCTCTGATACAACATAGAGCCAGTCAGACTGCCAGGCAGAGTATCCCAAGCCTCTTGCAAGTGACACCGATGCAATGGCTGCCAGATCCAAGCGCTTTGCTACATGCGTAGGTAATCACTTGCCACACCGGTCTGCTCTACCTGTTTGCGTGGTGGCAGCCACTGAGACGCCAAGTGTTTGACTGTTTTGAGAAGGCAGTTAGTTAGGCCTCTGCATGCTGCTTAAACAGCCTTTTTGTGTCTTCTGAAGGAGGGAAAAAAAAAAAAAAGGTAGACTTCATGGAAATGTCTTGCAGGATGCCAGCGGTACCTTGCTGGTTTACTAGTTCACCTCGCTTCAACTCTAGTTACATCTAGAATTTGTTTTGTAATTTATCCCTTCTCTAACTGATTCTGTGGAAGTGAAGGGATTTTTTTTTTTTTTTTTTCCCTGGCCTTACATCTATACAGAGTTTAAAACAATTTGCTCTAGATGTGGTTATTTTGCTAGGGGCATAGTTGAAAGTTGGACTAGCAATGGAAGCAGGTGTCATTGAAGTGACTTTTGAGTTCCCCGTATTACCGGCAATGCAGAACTTACTTGGACGTGGATGTAAGCTAAAGCCATCTTGGAAGTTATTCCTCGTGGGCTGTTATGTATCTGATAAAGATAATTGTACATAGTGCAGTGCACCTTTCCCAAGTGACTTTATATGTTAGTTTTCTGTTTGTTAGGGGGAAAAAAAAAAGCGGGAACTCAAGAAAGAGGAATAAGCTAGAAAATATCTAGCTGAAATCAAGGCAGGCATGTCTTGGTCACAGTAATCTGTTTCCATGGATCCCAACTGATACATTTTTGTAGAAGCACTCTTACACATCTTTGCTTCTGGTTAAGAGACTCCAGGAAAAGCAAAGAAAGCTTTTCTGCCTTGTTCTCATTCTCTTGGACACTAGGTGACCCCAAATCTTGGGACCCTTCTGTAGGAGAAGAAATCCTTTTGGATTTCTTCCAAAGGATTTCTTTGAATCTTAATGTAGGTCAGCCACTGTAGAAACAGGAGTGGCTACTTACAGCGTTGACAGCCTCCAGGTACAAGCCTGCCTTCTTCAGTAGTCTGCTCCTGTTGCTTGATTTTTTTCAAGCCTTGGGCTGGTTCTGCTTACCTTTACTGCATCAATTCCCCATATGTACCATGCAGACCTCTAAAATCCCCATGCTACTACCCTCACCTCCAAGTGTTGGGATATCAGAAGCGAGAAGTCTGGTCTGTATGCTCACTTCAGGCTCAGATCAAACGTGCTCCTGACCTGCTTACAGCACCTCTCCTGAAAACCCCCTTGCTAATCCAAGACTCCTGACAACTAATAACCGTGTTCCTCCCACTTAGTTGTGTCTAATGAAATGTATTACAAACTAGATACATCTCTTCTATCGCTTCCTTTATTGACAGCCACTGGTTTTATTTGCCTCCATTAACTACAGTCTCCTGCCTGAATCACCTACATTTGTCTTCTCACTTCATTGCTTTCACGCTCCTTTCATGCTCTCAGCTCTACGTGTCCTTTTCCTGCAGCAGTTCCTCTCTAGCTCTCTCTCGCTTGTCTTCCTATTTTGGCAGTGTGTTTTTATTCCAGCCTTTGAGCCTCCTCTTCATAAACTCCATCATTTTGGACTCCTTTCACCTTTTCAAACAGGATGTCTTAAGCCAAAATTTTAGGAAGGTAATTCTGGCCCTACTCAAGTCAACCGGCTGAGGATTTTGCCATCTATCTCTTTGTGTAGCTTTTTCCCGTGTGTTTGGGCACTATTTGCATATATAATTGTTACATATGGATCTGTCTCATAAAAGAAAAATAAGCTGAACTTACTCCGGTCTCTGTATAGTCAGATGATTGATATATGACCAGTATAGGCTAACAAAAAGAACATTCTCCAGTGCGCATATTGCTTTGATTACTGACGTTTTTAGACTGTCCAAACGCTGTACAAAATGAATAACAAACATCAGATGTTTGAGAAGTTAACTCAATAGAAGTCAAGGAAATAATGCTTAGTAGCAACTTGTTACAAAGAGTTCATATTTTTCTATAATGGAAAATGACACAAAGATGCCCTTAGGCCAGCTCAGTATTTGTATTAGTAAGTGACCAAAACTGTGTGTCAAGGCACTCGCACACATACTAATCACTAGCATTTGTAACTGCTTCCTCCGTCTTCCTGGCAAAATATCAGCATTAGGAAATTGTGACTAATGGTAAGAAGAAAGAACATTGAAACACTTATCTTAATAGGCACTATACCAGTACAATCTTTATAGGTGCCAAAGAAAAAATAAAATACAGTTTGATTAACCTAAATGAGATAGAGTGTGAATGAAGCAGGCAGTTCCTTTGAAATGTAACTGAAAGTGACCAAAAAAGCTCCCACAGAGTTTGCTTTTATTACTTATTATTTTTTATTGCATTTGTTAGGGACACGAACAGTGTATGTACTCATTCCTTCAACACAGAATCAGTTTTGTGCACGTACAGGCATGAAAGAAAGGCAAGTCTACAGTGTTCATCTGTTTTGATTTTTGGATATTTTTACTCCTTTTAAAATCTAATATTTCTGGATAAAACTTACATCCTTTGTTCCCTTGTTTAAAAATGAGGGGGAGGGGTGTGTTTTTGTTTTGAATAATTAGTTATGGCGTCTGATTGTATAAGAATTGCTCTATTGTTTGGACAGTATGACAGTCTCTTGTGTTTTAAGGATTTTTTTTTTTTTTCAGGCAAATGTCTTTTGAGAATGGCAGCATTTCAAGATTATGAAACTGCTGCTGATGGTAATGGTTCTGTGATAATTAAACTGTCCACAGTCTCTTTTTTTTTTTTTGTGAAACTGAGACAAGGGTAGTTGTGATTTCATCAAAGGCTTTGTTTGAGCTCTGGCAGCTGGCAAGGCAGAGCCCTCTGCTAGCAGACTGAGTACCATCCTGAAGAGTTTTCACTATGCATTTCCTTCATCGGCTGTATATTCATCACATTTCATCTTTGCCCATCTTGTAAGAAGACTAGTCAACTTCTTGGTGTTCTTTGTTGACAGAATAGCCAATTTGTCCTCTTAGTAGTAATGTATTAAAATTGGTTTTGGAGGATTCTTAAGCCGAAGGTAAGGACCACATTCTCCGTGGGAGTTTCATTCTTTGCATGACCATTTGTATAAGAAAGCATGGTAAACTAAATGTGCCCTGATATTAAAAATAAGTCCTAAAAATTATAAAAATCTATTGTTTCCCTGCATTAAAAATAAAAAAGATTTTTTTTCTCTTATTTTAAAGAAATGTACATCTCATTCTCTAAAGAGGCCTGCAAAAGCCTATGTCTCTCCTTTTGCAATTGTGTAATTCTCTTTAATGCTTTTGGACTGGTCAAGAGTTTAAAGTTAAGGGTGATTACAGGTTCTCTTAGCTGGAGGAACACCAAGGGGTTTTCACAGCTACTTTTGTGTGTGTGTGATTGTGCCATGTAGGCAAGAGATTATCTACTGTCTTCTGGAAAAGCGTTCCTGTAAATTGAATCTCTAGAGATTCATGGGGGGAGAGCTAAAGCTGGGGCGTAAACTTTGTTCAGATCAGTGGTGACATACTGTTGTTGAGACAGTACATTTATTTACCGCTCAGCTGGTACCCTCGCTTACGTTAGTAGCATTGGACTTTTGGGCACTCAGAACCTCATGGGATCAGGTCCTTCTACTGAGGATATTGCTCAGCTCCTGTTGTGTTCCTTTTTATACAGTTTTTCACTCAACGTTGTCTCTTAACACAGTCAAATTAGATCTGAATATAAGATGGAGAGCCAATAGACAGAAGGTGAAATCCAATTTAAAACTTACTTATGGTGTGATGCTTATAACACACTTGGTAATGGAGGTAACTGGTAGACTATAACAGCTCTCTGTTACACTAAATGTATCATCTGGTAGCTGTATGGTCTCTATTGACTTGTATGTGTTATGCTTGGGATGGCATTCTGTTGCGGTGGGTACCACACAACAGCTGCCCATTCTTGGGTTTGGGAAGAGCTGGCCCTTCTTCCCTAGCGGAGGAAACAAACTCAGTCTGCTGAGCGCTAGCTCGAAGGGAAAGACTGGCATTCAGAGATATGTTAAGGAAGGACATGATCGTAAGTAGAAAGCAAATCTGGGAAAGTTCCACTTCTAGTGAAGAAAAAGTTAAAAGGCGCACAACGTTTGCTCTATGAGAAATGTTTTGAAGAATTTGGGTGAAAGGTAAAACAGTTAAGGAAGATGAAGGGGATTACTACACAGAGAACAGTGTGATTCAGAGTTTGGGTAACTGGGGAATGTGGGAGTCTGTAAACACTCAATAGAGCTTAATAGGTGAATTGTAAGATATTAAAAACTAAGAGATTGAGAAAGAAAGTAGGAAGACGACAAATACTGGCAAACAAGGACTGAGACAAAAGGTCTTTAATGCTATTTGAGATAAGGGTCTAAAGTGTGAGTACAGCACTAGATGGGTAGTATGTATTTCTGGGTTAATTCTCACAACTCACTAACTGTGGCCCTTTACAAAAGTCCTTTAGTGTGGAGTTACGTGAGATGACTGAGTTGATCAAGGATCACTCCTTGCTGGAAAGAGGAGATTGTTCTCCTTTCTTCCTCCTGCTCCTGCCCCCCAGCTCTGGAGCCCACCCCTGTGCTTTGCCTATGTGCTAGCACTTTGTTCACTAAACCACTAGAAAAAAAATGTTTGTACAATTTTTGCCGGTTCAGCTTTGCGTGGGGGTTATGTGTTGATTCAGTTGTGAAGTCTGGTGGGCCTCAGCACCAGGACAAGGAAGGAATGGGAACGGGCAGCTGGAGTAAGAGACAGGACATAAGACAGAGGTTAGGGTGGGAACAAAGCTTGACACCGTTGTGTATTAGTGACTCCTTAGAGCAGCTGTCTTACCTGTCCCTACACTGCGGCTGCAGTTTTACAATTGTCCAAATCCTATTTAAGTTCAGCCTTCTGCTGAAAGGAGTGGGAACTGTGCTTTCCTCTCAACCATGTATTTTCCCTGCCTTGGGGTGACACTACCAGTGCCTCCATGGTGGGATGGTCAGGTCAGCTAAGAGACAGTTAGCAACCTGACAAAAGAAAAGAGGGCTATTTTCAGCTGGATCCGTTCCCTGATTTGGCTGTGTCATCCCTGTTCTCAGGGACCCAAGAGAAGGGAGGAGGAGGAAGGGCGGGCCTTTGTTCTGGGCTGCAGCCCATACTTAGATGAGCTTCAGCCAAGGGTGAAGCCATGCCCATAGGCTTTTCTGGTCCCTGCTGCATTAGGTTCTGGTTCTGTAATGTGCATATAGTCTTACTTGCCCAGAGGGAAGAGAGTTGTAAATAAAGAGGCAGTTCATGGTAAAATTTAATGTAAAGTGTTAAGTCCTTTAAGCTTTTTGGATGGAAGGAATTGTATAAATACTGCTTGTATTAAACTGCAAAAAACACTGTTTAAAACTTCAGGAATAGCTGTGGGAAATAATTTTAGGTCTACATAAGGAGTGCATGTTATTTCAGAAGAGGGAAAAGCACAGAAAGAAAAGTTACAGCAGAGCAAAGGACAGCTAGAATAATGCAGTAATACAGGAGTTTTGGATACACAAAATAACTAGGTCCGAATTCTTTAGGAAAGAAGGGGATCCTATTGAAGTAAGAGGGATTCCACTTAAAATGTGTGTAATTTTTAAGGGAATTGAAAGAGTGAGTCTCTAAAGGTTTTCTGAACTAGAGTCTGGGGCAGAAAACAAGGAGTTATGGACAAAATTTGAGAAGTGCCATGTGTGCAAGGAATGGAGGAGGAGTTGCTGTTTTACAAAGGTAGTTATTGATATTGTCCAGCTCCCAGAGAGAAGACAACAGAGAAGCAACTGATACAGTTTTCAAAAAAGAGATGGATAGGTATTTGAAAGAAAATATGCAGTGAACATGTGCAGACTTAAATGAGGGGAATGTCCTAGGTGGGTTTTTGGCTTTTCTGAATGAATGGAAGTCTCTCTGTGAATGGTTCCTGGTCCATGGTGGAAGGCAAGACAGGAAATTGTGCCAGACTCTGGTAGAGGCAGTTTACCCGGCAAGCTGCAGTATGTAGGTTTTTTTTGATGTATGTGCTCTAGTACGGTCACTGGATTTCCCCTTTATGGTTGCATTGAAGTAGAACTCACTGTATTTTGATCAGTCTCTAGGCTGGTGGGTGTTTATTTGCTCGCTGAATTGCACTTTCATATTTAGGCAACATTCGATGCGTTATACTCTCTTGCCTCATGTGAGGTATTATTTTGGTTGATGTTATTGTGTTCTCTCAAAAGAACACATATATATCCTATGTGGTTTTAGTCAAACCAAGCATATATTTTTATATGCAGATGGTAATTATGGTGAATATATATAGGGCAAAGATTGGGACTTCCTTCCTTTTGACCACAACCTTCTCTGTTCCTGCATAGTTACCTCATAACATTAAAGTAGTCATAAGCAGTCATGCATATTCAAGGTTAAAAATGGTTTCTCACAGTAGTGTTATACAACCTGTAACTAGATGCCAAACCCCCAAAGTGCACTGAATCAATAAAAATTCCTCTCGGTCTGCATTGAATAAAGTGATACTGAAGTGGAGTAGCCATACTGTTTTATGTACCCACATCCCTTGGTACTCTCTTGCAGGTGACAGTTGCAGAATTCCTCCCCTCAGTTCCAGACTGCAAAGGAAATAAATGGTGAGGGGCAAATCTCGAAAGAATTGAAAGCTCCATTCCTGCAGTTTTTCTGTTTAGCATATTTATTCATATTGTTTTGATTTAGAAACTAAGCTGGGAATTTCATGAGAACAAGCGTTTTCATGAGTTTTCTGGGATTCAATTACCTTCTGTTTGATATAAGTTTTACATGTTGTAACATGATTTTAATAATGCTCTGTTTACGCTTTTTAGAAATGCATTTCTTATGTACTCTTCAGCTACATATGTAAAAGGCTGCCCTCTGTTTGCATGGTAACAGTACTTTGCTTATACTCTTTTGAAAAAAAAAATATTTTATTTTATTTTTTTTTAAGAAAGATCTCCGAGTGTCCTAGTTTGGTCATACAAACAACTATGTTATTCCAAAGGCAGTCACGGAGACTGAGGAGAAAACCCCATCTCTCCAAGCTATTGTTTCTTCTCCAAAAGCTATTGTTTCTCCTGTGTGTAGAATCAAGAAGATGGTACTTAGAGCTTGCATTTTCATTTCAGCTTTTTGTTGTTGCTCAATATAGTTAGAGACTGGAGCTAACTCTCCAATAACAGTTGATTGCTAATTCTGTAACTGTAGATTCACTGAAGATCCAAGACCTGGTTATATTTTATCTAATAATGTTGTCTGTGTAATGGATCACAGAGAAAAAGATGGCTATGATCTTTGAAAGCAGTGCGGTTTGAAATGTTGAGAGTGCCTTTTTGCGCAGAGGTAAAGTTAAGAGGCAGAAAATGAATGAGGCATTAGTATGCTTTGTCTCGTGTAGTTGTAAAATGGTTATTCCAATTGAAGATGAAGTCAGGTATTGTAAAGGTCTTAAAAATGAAAACAAAAATAAAAAATAGGATACCTGAAACTGCAAAAAACTTTTGCTTTGAGGGGAGATTTGTGTAGGTTTTTAGTTTATCCAAGTTGCTTCACCCATCCTTAGAAACACTAATAGTACTTTGGATTTCTATAAGCACCTTTCATCCGAGAACCTCAAAGCACTTTACAGGCATTAATTTAATTAAGTTTCACAGCACTCCTGTGAGCTAAGTAATGTTTAAATAAGGATCACTTCACCCAGCACTGAAACGGAGCCACCCCTGGGGTGGAATGCGTTAAGTGTTTAATAGTACATAGTAACACTACACAACAGTTTAGGAGAGAGCATGAAGAAAATACTGTATCTGAGATACTGTATTCACTGAGACTGCAGGGTGAATCTTGTTAGACAGCGTATCTACTTGTTTGTTACTTTTCCTTCTTAGCTGTAGGTTAAATTCCACCATCTTTTTGATGACTGCCCAGGGGATAGGAACTTGCTTTTAGGTCCCCCCAAACAATCTTTGCCTAACCATGACGTAGCTCAAGGTGCTGTGATGCTCAATTCCATGAGTTGTCCTCTCTAATAAACACAGTGTCTGTTACATTCATGCCTTGATAGTTTGATGCTGATTTAAAGAGTGGAGCATATGATCTGCACCATCATCAGTTGTCGACTAGCAGCACCTTTTTTTCCCTGGAAGCTTACCATGCAAGTACCCCACTGGTCTATCCCAGTTGTGTTTGTAAGGTCTGATGGGATCGTAGCACGAGGTATAGTTATCCTCTCAAATCGTGTCATGGTACCAAAAAAAGATGGACTGCTATTTCTGGTAGCTGATTTAGCTTTTATGTTCAAAACTGAGCTAATGCATAGAATCAACTTTTAGTGAAGTCTTAGACACACGACAAAGCAGTTTTCCATTGTTACTTTTTGAGTGCTGTAGAATACAAACATACCTGTTTGTGGCTATTTTGCTTCAAAGAGTAGCAGGTTATGAAATTTTAACTTTCAACATGCCCTTGCATGACTTTTACAAAAACGGTGGAGAGGGGAAGGGATTCATGCTAGTCATGCTTGGTACTTGCTTTGGGAACCTGAGTTGGGACATTCAATACATCGGTCATTGAAAGCAGAAGGAATTTCTTTCCAACTAAGAAATTGCTGTAATAACTCTAACTTTCTGTTTCTGGCTTTCCCATCACATTTTGCATCTTGTTTGGATATGTTTTGTTTTACTAATCCACCAAGGTGCTGGGTGTACCAATTTAAAAAAAAAAAGTGTCTTTTATTTTTAAACTTCTTCATGTGCATTGATCCTTTTAAATTGCCTTCTCTTTTTTTAACATGACATTGAAAATCTCCAGTCTTGTAAGTAGTATAGAGGGAATATAGTGAAAAATTCTGTTCTGTCATAACCAAGGGGTGGGTGGTTTCCATTAGAAGCTCAGCTGGAGCTTCCTTCCATGCCAGCAACTTCCCACAACTGAACTACTCTACTCATTTCTGCCCTTTTTGGCGGGGAATGTGCAGAGGAAGTGGAACACAGCCCTGACAGATAAGGGATTACTCAAATGGCTTCTGTCACAGTTTGGGGATTAGGTTCAGTTATGAATCCATTCATTTTGTGAGTCCTGTTTGTACTTGCGACAGTCGTGAATGAGGACATTCTGCTGGCAGGAATTTGGCACCTGAGGAGCAGTGGTGGAGGCACGGTGCCTGGAAGGGTGCAAGAAAGCAATCTAGCCATTTTGGTATCAGATGACTCTCACCTGTTTGAACAATGGGGCCTTTTGCAAACAGAAGTGTTGTCCGTACCTTTGCTATCTCCTCCCAGGCCTTCTGCTGGAAGGAAGAGTACGTGACTGAAAGTCTTTTTGGAACAGAGTCTGACTGGGGAAAAAAAAAAAAAAAAGTTTTATTCAGCTGTGACCACTTGACCGAAGAGGGAGAAATTCCTACTTTGAGGTAGGAGATCTGTGTGCAGAGGTGATAGACCTATCAAGACACTTAGAGGATCTATTAGAAAATGGAGAGGTGAGATGCTGGTCATAGTCCATATGGATAACAAAGGCAAAGAAGGGGGAGAAGATGGATCCAAAGGGCAAAATTTAAGCTAAAGACCAGATGCTTCATGGTAGCATTTTCTAGAACAGAAGGGAGGTGAATGAGGCATGAGATTATATGATGGAGACATAGAAAAAACTTGAATGGTGAGGTCAGGAGAGATTGTTCAATGGTTCTCAAAATACTAAAATTAGGGCCACTGAATGAAATATCAGGCAGCAGGTTTCAAAAAAATAAAGGGGATACCTGTCCACATGGCATATAAATTGTAGAACACCTTCCCATGGGATGTTGTGGAAATCCAAACTACAAATAGGTTCAATGATTAGATGAATTTATGAAAGAAAAGTCAGTTGAGAACTACTAGCTACAAAGGTGTAAAACTGATCTCTAGCTCAGGAAACTTTCCAACTTGCAGAGTACTAGAAGGTGGGCACTGCTTTGTATTTGCCCTCTGCTTTATGCACACTACCAAAGTATCTACTTTGGGTTACAATCAAAAGGTGGTTATTCAGCTAAGTAGGATTTTGTATGCCTTTCCTGTGCTTTTATCTAAGTACTTTTTGAAATATTTTTTCTTAAAGGTAAAGAAAAGTTTGTTTTTAGGCAGAAACACAAGGCACAGAAGGAAATGAGAAGCAGGAGTTACCGAGTTTATTCTAAAAAATTGGATCATGCGTAACTTTAGACTTGTGAGTACTGCCACAGAAGTAAATGGAAATATATGTATGCTAAAATGTAAACGTAGATGTAAGTTCTTCCCTGGTTTAGTGCTTTGGGCAACATATGAACATGTACAATTGCAACTCAACAGATTTTTTTTTATTTATTTTTTTTTTAATTTTTCTGCTATTCAATGTGAAAATAAGTGTAATCATTGCCAGAAAACAGATTTTTCTATGCAGATTGGCTAATTGGGAATTGGAATCGGTAGATGGGGAACCAGATGTGCAGCTGGTTTGGGGCATAAGAGAATAGGAAGGTGGTCAGCAGAAGCATTTCTTCCTCTTCCCACCCTGCCCTACTGCGAGCACTGAGCATTAACTGTACAGCTTGCAAGGGGAATGAAATGTGCTTGCCGTATGCTTTCTGGAGATAGATGGTAAGTGCTTATTTGATTCTTTTCAGGTTCCCATCACCATCCTAAAAGACTGCTAAGGAACATAATGATAATTAAATTTCAATGATATTTGGGTAACCCTGAAATCATTTGAGAATTTAAGTTCTACACAGAGTTTTGAAATACTGTAATTCAGTTTTGCTTGATGGACAAGTTGTATTTTTAAGCAAACGTGCCATGTGAACAACTTTAAGCAGGCATTTGGATTCTACTTAAAGCCCGAAACTTAATTGTGTAGGAAGAACTAATCCCAAAGTTGGTTAAAAGTGGATAAATTAAATTTATAACATACAAGATATCCATAAAATGTTACAACGGATTGATTTATTTACAAAATATTTATGATATTACAGTATTATATACAATTATATGCAATAAACCATACAATATTACTTACTAGAAAAAAAATAGGAATCCCAGCTTTTTAATTCAGCAGGTGTCTTTAAAAGTTAACACTAAAATAAGAGTTCTGTCCACAGAGAAACATCTGAAAAAAAAAAATCAGTTCTTTAAATTTTATATTTCAGAGCCATTTTTACTCCTGTGTAAACATTCATATTGAAGGAAATCAGTAGAATTATAGCTTCAAACTTCAAGACCTCTTCCCAGGTTAATTTTCTTTATATTCCAGAAATAGCTGGCCTCTGAGTCGTTGGTTTTGAATGAACTTCCACTTTATTTACACAGCCGTTCTTAAATTTGGTTTTCTATTTCAGTGATGGAACAAATCTTCCTTATTGTTTGAGAAAGTTCAGCAGATGCTTCAAACCAGAAATATTGGCTTAGCTGGCAACCAATCTGACCTGTGGCTTAGGTACCAGAGAATGTATTGCCTCAGCTCCTAGCCTCCTTGGTCACAAACTGCATACTGTGCAATATTCTTGTTGTTCCTTGGGGGAGATTGTTTATTTTTATTTTTGCAAATGAAATACAAACCAGGTGGTGAAAGACTAAATAGCTAAACTATCGTCAGGAAGTGGTTAGAAACAAAGCAACAGTAGCCTGTTGATTCTCAGCCGGATGACCCGATCAGGGGACCAGGTCCCAGTGTCTGTGTATGTCTAAATAACGAAGCTGCTGTCTTTAGTCTAGTAATATTACCTTCTGCAGAGCAGATGCCAGGAGTGGCTTTAGGGCTTGAGGCTTTAGTAAAAGATGACATAGACATGGATGTAACTGTGTTCCTGGTATTGTTCTTGGTTTGTTAATGAACGTGGTAAAATGATATTTTTCTGAAATTTTATGTTTACACTATGAATTCTGCTACCTCAGCTCAGTCAGCATCCCACAGAGAGCTCTGTTTTGGCTTGCATTGCTCTGTTCCTGTGTGCCATTTAATCTTGCAAACCTGGCTAGATTTCACTGCCAGCCACAGTCTTTGGTCAGTGTCCTCCGTCAGAGGTGATGGATAACCACCCCCTGGTTCAGAAACAGCACGAAACTGTGGTCTTCCCTTTCCCTCTTACACTACTGATGCAACTTTTATGCAACTGTGTTCCCATACTACTTGTTTTCCTACCTCGTGCTCAAATGGCATTTTTAGGACACTGAGCGAATGTTCAGTTTGTCTTCCTCTCTCTACACACTGCTTTTCTGAGCTTCACCATTTCTTTATTGATAAAGTATGAATCTTTCTTAACAAGAAGCTTATTCCACCACTAAAATTGAAGGCTTCTGGGGAAATATGTCTGCCAGTGCCTTCTGCTGAAGAAAACATCAGTGCCCTAATCAGTAGGGACCTTTCTGGTATAAAATTCCAATGTGCAGAGTACCAGGCTTTAGTTTATAAAATGCAGATTCAGTTTGCCAAGTCCCTCAGTTTCTCTACTCTGCTCTCCCAATGACTGACACACAGCACAGGACTGAGCTCCTATTCCATAGTTATGGCCAGAGAAGCAAATCTGTTTAAAAAAAAAAATATATATATACTGTTTTTTATAAAGAAAATAATCTGGCAGTAGAATGACTTATTAAAGGTAAAGCATTTTGCATAAGTCAAGTCATCTGGCTTTCAAACATACTTCGGAAAAAAACAGAGAAAAGTCCACCAGACTATTATCCTATGGAGAAAAATCTGCTGAAAATGCAAAAGCGCAGAGTGTAGCGAATGTCATTTGTCTCCTTTGTTCCATAAGCGCTCCCTGACAAATGGGGAAACTGTCCGTGTTGGGCGTAGTTTGCTCGGATATGTGCTTTACCTAGAGTTAATCCTTCTGGTACTGACAAATTTAACTCCCTATCCAAGCAATGACAATTCCAGTAGACAATGTGTGTTATATTCAAGATTGTTATCTTGTACTTTGTATGACACTAAACATGAGATTAAGTGCTCTGTAATGTGCATATTACAGCTATTTTTTTACTTCCTCTTGTGTTTTGTTTGATGCAAAGTAGAGATGAACGAAACCAGATAATGATTTTAGAGCCGATGTATTGCACATGTACATGGCTGGAAGCAGAAGCAAGAAAAATTTGGACCTAGAAATAAAGGACAAATTTTGGGCAGAGAGGAATAACTTCCTTACAGATGTGATTCACTCTTCACTTGAAGTTTTCACATCAAAAAGCTCAACTTGAAGTTAAGGGCTTGTTGAGTAAATTATTGGGTGAAATTCTATATTCTGTATTAATCCAGGCATCTGATTAGACAGTTGTTTTGAGATCACCATAGTCTAAGCCCTTCTGTTCTTTAAAATCTGTGGATGTTGAAGATTGCTGGCATATGTTTTCTTGTTACCATGCTGTGTTTTCCTAAGTGGTGTGGCCCAGCGAGGAGCAGCATTCTAAATGTTACTTAATAATACCCAGTATTCCTTTACAATAGTCAAATTCTGCTTGGTTTAGCCCCAGCAGGTTTTTTTGTAGGTTCCCAATGGAGAGTTTCCCCGGCACAGAGGGACTCTGTTTGGTGTGCATATGCCAGATGCATAACCACGTCTTCCTTTCCCTGCTGGTCCATTAAAGAGTCGCTTTGGTGGTGCACTTCAGGGTTGTGCGGTACCAGCTGAAAGAATCCCCCATCGTTCTTATGCTTGTGAGGATGAGGCCCTTCAGTCAGTGCTTCATCCGGAACTATATGTAAAACAAACAAGCAAACAAACAAACAAACAAAAAACAACAAAAAAACCACCAAAACAAATACTTCCCCCCCCCCCCCCCCCAACCCAGAAAAACCCTCATTATTTCCTTTTGAAAATGAGCACCTGTTTTTGCAAACCCATCCTGAGGAGTGTTTGCTCCATGGATTCCTGTCCTCTCCTTTGTTCTGGGGGCAGCAGCCCACAGAAATTGGTTTCTACTAGTTTCATAGAAATCTTCTCTATGCCCTGAGAGAGGCCCAGGGCCAGAACGGTGTGAAGGGGGGGTTACAGCTCTCCTAAGCCACCTCTCGTGGGCTGGCAGAGCTGTGCTCTGCGCACGCGGTGGAGACTCCAGCGCTGGCACTGAGTTGGTACGTGTGCATGGAGGGATCTGCTGGGGTCCTGCCAGCACGTTGATCACACCTGTGTGGGACAGAACTTGCATTAATGAGCCCCATGCTCTGTTCCACAGAAACACGGGGCTGAAATCAGGCATCTCCACTTAAAGGGCATTTTCTCTCTCTCTTCAAATGATGCAATTTTCAGTACCATCTTTCTACAGAATATTTACAATCAGAAAGGCATTTTTAGAGGTATTGAATTCACCCTACTCTCTTAATTATGTTTGCTTTTTAACATGTGGCATTTTATAAAGCTAACTGGTGGTATAAATCATAGGGTTATTTTTTAAATTTAATAGAAGCCTCTGACTTCGAAGTGCTTCCTTATAGACTGTTTTCCTAGTAAAGTATATAATTAAATGTCAGGCTGTGGACTTTTGATTTTTGAGTGTTTTTTGATTCTCCAAAATTTCTCATCTAAAACTACTCTTATCTGGGGAAAATCAACAATACCTTTTTTTTTTTTTTTTTCCTCCTGTGGTGCATTAGTTTACGTAGAAGTTTTTGCACAACTTCAGTGAATATCTCCAAGACACAGATGGATTGCAGGAAACCAAGCTGAAAATGCATCTATTTTTGTTTGTAAAGCAATTGGACGTATTGAAATGGGACATTTGGATTTGCTGAACTGGAATCTCCCAAAATTATAATTTCAAAATGTCCGGTATCTAACAAAAATACCTTTCATTTTTAACCTGCTTTGAAACCTTATGTAATCATAATGGCTGTCTCTTGTTCTTCTCTCCCCACCTTTGTTGAAACCCCATGGCCAGTTTCTGATGCATTTTAAAGAGAGATAAACATCTGAAAAATATATCATTTCATACAAATTTCACAGAAGTCGCCAGGTGGGTGTAAAGGAAAGGTTCAGATTATTAGGGGGAAGGCTCAAACAGGAATTGAACAGTTAGCTGTTGCGTTTGATGTGATCTTGAGTATGTACACCCTTACCTCAAAACCAGCTCCTGCTCAGGAGGAAATTAGTAGATGTGACGGGTAGCTGAGGGCACTGTGAGGTGAGATGAGAGGCGACATAGGTGGGTTTAGCTGGGCAGACAGTGGGAGAGAGAGTATGTAAATCTGACAGAAATCAGGAATAGGAATCAGGATAGGAAATGAGACTTTGTCATATCTGTTGTTCTTCATAACCACAACTTGTTTTTATGGTGACATTGCCAATCTGAAACTTAGTTAAAAGTTTCATTCTTTGTTATACTTCCATGTTTTGATATAGCTGAGAATCAAAACCTATGGCGAATACCAACATTTTCCATAAAGCAAGCATTCCACTTCCAGAACTGAGTTGCAGTCACACATACACTTTGCAGAGTTCAGAGAATATATATTTGTCCGGTACAAGTACTGACAATCAGACTTAAAAAATTCTGATTTCATTATTCTGGCCTCTTGGCACTTCAGAGTTCTACAGATCTCAGCACAACTGCCTTTGCAAATTTGGGTGACAGTTCCACTCCTTGGCAAGTCAGATTTCAAAGAAAAAAGCTGGTCTTACTGTCACTCTTCACTTTAGTGTTTGATACTAGCCACGAGCCAAATTTAGAATATTATTATGAAAATAGGTAATGTGAGGTGGGAAGATTGAAAGACACCAGAAAGTTACGCGATCTTTTTAATACTTCCAACTATTTCAAGTTGATTTATAGCCTTTATTTTATCTCAAAAAAGTTCAGCTATCAGCAGATTTACTGTGTAAACCCCTGGTTTATCTTTGTTTTTCTTTCTCACTGTTACAATTCAACATAATGAGATGCAAGTTACCCTTTTATCTTGTTTTTACTTTTAAGTTAGCAAAAAATGAATGTAGTAGAAGTTTTGTTTAATGAGTGTAAAGGATGATGCTATCTACTGTTTACAGTTTTAAATAAAATGGTCTAAGGAGCATCTTCCAGCTATCAGATCAAATATAAATAATAGTGACGGTGCAGAATTTGGCAGAGTGAATATACGTATGTACATGATTACCTAATTATGTATGATCATGTGGGTATATTTACATCGTGGTAATAATGTTCTTTTTAAGTTTTAATCTCAAGTATATTATCCTTTAAGATTTCACCAGTAATATAAGAAATTGGAAACAGTGCTGACTTTAGGAAGTTTTAATTTCTTTTTTCTTATAGATAATGTCTGTTTGTAATGTAGAAATCATACAAGTACAGCACAGTTCACTAGGAAAATGAGCTTAGTGTTCTCAGTTTAGTCCAAGTTGGACAACACGTTATTTGGCACAACTGAGTGGTCTATCTTTAAGAGAAGTACAAAACTGAATAAGCATAGAGGTTTTTATTATTTGAGTGAGCTGAACAGTATACTTAGAACGATGAGAAACCCTTGTACTGTGTCCCACCTGCTTTCAATTGCACTACTTTTATAAGCATTGGATTTACAGTAAAAAAGTCTCCTAGAGAAATGCTATTCTTTCATATTGTGTATAGATGAAAGGCTGCATACTTCTGCCTTTCACGTACTGTATTTCTGTAGAAAAAAAAAGTTGTGTAAGTTTTATAGAAACATTGATAAAAAATTAGTGCATACAGTAAACAGTCAGATAACATTTTTCAGAAAACAAATGTGAGATATTTTATGTTCAATAGACAAATAATTTTGTTATGTTGTATATTGCTCTTGTGCCTTGCCTGTTGAACAAAACCTACTTTTAAGGGGAAATGCGCTTTTCTTTGTCCAATCTTAATGACTGCTTGGTAAAATGTTGACTTCTGTTGGGGTGGAAGTCTTAAATTATGCATTCAGTTCCTGTGAATTCTGATGTTAAGAAGGATGAAATTCATACATTAAGAAAGAAGTCATTCCAGTCCATGGAAAGTGTTATTTGTGTTGAAAGAGTATGATAGAATAGATTGCCAGTGATGAGCTTCGCATTCTGAGGGCCTTCAGAAACAAGCTTGATTACCAGTTGGAAAGGACTAACTTTCTGAACTAACTTTCTAACTAAATGATGGCCTTGCAGTTGACTCATGGGTTGAAGAGGAGCTATTGAATTTCATTTCAAGAGATGAAAGAGACTGTGTTCTGTGTGCAGTTCTGTCTTGGACCTAAAGCTACAATGCACAGGGCATTTTAGATGGCTTTAGCCTGAGCTGAGGTTAAATAAACAAACTGTGAAGTTAAGGGCAGTTATCAAATACTCGGTCAAACAAAAAATAAGTCTGCCTTTTTCATGTAGTCTTGGCCTTCTCAGAGGTGCCAGAGGAGGAACTTCAGTATTAGGGGTGTTGAAAATAGCTAGTAAAGCAGAAGCCAATGCTAATAAACAGTTCTGGAAGTACTGTGAGTGGTTTAAGCATAGTCTGGATTATTGTTATTACTGTGTTAAATCACAGCAATCAAATAGCCAAGCATTGCTTTGACTGATTAAGTGGAATGGCTGTCAATGAAAAACCTTTAGGCTATATTGCAGACACAGGGATGGGTGTGGTCGTGGTCAGCTCTCCCAAACATTACTTTGGATGCTGTTGTAGATACAGAGCAGGGTGTTAGATGATATTTTCAGAATCTGGCAGATTTTAGTTTGGTTTGGATATTTTTTATGTACCTTGGCAGGCATGCATATCCCTGCAGCCATACAGCAATCTGCATTAATGGCTGAAGTAACACTTACCAGTGAGGCAGAGTCAATCAGCGACAGGCTGCTGTTGACTCATGACTTCACTTGACTCATAATCCCATTGAGCTTTGTGGGTCACTTTTTGCTCCCACCCTGAAGCCCAGTGCTAGTTCCTATCATGATCTGAATACCCATTGATTAAGAAATTGGATTATGTGCGTTGTGGATAAATGAGCACATGCTTGTAAGGAAGATATGGTAGAGCCTTGTATTATTCCCATCAGCTAAGTTAATTAAAATTATTTATTCGCATTTTTACAAAAGTCTTCACCCAAAGTTTTAGATAGATTGCACTAATCATAGAATCATAGAATTATTTAGGTTGGAAAAGACCTTTAAGATCATCAAGTCCAGCCATAGAGCTCAGCATGTCATAGAATCATAGAATGCTTTGGGATGGAAGGGACCTTTAAAGGTCATCTAGTCCATCCCCCCTGCAATTGGCAGGGACATCTACAACTAGATCAGGTTGCTCAGAGCCCCATCCAGCCTGTCAAAAGAGCTCAGTGTGTCATCAAGTCCAATCCAGAGCTCAGTGTGTCAAAACGACACAGAGAGATCTCACAAAGAAAATTGATTTATTTCAAACTGTATTCAGACTTTATCATCCTCATATGTTTCTGTCTCTCCTGGAAGAGCCTGGAAAAGCAGATGAGGCTTGAAATGTGCCAGATACGGGTATTGTCATGTGAAGGTGGCATCATATGCCAGATAAAGAGATTTCTAGATCAGATTTAAGAGAAAGAATAAAGGAAGAGAACATTTTGATCCTAGAATTTGGAAGGTAAAGAAGTATTAGAAGCATTTCTAGGAAGTCATTCAAAACAGTCTTGGCTTGAATGGGAAGTGGTGTTGCAGCATCTCTGAAGATAGGTATCTCAAAATGATCCAGTTTAGTTTTACAAACATGAAGTCATTTAACTTGTCATCCCATGCATGATGTGTGGTAGATATGAGAAGAGCTCATTCTTTTTTAAATCTGTAACTTGTTAAAATGACTAGCTATCTTTTTCCAAGCTACTGCACAGGGACTCAGTCTGGTAATGCGTATGGAATCCTTCAGGCAAATGCTATTTCTGACAGCGCAATTTGAATTCTCCTGTGTGGATGGAAAAGATCTGGCCATGTAAAGTGTGAGCCAGCAGACTATTCCACCATGCTTAAAGGAACTGTCTGTCTTGAGCTACTTGGTAGTCCTTACTGCAATCCATTAAATAAGATGCTAATACCTGGACCTATTTCAAAAGTGCTTCTGTCTTACTGCCTTCCAAAAGGCATGAGAGAAGGGTAGGTGCTACTTTAAATGGTGTATTTGAAACTTTGTTACACATTGGTTTCGTTCATTTGTTTTACTGTTTTCTTGTTCATCATCTGTAGTTTAAACTAATACTGATAAAACTACAATTTGATCCTCTGCTTTTCATCTTCACGCACCATTGAAAGAGTGGTTTTCACACTTTCACAATCATGTATTTCTGCTGGCCCGTTTCCTGCAGATAATCATATCTTTGCACCTTTAGCTGAAAATACTGTAAGGATGATGTTTATTTTCCTGTTTAATGTGGTTTCATGGGCTGCAGACCATGACTTCATGGATGACAGATTGGAAAACACTCTTACACACCATTCCAAGTAAGGGTTAAAAGCAAAAATGATCTGTACCTTAACTCCTTGCAAAACATCTTACATGTGATATATATTGCCTTTCTTCCAACAAAATCCCTGATTACAGCAACAAGACCTCTAAACTGCAAACGCACTGGGAGAGAAGCAATAGCATCCAGCTTGTTCAAGATCCTAGCAGAAGCAGATAATGGGCAGGCACAGTGGGACTATGTCTACGTTTTGATAAATCTCCATCTACTGTATTTAGATTTCACTTTTGCTGCAACACTTTTGCTCAATAACCTGTCTCTCTTTACATTTTTGCCTAAACTATCACCTTGAGAGGCTCCAATGGAGCTTTTGGAGCTCTATGTGAACTCTGATGTAAAGCTCTCCTGCAGTGAGAGATCAGAAATGTCATGTGTAAAAGCAGAGACTCCTTTGAGAACAGTTTGGAGACAGAAAAGCATGTTTCCTAAGAAAGTTTTAAACAAAATTATATCGAGTTAAATGTAATCTATGATTAGGTGTTTCCTTGGGTGATGTCACCGGGTTATTTTTAGACTTACAACCTCACACAGAAAAACCATACCAACATTACTTGCAAGCCATGTGCACAGTAAAATGCAAAAGATTTTAAACACCCCCCCATTTACTTTTTGTTACTAAATGAGCATTGTTCATTAGCATTTTATAGTTCATTCAGAACATGAATGTAAATTTTTTTTTTTAATATTTTGTTTCACCACAGTTCTTTTACGCCAGTGTTTCAGAGACCATTAGCAAAATCGAGGAGGAAGAGAGGAAGAGAAAAGGAAAAAATTATACACAAAACCACTAACATGTTTCAAAGATTTTTCCAAAATCAATATTCTAGCCAGGTTAAATTTGAAATAACATTGAAATACATAAATGCATTGATATCACCACTTCAACCATAGGTTGAAATAATGTGTTATAGCATCAAAGAATTCTGGGTCATTATTTAGGAAAGCATTTAAGGCTATACTTAGATTCTTTGTTAAGACAGTGCTTGTGCATGTACCCAACTGATACTGGTAACTTGAACACGTACATGGTGCGTTCAGTTCCACTGATGTCAATGGATCATATGCTTAAGTGATTGGAGACAGTTTTCTGAACTGGAATTGGAGTATCATGCATGAGTAGTTGGCTACTCTCCAAACTAGTAAACCTGAGTCTTAAAGATCTGTCCTATAAGCTGTTAAATAGGAGCAGATTTATGTTGTTGAGGAGGACTTTCACTGACTTCAAGGTGGCTTGTGAAAACCTTGATGCCCACCTTCTTGGGGAGGCATACATTGTTGCTTACATGAATAAATACAGGTAATGGTGGCCTAGATATTGTCTTCAAGCACAGGTTTGTGGACCTTGCATGCATCAAGTATGGAAGAACAGCATTAAGTTGAATCAGAGTATAAAAAAGCCAGCGAGGTTCCTCCATCAGGTAGGTTACCTTCAAGCATGACTGAACTATGTTTAGGCTGTCTCAGGTGGATGAAAGGCAGAGTAGAAGTAAAGCAGCTCCAAAGACAGCTCTTTCTCCACTATATATACACAACTGTGGAGTCTGGGAAATCTGACTTTCATACTTCAAGAGAGATTAATTGATAATATTTAATTGTTAATATTATGCTACTCATACCAGAATAGGAAGAGAAAATCAGTTAGCAGTTTAAAAAACATACAGTATGAAAGATAGACTCTACTTCTGCAAGCATTTACATGTTTGAGAATTCCTGTAGGACTCCTTAAGTTCAGTGGAATTACTTATGCATAAACCATAGCAAGTGTTCACAGTACCTGACTTTAAATCAAAGATTTTTTTTTTTTAGCTGTTTGTGGCATACCCTTTAACTATGTTGGGATTTGGCATTTTGTTTCTAAATGTTCTAAGCTGCTGATGTTATTTAAACTTCTTCCAAACTAGGAGAGAACTGCAAAGTGATTGATAAATTGAAACATTGCACAGCAAAGGATCTCCTTCTCACTGTATTTCAGTGTATTTTCTGGGAATTGTTTACCTTATTAGATTTTTTTTTTTCTGATTTAGCATGTCTGTCTTTGCTTTTTTAGCTTTGTTCAGGCACTTACCTTATTAGTCAATGAGGAAATAATCTTAACATTACATGACCACCAGAATGAAATAATTTGCTCTTCCTAGCATCGTTAGCATCCAGTTCAGTAAGAAGCCTGTGATCTGGGACAGCTAGTTGTGTTGCATTGTAATTAAATGAGCTCGTTTACATGACAAATTTGTTCTGAGCAGTGTCCTTGTAGAAAACAGTAATTTGAACATAACCTGCATTTGTTCTGGGAATCCCATAGCAGTGACGTCTCCTGAAAATTTGTAATACTGAATTGCCTGTCTATAAAAGTTGAGCATGTTTTTCCTAAACTCACAGAAAATCACAGAATGATGAAAGCTATATTGCTATCCTGCCGTCCGAATATACTTAGTTTTTATGGCTTCCTGAGCCCATGAGAAAATCCATAATACGTTTAAAACTGATGCAGGCATGTTGACTTCTACTGCTCTTTTCTGGAGGTGCTAAAAAGCTTGGTCCTGCAAAGTGCTGCTCTCCCTCCGGTTCTGCTGATTTTTGGTGTGAGGTTGGAGGGCCCAGAAGTTTTTAGTCGTCATTCAGAAATGCACAGATTTAGGCCTTAAGGAATTCTTAACTGGATCATCAAATCTGAGTAGCTTTACAATTTTTGTTGTGGGTACTGAAATTGCCGTTATAGCTACTAAGGTCACGATATGCCTGGAAATACCTAGGGGTGTAGCAGGGGGTAACTCTGCTCCATCTATAGGCGCCAAGACTGATGCCAGTGGAGAAGTCGTGGAAATAAGGAGCATTACATTACAGGTCTTTGGTATAGAGACATACTAAGACAGTTTAGAATACATATCATATAAAAAATATGAACTGCTATAACATTACTGCTCTATCCCCCAAAAAACATACTTTGCATTTGCAAAGATAAGGTTAATAAATAATTAAAAAACAATTAAAAAAAAACCCAACCAAAACAAAAAACTCAAGCAGATAACAGATTTTTGGTGAGCAATAGAAAGGAGTTATCTATCCATTTAGAAGAAATTCCATCTGTTACTTTAATACAGGGTCTTTTTATTTTGCTCTTTTGCTTTTAAACCAACACTGAGACTTATCAAAAGATTGCATTTGGAAAAAAACTCTTAGAGCATTTTTCTCATATACTGTAGCTTGAAAGGAATGTGTGAAATTCAAGATTGGAAAGTATTACACAAGTATTCTTTTTCCTTTGTTTTTTTTTTTTTTTAAACACATTTTTCCTCAAATCTCCCTCTCTACCAATGTCTTTTTCCCACAAGACTCCAAAGGAAAAATGACATCAAATGGTAAAATCCTGTTGTATGTTATTTCCAGAAGAACCCATGGAAATCTTGAATGTGATTTTATCATTTGCACTGTAATGTTCCATTGTTAAAAGGAGCAACATATTGAAGAGTATTCAGTTGCCGAATACTTGATGGTAAGCAAAAGCTGATGTTTCTGTGAATATTACAAAACACTTAGGAATTTGTAGCACCTCAAATCTGTTGTATGATAATAGGAGTTAGAAATGGAAAACTCCTGTTATATCAGCTTGACCATCTCCCTGACACCACCAGATTGTTGTCTTCATTATGGTACTAATTTGCAAATGTCATAAGCCATGTGGCTTCCACCGCTTCCCTTAGGAGAATACATGGCATTAAAGCAGCGTTGAATATTCCTTTCCTTGACTTCATCTTCTTGATCCTCTTTTATATCTCTTTGTTGCACTAAATTCCTAATGTTGCTTTGCCTTTGGCTATTTTATTTTACTCCCTCCCCTCTTTTGTGTTTTCCAGAAAATCACAAAATTATTTATGCTGTTCCTTTTGGAATTTCTGCTGTTTTGTTGTATCTTTCTGGTACTGAGGAACCATGGGCTTATGTGTACCGTAGGCTAGAAACAAAACATTGGAAATCTCTACTGGAGAATCTGATGTTTATGTATGAAGGTACTAAGTTGTTTTGTGGCCATAAAAGTTAAACTTGCATAAGAAGCATAGCACAGGCCCCAAATGCAAGTCTGTATCAGACTCATTATTCACAAAAAGGTGGGTTTTTTCCCCCTATAAACCTAATATATGTTTTATTCTATGTTTTACTGAAGCTGGTGCTGGATAAAGCTGCCTATAATTTGCATGTATGTATTGTAGCTAAATTTGTTGAAAGCTTCATTCTGACAATTATATCATGCATATTAAAAGGATAACTGCGCTATTTTGACTTAAGATACAGGTACACACTAACAAGAGTAGACCTCTGTGTATAACTGTTCGGGGTTTTTTTTTAAGTTTTTGACTTGAAGCAAAAAAATGAGAAAATTTGTTATTTTGGAACAACCTCCAATGATTGATTCAGGTTTATCTTTTTCTCCTCAAATGAAGTATTTTCTTTTTCTCCTCAAATGAGGTATTTTCTTTTTCTCCTCAAATGAAGTATTTTCTTTTTCTCCTCAAATGAGGTATTTCTCTTAGACATTGTATCTTCTAACTTTTTTTTTTAAATTGTATTCAAGGAAGTTTATTTGCAATAATTCAACGTGAAATGAAAATTCGAAAAATTTTTTGGAAATATCAAAAATGCTGTAATTACTCTTTTTAGCCAAATTGATCTGACAAATTCAGCAGAAATGTGGCTACTGGTTTGATCTGCATTTGCAGTTTTCTAAGGAAAATCATCTCAGCTGAAAAATTTGCTCAGTATTAGCTACAGTTGCATAGGTAGATGAGGAATGTTTGAAGTTATACTAACAGGGAGGTTGTAGGTCTTCAGATGTCAATTATGAGCTGCATCCAACCTATAGGAGTAGAAATTGACTGTAATATATATATCATATCCGTGAAGGGTCTTAGATCTTCCTGCAGACGGACGCTGGGTGGCTGCCTCCAGGAGTAGGATTCACTGCCATTCATATGAAAATGGTGGAAAATCTTGCCCTAAAGCTAACCTACCCCTGGAGTTTTGCCTATCTGTCATGATGATCGCTTGTCTGGGAAGATAAAGGATTTGCTAATAGTCAGCTAGCTGGTCGGTCTGTCTGTCTGGGAAGTCAACAAAACAGCACAACAAATCAAGCAGGCAAAAGACTGATTACTATGGCATTACTTCTCCCCAGGAAAAAGCGAAGAGTTACGTCTATGCAAAAAAGACCCTGTTTTTAATATATTATCATGTCTAATCTCAATGTACATGGCCCAAATATATATATTTTTTTTTCTGACAGCAAATTATTAAAGAGCTTAGTAGGATTTTGAGTTACAGTGAATGGGAAGATATAAGCATGATGAAGAATAAATTGAAGCATTGACATTTGTGTGGCCATAACTAGTTAAGTTTTAGATTTGTGTTTTGTGTATTTGCCTTAGAAGCCACTGGATTAATTTACCGCCCTAACAAAGGCTGATAGCTAATTAGAAGAAGGGAGATTTGGCCACTGGAAAGCAAACTGATTTTTAGGGATTTACTTCCTGGCAAGAAATACCTGTTCCAGCTGAAATGTGTCATTTGTGACGACTTCTTGTGATCTTCTCTGAACAAAACCCACCATTTCTCAAAAAATCTGCAAGCTTTCCTAGAAAAATGTCCAGGATTTGATAGGTAATTGTGATGAGGCAGATATTTGGAGAAAATAGGCATTGTTCATCCAAAATTTTAACTTCATTGAAATTACATCTTCCATAGTAATGATCATTTTAGATAGGTAACTGCTTTTTAAGCAGCTTGTCTTCCTGCAAACATATTCAGTTTGCTCTGTAATTTTTTTATATTGTTTTTTTGTTTTTTAGTTCCTGAATGGAGCTTAGAGTACTGTTATCAGAGTGCTGCTTACAGAGCTCTACATTGCTTCAAACTAACCAGCATCCCATTCTTCTTGTTCTTCTTTACGTGATATCTATAAATGTAAGCTAGATTTGGTGTTTTGGCAGCTCCTTGTTTCTTGCAAAACATGTTTATTCCAGCAGTGTGTATATGTGTGTGGAGGGGTGTGTGCGAGTGTGTATATATGTATGTGACGGGGGTCATTAGAAGAAACTGCTGTGTGCCTTGGGAATTTTTGGTCACGTCACTGGATGTTTTTCCTGAAGTTCAAATTTGGTAATTTTATATTAGAAACGTTTCATGTGTCTTAGGCATTTTCCAAATACAAAGCAGAAGAAAGACCTAAAGAAAGCATAGAAACTTTGCAATATTATAAATGTAGGAGCCTGAACTCTACCATTTACAGCTTGAGTACTTGATGATCCCAGGAACTGTGAACTGGTGCACACCTCCTTACCTTACCCAAAACAGATGGGCAGTAATTCAGTCTACTTGTCCATTCCTTGGACACATTGGTGGCAGCTCTAATGCTTTTTAGGTGTTGGGGTTCTCAACGGAAAATTCTGTAGTAGGGATGTGTATGGGTATTTGTTTGCTTGTACACCATATAATGTAATGAAGGTTGAAGACAACAGTATTATATACAAGTACAGCATAAGTTATTAATTGTCAGGATAAAATTAATGATAGGGATATTTAGTTGCTGTACTTTGGAAAACAAAGAACCAAAACAAAGAAATTGCCTTGGAAGGGACACTGTAAGTTTTCCTGACATGTCCAGTTTCCCAGTCGGCCTGACTTACCGCAAGCCCATGTCTGCAGAGTCTCCATTGAGGGCTACTGCCTCGGGGCATGAATGCACAAGAACTTTGTAAGGTGTTCAAAAGTTAATTAAAAAAAGAAAAAATATGTGGACACTTGATAAATGTTACCTTTGTCATTGTTACCTCCTTGTTAGCTCCATTGTGATACACTGCTATTACATGTCACTCTTAAGTCAGAATGACACAAGGAAGATTTTTAGCAACGTTTTTGTTAAGTTTTATGAGAATAGGCCCTGCTATCCCCAAGGTAAGAGCTGCCCCTTCTACCCCTGCTATTTTGTGGCGGTTTAGAAACTTAACTATTGATAGCTTCATATAGGTTGGGCTTGTCATATTAGTGGCAGTTAGTGGGGGGTATATTTAAGAGTGAGTGATGGAAACTGTTGCTTCACATTATCCATCCTGTGATGTATATGGTCCCTTAGGACAAAGCAAAGTTCACTGAATGAAGTCCTTGCTATCAGTCACACTACTTCCTAAACGAAAAACAAAATTATTTGATTTACGCAATTCTTTAATGAATGAGTCAGTCCATGCTTCCTGCTCATTCAGCTGCCATCACTCCCCTTTCAGACACAAAACTGATAATTTTTAAATTATGTATGCACTGATCAGTGACTTACTGGTGACTTGGGAGGCAATGGTAAGGCTCACTCTCAGTTTATTATTCCATACAAAGTGATATAGAATACTGATCAAGTCTAGTTTCTCCCGCTAAAGCAGTGTAGGAAAGTTTGTAGCTTGTCCATCATGGTGATGAATCTTCTGCACTGCATTAGAGTCAATGATTTTACACTAATCCCTTTTGCACTCCAAGCTAAACTGTGTCAGTTCACTTGGGATAAGCAAGATATTGCTACTTTATTAAACTTTCTGAAAAACTCTTTGGATTGTGTCCATGGAATAAAGATTATATGCTAAGAAAAAGGAAGCTGTATATATTTCCTCAAGCAGTTTACAATTATAATTATTAGCAGTGAATAGATGTAGTTGTTAAAAAGATAATATCATGATTTTTCAGAAATGTGACTTGAAGGTGCTGGGAAAAATCTGTCATCTTTTGTTAACATAAAAGCAAAAAAGAGTTATTAACTTTGGTCATTCAGAACATTTAGGTTTGGATCCAAAATTTTATGAAAAAACAGTTACTATAAAGCTATAGTTTGTTCTAAGGCTGTTTTATGTCAGGTCTAGAAATAGCAATATTAACCACCAGGCTGTGAGATGGGGTGTTTTTTTCCTCTTTTCTTTTAGATGGGAATAGCTGAAGAAAGGGGTGCCTCCCTTCTCTGACTTAATCTGAACTCAAAATAACTTTTGTTGTCTTGTTATAACAGCCCTTTTTCTGAGTCACTGTATGAAAAAGAGACTGGGAAGTGTCGAATACTGTAGATCAAACACTTCAAAGCCAACTTTGACTTAGTTTTATGCATGCTTCAGAGTAGACTAATGTACAATAGTATCCAGGAAACTCAGCCAGTAATTCATAAGAGTCCAAAATGTTCTCCTTAGGATGAATCATAGCAGCATAAAAGATAGGATTGGTAAGATCCTTTAAGTCATCCAGTTCAAAGCCTGTGTATCTTCCTCTTCACTAATCCCCACTAGGATTTCATCTACCCTGTCTTTACAAACCTGTCATATCCTTGACTCAGCTACCTCCCTGGGTAGTTTCTTCCATTGCCTAATTGTTTAACCTGAACATCTTTAAACCTTACACCATCATGCTTAGTGTGAACAATTTATAACTACTGAAAATGATCCTTTCTCCTCCCTTCTGCCATCATGCTCAAATATCATCCCTCCTTTTAAATGTTTGATTGTTTTGTTTTGTTTTTCTCTAGCTACATGAATAATAATTTGAGGAAGGTTGGGATTTTTTAGCTGTCTTTGGTGCTTCCGTCACTGTAACTGATTTTCTTTGAACTTTGAGTTTTCAAGACTCAAAAATACATTTTGAGCTACAAATGAACTTTCTGTGACTCAACGATGTGTATGCTTAAGTCATGCTTTTCAAGAGGCAAATTAACACGACTAAGGTATTTGCGTCTTTGTTTCTAGAAGCTGGTTTCATGAGGGTGCTAATGTGCTCTGACTGACAAATACACAAAACAATTTGAGGGATTTAAGTGACTGAAGGTGGAATCTGTTTTTGACCTCAGATATAAGCAATATCATGTTACTGATCAGGATGTTAACTTTAATCATACATTTTAGCTCTGTTTTGAAAACTTACCTCCAAAAACTCCTGGGGTTGCCTACTGCAGAGGAGTTAAAATTTGTCACGATTATTTCCAAAAGCAGCTTCCCAATCCATAACTGTGTTGATAAATAGAGATATAAACCTTTAAATATACATTTGTCTGAGTGTGTGCTCAGACCAGCATTATTCTGATAGGATTTTTGGATGATCTATAAAATGAAACATTGAGAACTTCATAATGGGGGATATGGAGATGGAAGGAAGCTTTTTGTCCTGATGAAAGGAGGTAAAGGAGCCTTAATCTGCAGAATTTTTAATTTTATATGCTGTATTTCTTAGGATCTGCCTAAGCTTGTCAGAATATACTGACGATAAACCTCTCTGATGTTAATCATCTCACCTACTATGATATAGTGTGTGCCAGTTAGATCAATGTGAAATTTATGTTGTTCTCCTAGATGACTAATAAATATTGCATGTTGAAAAAATACAGGGTAGAGGTGGGAAGGCTGATTATTGCAAGCCATGTTTTCATACTGCCTCCCGTTTTGAAGTTACACAATAAAAATAGCTGCAGTCTGTACATCACCTGTCAGCTCACCTCTCCCACAGTTTACTCATGTGGTAGTTCTTTGATCCATGCAGAAGTATTCCAGGTTCCCTATAGCCATGTATAGTGCTGTCGAGCAAAGTTGTGTGAAATTGAGGTAAATCCTGCTGTATTACTTCAGTTCTGCCAGCCCATAATTACAGTTAATGCATTAGGTTTAGTGGATCCGCTGTGTTTCATAAGCTTGAAAGTAACCTTTCACATTGCCCATTTTGGTATCCAATCTGTAGAAATAGGCACGATGGTTATTTGTAAGAAGGCAATGTCATGGAAATAACAGGTTTTGAAAGCAGTATCTTGGGCACTGTTTTATGGTTCAAATAATTTTTTTTTTTGCATTACAATTTTATAATTGCATTTTAATTTTTAACATGTTATGTTTTCAGCCTAGTAAAGGAAAAGATGCATTAGGATATTATTTTTCATGAAGATTTCCCCTCCCCGCCCCCTGATATTTTTGTAAACCTCCCTTCCTTAATTTCTGTGCTGTTATGCTTCTTAGATGTCTTCTAGTCAGTCCTCAAATGTATTGAGGTTGAGGGCACTGTGCAGTGACAGTGTCACATATCTTAAGTGTGCAACTTGGTGGGCGTTGCTCATGCACAGATTAGTGCCTCTTGGTCTCTGGTAAATCTGTGGCTATTCTCTTCAGGTGCAAAGAGCTGACCATAATCATACCACCTTTTTGCTGTTTCTCATCCGAACTATGTGCGTGTCCAGCTTTTGTAAGAGTGTGCAGAAACAAGTTTCCTAATTCTTGCAAACTCTTTTCCTTAATTATGGTGGCAAAGTAAGATATTCTCCAGTATCTTTTTATGTAGTACAGAGCTGTAAACAGCTCCAGATGTGATCTCAACAAAGCTATATAGTCAGGAACAGTATTAACTGTGAGCTCTGCAGTGGCTTCTGTGGTCCTACACTGCATTGAGCTAGGGTATTTCACTGCAAATGCATGCCTATAACAGCTTTTTCCACTGTGCTCCATCTGCAGGGCTTTCCTCAGCAAGTATCTGTGTTTAAGATTATTTCCATGATGTATTTCAAGCGGTATCTCCTTTTATCTTCTCTCAGCCTTGTTAATCTCTTAGTCCTAGAGCTATATTTCTTTCTCCTCTCCAGTATTTGTAGTTCATCTTGGTTTCTTATAATCCACACATTTCATTATCATGCTACCTACCTCCTTCCCCTAGATCATTAATGAAACAAGATGGGACCTGCTGCTGGTCCCTTTGACATCCCAGCATGTGCTGTGTGATAAGAGTTTTGAACAAAAGAACTACCATTCGAGGGCTGACCTTTGTAAACCCAAGTCAGCTCTTAACATGGTATTTTTAATTGTCCTTTAAAAAAAAAGAAAAAAAAAAAAGTAGAAACTTCAGTAAGGGGAACTTCTTAGCCCCTTGGGGGCCTTGGGCTTCCAGCTGTTGCTGAAATTTTACTGCTTTAGTCTTTTGTATCTTGGCGATTTTATCCTTGATCTCCTGCTCTGTTAGCTTCACTGATGCTTTGCTTCAGTCTCAAGGCTTGAGATAAAATTTTTTCAGTTTAGTACCATCAGCCATGAAAACCATTGTAAATACTGAAATGCCCAAGCACCAAAAAACATTGATAGTGTAAAATAAAAACTGAAAAAGGAATCTAGATGGTTTTGTCCACATGGAATGGCATGGATCTAAATGAAAGCATATCCTTTTAAAATTATGTAGATTGTTGGTGCCAAATTCTGTGTGAATATGATTGTGTAGACACTTGAGCTGACAGGCAACTGAGCAATTGGGTTATTCTGCCGACTTGCTGGATCATTTCACTTCACTGGGTGAGTGGGGATTTCAGCCTTCTTCAGAGATGGCTCATAAGGAAAAAAAATTACATAAAAGCTGTGTGTTATTTTTATTATTATTCATATATCATTTGGACATGGTGCCAATTTATTTTGGATTGCTTTATGTTCATTAGAAAAGGATTTAAGTTAAATAATTTTCAACCTAAACTAACAGTGGACATGTAAAACTGTTGGGTTAAATAATCACTTTAAATTGAAGATATGCAAGTATGTGCGTATCGAAATTTGTGTGATTATCCACTGTTCTTTTTCTTCCTACATATTCCAAGAAACTTTTTATGAGTTTCTACCCACTTTTCCAATTCTGTCAAGTTTATTATTGCAAAGATGAATCCATCTTGGATCAGATATTAATCTCTTGCACTGATATTTGAAAATAGGAAATGCATACTTCCATGGTTTAAGACAGAAATTATCTTCAGTACAGGGGTTTTGCTATTTTCCTCTTGCCCAAAGTGTTAGTATGATATAAAAAAAAAAAATCCTCATTAACGAGTTTATGGAGCCTAATTTTCTATTGTTTTGCAATTTGTATTGCTGGTTTCTGCCTGGAAAAAGGGGCAGGCAAAATGCAAGCAGAGCGGAGTAGCTGTATCTCGTATCATATGCCCAGCTGTTCTCTGCCGTTTTTTTCTGATGTAAAAGTAGTCTATGATTTGATAACTTAGACTGTATCATCCATCATATGCATAAAAGAGCTGATGTGAAATTGCCCTTACTGCCTTAATTTTTTGTATTTCCTAAACTTGTGAGTGCTTGAATTTGCAAGTTATGCATTTTTTCCTAACTCTTTTGCATGTAATAAATTGTTTCCTCCAGCTATAACCAAGGCTTTTACAAACTGATGGAATCAACAATATAGTGCACGTAGTTACCAAGTACACTGAATTTTTAAGCATCTTCTTTCTCCTTTATAGGTTTGTCTGAGGATGCAGCAGAGGAAGCAGGAAAGCCATGAAATCTGAAGACGACCCTCAGGAGGAATTTCTCTCTCATGTCAAATGCATTTGTAATGCTGCAGTATCAACCCATTTTGCTCTGTACTGATTGCAGCTTCCAGAAGGAGAGGACTGTGCTAATTTATACAAAAAAAGTTCCATTCTCATAATTTTGGTTGGGTGTCCCTGCCAACTACCAGCATTCTTTCTGTGAGCAAATTTTAAGCACTTACCCAACTGTGGTAGGGGTGTTGTGTTATGTTTTGCGATATATCAGCCCTTTCTAAGGATTCAGTTGATTGATCAAAGACTGTTTACACATAGTTAAAAGCAACCTTTGTTTCAGGATATGTTTTATCTTTTTTTTTAAGATATTCTGAACTATACCTCCCTTTGAGATTATATTAACATTTGTTATTTCACAGTTTTGACAAAAGATAACTATCTTGTTTCCTCCTGTACTAACATTCATGATTCCAGACAGCTGAATTCACCTCCAGAAGAAAAACTGGTAATCCATCAACTTTTTTTCTCCTCTCTCATTGCTTATACAGACTCCTGCTCTCTAGAGATATAGAGTAAAATATGGTTACTGGACATAAAGGGCAAACCCTTTTGCCGCTAACTATGTCACTATGAATGTAAATAAAGTTTACACTGTAAGTACCTTGAGCACAGCAACACATGGATCTTTTTATGGTTACCTGTGATTTCTGGTTTCGTTGTCAATCAGTCTGTTCTAGTTATGGGTAAGATTTTCAAAAGTAACTAACAATTTTTGAGTGCCTTAATTTTTATTAATCCAGTTGGAAGGTGCTTTGAGGGTTGAGTTTTTAGAAAGTGCTGAGTATTCACCTTCTGAAAGTCAGGTCCATGCAAGGTGCCTGAAATGCAATACCCAACAACTGAGGTGACCTTTGAGAGGACCTTGGCTTAGGGTTTGGAAGCATCAGGCTCGTATCTGGATTCCTGAGAGTGAGTTGAGATATCAATAAGATACTCAAAACTAAAAATAACCGAGACCTGGGTCAAGTGTAAAAAATGGTATTTGAACGAGGCCTCTCCTGACTGTTGCTGGTTCATACCAAAATACAAGTTGCAGTCTTTTGGATGGCAGATAAAAAAAGCACTAGTGGTCTCATCTTAGTTTCTGTTGGGTGCAATTGCATGAGCCATCTCCGAGTCCCATGCTCCTGTTGGTTTCCTTAACAAGGGTTCAGCGACTCCTGTTCTAGCTGTGGAAAAGGTCCCTCCAATTCACTTTTGTGCTGTTTCAGCAGAGGTTGTGGCAGTTTCTGTGGTCTGTGCTAGACTTGATCTGTGGATAAAAAGGAGACATTATTTTTCAGGATGTCTTAAGCCATCAACATTCATCATCTCTGCATATCTACTTTCAACCTCTTTGCACCCACCCCCAAAACAAAACCAGCTTTGTACCACTTGTGCGTCTGCTGCTTAACCCTCTGGTCCTACTCTGGCTCAGTAAACATGATATAACCATGTTTCATGGAGCCTTTTTCAACATGTTAGCTATTAAATAGAGCTAAGTGGCCAGGGAACTGGGTAAGGCTTCTGATACCTCTAGGACTGAAGTGGGCAGCGATTCCCAATAAAAATTACTCTGTCCCCTAGGAGACCTCAGATATCTACAAGTTGTGGGGCTAGAAATCATGCTTCTTTCCCAGGAAGGAAAAATCCTACCCCCTGCCTGTTATGGAGCGATTCTGCTGGCTTAGTTTTCTTCACTCTGATCCCTCCCCCATGGTTTTTGTCAGGAGGGTGGTATCCAACCCATTGTCAAGGTACCCTGCTGTGCTGCGAAAATTACACAATAAAATAATCTCCTGTAGTCTCTGTACACATCTCAATGACCAAAGAAAATCCATGGAGAACTAATCAATTACTGTAGCTATTAGGCTTAAACTTTAACTATAGATCTCAAATCTTCTTTTGTCCACTTGTCAGCGACTACTAGGTAATCTAGAAAAATCAGCTGCAGTTACTACTGAAAGCCCATACCAGAACGGTGTAGAATCCTCGACCAAAGAATCCTAAGCTATAGGCATATAATATAGCTGGAAAGCATGCTACTACAAGACTTCTGTGCAATATATTACTCTGTCATAATTACCATTATTGAATGTGATCCCAGTGCTCGGAGCTGCCTGGCTTCATTGGGAGTTTAGGGTAAACAACGAGTAGGCACTCAGGCCAATTATATCATCCACTCTTATTTAAGTTATTTTGTGTCATTTTAAGATGTAATGCTCAGGAGCGCTCTTTGCCTTTTCTGCTCCATGCTTTGTAAAATGAGGTCTCATGAGAATAGTTTTGCAGAAAGGGGAAAACATACTGGTAATAAAGAGGAAAAAAATAAAAGGTAGAACTGTCTATAGTAGTAATGTATGACCTCTTTGTATATTGCACTAAATTGCGGTATTTGATAGTATCATCAGGATTTAAAAGAGAAATACAGTTGCATTGAGTAAAAATTACTTAGTTTCCCCCAAATAGTCCATCTAATTCAGAGGAAGGAAGTCATTGAAATGTAGTCATTTACGCAGCAGGCTAAGAGGAAATATTGTAAAGTAATTCTTAGCAGTTCTCAAATGTAGTTAGAATTTCTAAGAAAGTTCTTTTTGGCTGGAAAAAAATCAGGCCAATTACAGGAAGTTTTGAAGTTAGAGGGTTAGCCAACTGAAAAATGTAAGGCAACATTGCTAGTTTGGGGGGACCAAACGTTTGGTTCTCATCAACGATGTTTCTGAGGCCAAGATAGACATTGCTGGCCAATCAAACTATTCTGAATAGGATTTTAGAGTAATGCCTGGTCAGCTGTTCTGGTCAGCTTAAATATGCAGCCTGTCTGCACTTTTAGCTATTCAAGGAGAATTTTATATGTTTAGGTGGTTCACAGATAAAAATTAATTTTAAATCATCATTTTATTGAAATTAGCTTCATATACGTATATCTGAAAGGAATTTTGTGACAGTTTGAAAACCACGCTATGAGTCATGGCAACTTTGTCATACTTGTGCTATAGTACTTTGAAATGCATTTTCTAAAATAAGTCCTAACATAAAACATATATGTTTTATTTCTATTAAACAGGTAAATACTTCTAGAGTTTATTTTCTTGGTAGAGTTTATTTTCTGAATGCTATTGTCCAAGGGCTTTTCTTTTCTTTTGTTTTTGTGCTGTTGCAATTTAGAAAAACAGATTAAAACAATTACTACTCTGATGACCAAAATCTGGAGGTTTGGGCTCTGCTGATCTTTTGGGCTTTGAACACAATGCTGAGTTCAAACTAGCACTGTGGCTTTCAGCCCCCGATTGAATCTTCTCTCCAACTATTATTAAAGTATGACACAGAAAAACAACATTACTTTCAAGGGGCTGGGTTTCGCTTTATAATGTCTTGTCTTTTTCTCTTCTTCAGCATTTACTGTACAACGAGCATTAGAGATAAGTTTCGATATTCTTGTATTGCTTATAAAGAGTAATTTACTGCCATAAACTGAAATTTGCTGAGCAGAGATTGTATTTCTGTGTGAAGTTCTTCCAGCATAAAAAAAATACAGGGTATGCATTATATTGAATAAGTATCTTTCCTTCTTATCAGAATATCCTGTTTATAAATAATCTATTAAAAAACTGCTGCAAAGGTGCTGTAAAATATATGATGTACTCCTGAAACCAAGCTTCTGTATCGCTTCTTTATTTGAAATTTACCTTGAGTTTCCCATACCCTTGTTTATTATCACCCCTTGACATCATGCTGCTTTATTCATTTACTCCCTTGTAGCATAAGGTTCCTCCACTATTTATGTGATATCTTCACGTGCTGTTTGCAGGTGACTTAGTTCCTTTGCAGCTCAAGGGTAAAGTTTGCATAGTTTTTCGCTGGTTTGTGAGCCTTCATCTTCTTGAGGGGACAGAATGCCCTCAGGTCCTGTTGAAACAACTGAGAGGCCGAGGCGCTCAGTGTCTACAGGGCTGGGTTTATAATTTGCAAAAGTGACCCAAACTAGAAGAGTGGTTTTGAATGCCTTGTTTCTATGAGGATTTATTCTAATATTGCAGTAGACCAAGTTCAACACAAGTTTGATATTCATATAAAGACTGAAAAACACTGCTTGGTTTAGAGTCTGAAACTCCTCTCTACTTGTCTGTCTCCGGTCTTGTAAATTCTTATAATGGTCAATAGTATCAAGGATGATTACTTCTGTCCTCCTCCTCTGCATGATAGCTAGCTGTTTGCTGTATGGAAGCTGCTAATTTGGGGGAATATGCTTTATTCAGGAGACCAGCAGATCACAGCAGAGATACGTAGCGCTTTTGTTAGCATTAAATGTATAGTAAGTGATTTAGTTAATCATGGGCTGGAAGCATAGCCCAGCTAATTGATTTGACCTGGTGTTCTCTGACAACGTGTGCTGATCACTGTATCTTTACATCTGCTATGGCAAGGAGTACAAACAAATGCAACATGTAAGCACATTTAAATTAGTAGAATTGTTATTTTAAAATACTGTGGTATTTTCCAAGAGTTTCATGTTATCGAATGCAGGAAAGGGAGTAAAATACCATTATATTTTCCTACGCGCTCATTGTAGGTTGATGTTTCCTTCACATGCGCTGTCATATGCTTAGAGGTACTATGTGTGTATGATGCATCCATGCTTGCAGATGAACCTGCTGTATTGAAGATTTCAGTATCCATCCTCATTCTTTAAAATGAAAGGATTGAGCAAAATCATGTTTTTATAGCAGGAAAAAATTGCAAAAGTAACCAGGAGCCCTGGAAGAGATCCACACCCTCAGGCTGCAGCATGTAAATTGATGTTAGCTCTAATGGGAGTATTTTCCATTTGATATAGCATGAGCATATTATAGTATTCACTTGTTTGCTAGCATCCCTTTAACACTGCATTGTCATCATAAGAAATATTTCTTTTGGAAATTATTTTTGGCAAAACCAGTTAAGACTCCAGAGGAAAATGATAACAGTGTTTGATAAGATATTTTGATTCATCTCTATAAGCAGAATAGAGATTTGGAGTGCTTCCTAAGTGGGAATGATCACTGCACCACAGCTCTGGCTGGGTGCAGACTGGCAGTGTATTCAGCTGCAGAAACAAGGCGAAAGCTGTTCTGATTATGTAAGCTGTTGCCCGATCAGAAATCCTGAAGGGAGGTCCGTCATCCTGAGTCATTACTGTAACCTGATTAGAGGCCCAAATCTACTTTCGTTGAATTTAAGTGAGTATTTTGCCATTGATTTTGACAGGAGAGCATCCATACTCTTCTGCTGGAGGCTGCATGTCATCATAAGATGACATACAAGCACCGTTTAACTCCTAGCTAGATGATGTAATAAATTATGAGGGCCATTCCAAAAGGTACTATTCCCAAAATACAATATGCATGAGGGTTAGCTAGTCAGTATTAATTAAATAGCTGCTGCATTCCACCCCAGAAGTGGTTGCTTCTCTGTAGAGAGTGATGCTGCATGTGAAATAGGCCCTTGCAAAATAAAACCCCAGAGCATTTTATACATGTTACTCAGCCACTTATGAGATGAAGTCACTCTCAGGATGATGTATAGCAGCTTTTCTACAACCAAAGCAGCACTATTAAATAGTTCAGGAAATCAAGCAATGAACGGCATGCTCCCCTTCTGCTCCCCAACCAAGAGAGTCTGGGAGGGAAGTATTTCCAGGACACGTTCTATTAAGAAGAATGCACTTACTCAGTTTGGCATTTGATCAACAGAAAGCTTGGCCCTATATCTTTTAATAAGTTGCCATGGTTTCTCTAAATTGATGTTGTTATTATTATTACTGTTTCCTGAATTTCACATACTATTCAAAAATTGGCACCTCCAGTCTCCTCTCATTATACTGAGACATTTTATCATTGTTAATGAATGTAGCGTAGGTGCTATTCTTAGACAACCTTAGGAAACAACAAGCGTTTTGATCCAAGGATGGCTTGGACCAGTCCTCCTTACTTTGCTGAATCTGATGAGACCATATCGCAAAGTCTAGAGTGTGTTTGAGAAATAAATGAGTTTTTATTGTATTGATTTTATTACTTTATTAATTTTAACAGATAGACCAGTTCCACGGCGTCTTGGAAGTGTTAGAGAATATATGAAGAAATTGGTCTATAACAGATGATATTCTAATTCGTTATGAAGCAAGTATTGAATAATTAATAGTTACTTCAAGTGCCCACAATACATTATAATCATGGTTGGATTCAATTACAAGAGACATAAAGGGGATTATTGTACTTTTTCTTCCCCTGATGGTATAATGAAGTGGAGGCAGTTGGGATCCATAAATATTGGAGAACAGTCAAGTTGCTACATATATAACAGGAACTGCTTTTTCCAGCTGTCTGAATGTTTAGTATCTTCCTTCTGCTTGAGCAATGACTGTATCTAGGAACTGGTGAGAATACAGCTTGGTTAACATGGTGTGATTGCTTCTGATGCAGTAGAAACAAAGATAGTTTCTCTTGGCAGCATATTTGAGTGCCATGTTCCAGCCTTAACCAGATATTTCATGGTGGTACGACACGTATCTTTCATCGTGACGCTGTGCAGCTGCTTTGCAGACTTCAGGGTGCAAGTCCCAAAAGCAGTTGGGAAGTCTGTGACTTGTGAGGGGAGTGTTTTTCCCCTCCTGGCAGTGACCAGAAGGCCTGGGAGGAGGAAGAGGAGACCCAAGGAGCTGGAGAGTTCACTTAACTCTTTGATTCCCAGCAGGATCGTGTCCTAAAGCTCCCATGCCAGCTGCCACAGAGAAATGTATTCTCCTGAGAAGAGGAATCCTGGTTCACCTGGGTAAGACTGTGCTCCCACGATTAGTACATTCGGGTGTTTGGTGGTCAGGCAACAGGGCTGGATGCGGTGACAACAACTAGCTTGACATCAGTAAAACAAGACTGAAAATGAATGTTTCTGTGGCCAAAAAAACAAGGAATAATATGGACAATATGACTGGCCTTTCAGAATAGCTCATGGTTTATCGTTGCTGTGTCAGTTGTACCTATCGAATCTCACACCATGGCGAATCAAGAGATCGAGAGTCATAGGAGAGCAAGGTCCGAGCAGAAGTCGATGATACTTCGTCACTGCAGGCAAGCAAGACTGGAGAAGGTACAGTGTGGTCTTCTATGTAAGTGCGACAGGTGAGGCTGGCAAAACCAAGGTGGAAGAGTTGTGAATGTGTAGGTGGTTATAGATTGTGGATGGTACACACTTAATGAATTAAGAATTGATTTTATTTTTCTATTTTTATCTCTTTTTTTTTAACAAAGTCATTCCACATTCAGCATTCATTAGCTCATCACATGGGGAGAGGAGTCCTTCCTTTGCTTTTAGTCCTTCTCGTCATCCACATTTTTGTAGTTAGCAGTCACTCTTGCAATCATGTAATTAATTTATTTTTCTTTTTGCTGCTCCTTTTCTACCAGATCCCATTGACCATAAATTGATGATTTTGCCCAGCAGCCACTTTGTAGATGTGTTTTAAAATCCTCAAAGAAGGAACACTTGCAGCAAAATGAGCATTTTGGTTAAATCTTTGAAATACAATGTAGCTATTCTTCTCTGGGATGAACAACATTGCTTTCAGCATCAGGAAAATAATGAACGGAAAACCAAATGTGCTCTAAAGAAGTTGAAGCTTTTTTTTAAAGGGCTACTGCCCAAGTATGTCATCCAGCAGAAGAAAGTTGGTAGCTGCATTGTTTTTTGTAAGACAGCTACCCAGACGGTGATGTGATACCTTTTATTGGGCTAACCAAATTTAAAATTAGAACTGAGCACATAAATCCCAATGAGTAACAGAGTTAGTACATTTAACCTTTCTTGCTTCTCATTAAGATCAACTTTTTCAAACCTGGCCACTGATTATAGGCCTCCAGGTTACAGCATGCCGGGAGAGGACCTGATTGCTAAGCCTGGTGAGCTTCCTACCTTCAGCTTGACAATGTTGATTACACAAAAACTAATAGGCACAAAAATACAGTCTGGTCCTACTTGTTCAGGATTATTGCACTGGCCAGAAAAACAATTTCTACAAATGCTCTTCCCCCTTTCTGTCATTGGAGATATCCAGTACACAAATCTGAACCCAGAGTGTTAAGCCGAGTTAGGGTTCTTGGGTCTCAAACCAGTGGGCACGTCCATCCCTCTGTGGCTAAGCTAGGAAGTGAGTTCAAGTGTTTACCTGTATGTTTATTTATTTGGGTTGCTATAGTAGAGCTGGGGGAGGCTTTGTGATAACATTTATGGAAAGCCGCATGCACTGTGACTTTTTTTGTATAGAGAGTTGTTACCAAATAACTTCCATGTTGACTTCTGATTTGAAACTCATTCCTCTCTTTCTCTCTGGTCATTCTCCTCGCTACTGTAAATTTTTATTCACTAAGTTTAAAGACAAATCATTCCTTCTCTGTATCACTTTTACCGCTGTTGATAGCTACCTCTCCTTCAAAAGCAGGCGTGCAGTACTGCAAGTGAAGTGAGCGGCACAGCAGAAGTAAGCAGGTCAAACCGCCTGTAAATAGCGAAGTTGTATAACTCTCACTGATTCAGCATCCAGCGGGTGTGGCGGAGCAGTTTCCAAAATGGTAAACTTACTCACCAGAGCAGCCAGAGGACATTTTTGTTCAGAAAAAAAACAGCCAAAGGGTATAAGCAACAGGAGCACCCTTCTTCTGAATTTCTTGTGCCTACTTCATTGTTACTCGGGGCTAGACTGTTAGTCATGTGGCTTCTGTGGTGAGAAGATTGTGAGTTTGACTCTCAGCTAGGACAGACCAAAACTGGGGTAGTCGGGGCTCTGACAGTGTGCCTGGGCAGCCCCAGAGCCATGCACTAACCCTTTTCCCCTTCTCCCCCTCTCCCTACACATCCACAGGCTCCTCTGTGCTCCTGAACAGGGCAGAAGCGGGGATGCCCAGTTTTATTTCTCAAGGGTAAACCTCCTGCTCCAGCACACAACTCCAGCAGAGGCTGCGTCTGCAGTCAGGCTGTGCCGGCATCCCTCCAGATTCGCCACGGATTCCCCCAGCTCCGTGCCTCCGCCTGGCTCATGTCAGAGGTGTCATCTGGCTCCCTTTTAAATATTTTCCACCCTTTATAAACTATAGCACAAGGTGGTGCTTAGAAAATACTCATAAACTGGTATTATAGTTCATCGCTCCTTGCTACAGGTTCCCACTTTTCTCTTTGCCTTCACTGTGTGCCCACGGGGCTATTTTTGGGTTAATGTACCGCACCATCTCTGCTAGGCTTGGCTTGGTCCCTGTCCTTTCTCTCACTAAGGCCTGCGTTATCAAACTAACAGATAATTTGGATTGTGCTCATTTTTTAGATAACCCAATTAAACGTGAAGCTCATGGCTCAGTCTGGGAACCCAGAAAGTGAGACTCCAGATTTGGAGAATTTGTTTGCGGGTGAATAGAGCTATTGTTTCACTGCTCTCATGCTCATACCTTTGCAATCCGGCTGGGTTCTGCTAGCTGTGAAAAAATACTTAGTTTGCATTACATCCCTTCTAGGAGAAAACAAAGTATACCTTTCAGAGCCATCTTTTCTTCCTTGTTTCTTCTAATTTGCATCATGTAAATTCAAACTGGCTTGTCTTAATCCTTTTCTGCACTTGGGCCAGCAGCCGAAAGCCTGCGAAAGTATGTGCGTTTTATCCTCTGTGCACTCTGCAGAAACAACTTTACAAACCACAGAGACTATTTTAAAATAAATGGCCATTTTTTGAAATCCTATCATTACAAAGCCGAGGCTTGATTGTTGTCCTCTGAGTGCTTCATAGCAGCAAAATTCCTGCGTTTTGGGAATTGTGCTGTCTATTCATCCAGTTGGAGTGGATCCAAAAGCAAAGCGTGGAACCGTTGTGAGCACTGGCTAGTGCTCACAATGTTACTTTCTCTAATAGATGGCCTGTATTGTCGTTTTGTGGAATGCTCAAATGTCAATTCATCATCATTTGGAGTGTGGGGATGATTTTTTTATTTTTAAGTAAAGATGCACAGAAATTATCTTTAAGAAGCCCAGTTGCTTTCGTTACTTCTGGCACAACAGAACTGAAAGCAAGCTCCACTGTGGGGTGGTGAAACCCTCAGTTCTGTGATTTATTATTTGAAATTTTTCTTTCTTAATATGAACATTTATGAAGGTAAACACATGCTTCAAAACAAGTCCATCTAAGAAAGTAATTGTGAAAGTTAAGAAATACCATCCTGGATGATCTCTTAGAGAAAGGTTGGGGTCTCCATCCTGCAGGTGGTCCGTGCCGTGCGTCTCCCAAGCAATGCCAGCGGGCAGCCAAGTCACGCAGCTTGCTTGGCATACTCTGTAAGTACAGGGGCAGTCTCACACCTTTTCTCCGAAGGTTTTCAGTTGGACTTTTGGGTTTGTTTCTGTCTAGCTTCCATGAAACCACTGGCTCCCAAGGAAAGCCTGGGAGACCCTAGACACTGACAGCTGCTTAGCTGAGTTTGTGGATTACTTTAAGTCTAGTGCTGGTTTGAATGTGAGGGCTAACTAAACAGGTTGCAACGGGGCGGACTGTCCTTGGCTGCTTCTGAGGACATGATCACATCCCCTCAGGCCAGAGGTGTGGCTGTTTGTGCGGACAGCACTCAGTGCTGCCCCTTTCAGAGGGCTACGGACCCAAATTCCTCCTCCTGGATGGCCCAGGAGGGGCACCCCCTTGGGAAAAGAGACCTGTTCCTTGTGTAACCCACCACAGAGTAAACCTGAACACAGGGGCACCCCGATGCTGTAGTCGCCCTGCTTTTGAATGGCGTTATCCTGGCTCCCCCTGGGGACCTGCTGCAACAAGTGCTTACAGGAGGGCCTTCTGCCCGTGATGGTGGTGGTCTTACTGACCTCATCGGGGCTACTCTGATGTGTGAACGTTTCCCGGGGAAGGGCCTAAACTACGTGGTCTGTGAGCAGTGTCCAAAGTAATTCCAGCACCGTCATGTTCTTTTTGTTTAATAATAGCTAATTTATTTATTGTCAGACTTCCATACCAATCCAAACTATGCTACAGGCATACAGACTGACTTCAGTTTGATCAAAAGATAAGAATATTAAAGTCAATTTGATCAAAACCTAATAATGTTAAAACCAGTTAGAATTCTAAGTAACTTGGTAAAGAGGTAGCTCTGTGTTGTTTTTCCAACTAGCTTAATTAAAACGCCAAATCCCCGAAGCCACAAATTCTGTTCTGAAAATAGTTTATCACCAGCGAGCCTTTCGCAAGACATCGTTTTGTATGTCAGAATACCTGCCAGCCACTACCTTGAGACTTCAGAGTCTACATTTAAAGATACCTAAAATACATAGCGTACACCACATGTAAATACGTATTTAAAATTCTGTGAAGCCTTAAAACTGTTGATTAATTGTTTTCTTTGGTCACAAGTAATTCAGCTGACTCTCTTGGGTTTAACCTGCTAATATATACAAGCCATGTGACTGATACTTTCCCAAAGTAAATACTATTCCCTGTCTCTGTTCACCTCATGCTTCTAAATGATGTATTTAGAGGTATGCTACTGTCAGAGAACTTGGGGATTTGGCAGACCCCCCCTGCAGATCTGTGTAATGACACCAAAAGCCCACCTCTGGCACATTTAATGATGCTCTCATCTGCCCCTGAAAGAGCCTTCGATAGCTGAGAGGCAGGGAGATGAATTGCACTGCCTTCTGGAAGTACATTTTTTTCTCTTGCCCAAGTGGCTGTGTGTTTTCTTTTTGGCGAAGGTCTGAGATTAATCGGACCTGGGTGAATCAGTAGCAAAACGAGATGGGTTTTTAACAAATTTCTACTTTGTTGTTGCTGGTATACTTGCTTATTTCTGCTTTTTTTCTGTACTCTTGTCCGCTTTTGGGTTTAAGCGCACGCAGAATATCCAGGGTTTAACTGGTCAGTCAGATAGGTGGGCAGCTCAGTATAACTATGAAATCTTGTAGTATTGCTTCTTTAATAATGGCTATATTACTCATTATGAAACTGCATAACGAGCAGAAGTTTCAACACATCAGTGCAGGCTTACCCTGATTTGCTCATATATATTATCTGAACATATCCTGGTGGTTGGAGCTGGAAAACACTGCTTATGATTGCCAGTTCATTGCTTTTTATATGTGTGGTACTGTCAGTCAGTAGGACAGATCAGGTAATAACGCTAGTTGTGTGTGCTTGATTTAAATCAGAAGCCATGAAGAAATAATAGGGAGGATTTCTTACCTATACCAGCTGTAATGTTGCATAGCTAATTTAAAAAACAAACAAACAAACAAACAAACAAAAAAACCCCAACAAAACAAAAAAACAAAAACCAACAACAAAAACCAAGCAAAACACAAACCCCCAAACCCAAAAAACTAAAAAAAAAAACAAACCAAAAGAACCAAACAAACAAACCCAAAAACAAAAAAAAAAAACCCAAACAAACAAAAAAAAGCAAGACCCCAAACCTAAATACTTATATTTAGGTTATATTTATATATATAATACTACTTTTATATATATATAATACTTATGTTTATATAATTCTTATTAAATATAGCTTTATATTTATATTAAATATAAGCTTTGTATCTGGAAAAGAACAACAAATAGGAGTTCTTCGTAAAACTGTCTTTTGTTTTGCTTCTGGATAAAACAAGGTATGCTGTACCAATTGCAGGGACGGTGACAGGGAACGCCCTGTGCAGCCAAAGCCAGCTGAGCGAAAAGCAGAAGTACATTCTGAGCACAAACCAAGGGAGCGTTTCGCTCGCGTAGGAGCAAGGCATTAGGGCAGACGGCTGAGGTGGCTGCGAGCAGCCCCGCCGGTCCGGTTAATGGTGGCAGCAGCTCCAGCTCATCCCTGCTCCGCGGCTGCCGGCGGCAGGGCTCTGCTCTCCCGACACTGCCACCTGCCAGCAACCGCACCACACAGCAGCCTGCCTTTTTTACCTGCTATTGCCGACAAGCCGTAACTTTTTATTATAGACGACTTAAAATTAACGGCCCTTAGTCTCCTCTCACTCGTTTGAGTGTGAATGAGGGCACCCATGTGAAGGAGAGGAGGCTCCGACTTGGCGTATTTCGTTCCTCAAACCTCGCCTCTGAGTTTTTAAGCTTTTAGTTGTTATTCAAGAGAAGCCCTGGGAGAAATTCTGCTGTGAAACGAGGCCAGCAGCAGGAGAAATGAACTCATGGGGTAGCGTCTCAGTAGGTGCAGTGATGATCTTACAGGATGCGTGCCATTGGAAACTTGTCTTTTAGCAAAAATGTGAGCCTTTGCCTTTCTGTGCTTGGTAGAGGCAGCTGCTTTTGAACTGGATCCTGGCTGGAGGGAAAAATCTTCTGTCAAAATAAGCATGTCTTTTTTTTTTTTTTTTTTTTCTTGGGGGGGTGGGGTGGGCAGAGGGTGGGATCAAGAATTTCTGTGCATGCAGAGCAGCTGTCTGTCGTACAGGGAGGATCCATCCTCATCTGCAATCATCAATCTTCCATTTTGTAAAACGTTTCTTGAGTACTCCTTGTTTGTTGCATTTAATAGCTAGTATAGCAGCCAGGCAAAATGCAGGTTTTGGTTTGTCTCACAAATTGAAAACAAAGAAATACCTCATGTATGTCACTCTTCATGTGATTTCATTAGCTCTTATCCTTTATCAGACACAGCAGATGTTCAAGGGTAAACCTAACACAAAAACACATAACTCACACAAAATAATTTTTATTATCTCTGGAAGACAAACTATTTACGGCAGCAAAGTAACAAAAAGGAGCACGAGTATATGCCACTTTACTCTGTTTGCTTGGCCTATGGCCTCTTGAATAGCTTCTGCTGGGAATCCCATAGTTAAGATGGCATCAGCATTTCTGTTATAATTTCCTTTTTTTGTTGTTGTCTTAGCATATTTGATATGGACTACTACAGCAGTCTATTGTCTCCATATTGGAGCAATATTTTCTGCTGCATACAAGTATTTTTCTGTTTGAGGTACTGGTGGCATTTATAGCCAGTTTAGTTTATGCTCTGTTCGTTTGGTTTGCATTTGTACAAATACAGATGATGAGGATTGTTTTGAAGACTTTTAAAATCAGAAACTCCCTTTTGTAAGGCTAACTTTTTTGAGTTCTTCAAAAATATAATTTAAACAATAGAAGGATGCAAGTTTGACTGTGCCAGGACATTCTATGTTAATAAACTTTTTAAATGTTATCTTGCCACAAATAAATGCTTTGCATGTTCCAGGGGTTTATGGAAAACTGTCAAAATGATGAGTTGTTTGATAAAACTTATAAACATTTATTCAAGTAAGTCTCAATGTAACTTTTAGATACTTTCTTGTACTTTTATTTAAGGACTTTGACCATATGCCATTTTTAATCCCGTTACAGTTTTTAAATCTCTTAGTGTGGTCTCCAGACCTCATTTACATCCATTTAGTTTTCTGAATATTTTGCAGTAGGGGAGCTTTGTCAGGAGCACCTCTTTGATATACTCAGGCTGGTCTTGAGGTTTCTTATCATTATCTCCTGGAGGAAAAGTGGCCATGCAAGAAATACTGTTTGTTCGCACTGGTAGATCCTCTCAACTTTAAAACATGATTAAGTACAGAAATGAATGAACATGTGTATGTATTTGAAAGGCTGCAGCTCAGCTCAGTACGACTGAACTGTGAAGACCTGCTCAGCCACCGAAGGAGGAACAGTGGAGGAACTCCCATCTCCTCTCCTGCATGAAAGTGCGATGTCTCCATCACGATTCTGTGAGTTACTACGGCGCTTCCTGATTGCTGTGTGCTGATGAATCGTGATAATAAAATACTTTCCCATATTACAGGTCTCTCCACAAGAATTTGCAGGGTGGAAGCTTATCAGACCCACGCCTCCAACTACAGCAAATGTGTGTGACCTTCTTTTTGATTGTGTAAGTTATTGGATCGAGAGTTCTTTATTTTAGTAAAATGTTAATAACAATAGAAATGTGTAAACTCAATCTGATATGCAAACCGCCTTCAGTGCCTTGTAAATGCATAGTTGTTTAGCAAAACAGAACTGGAAACAGTGAGTTGTGCCAATTTACATAGCTTTCAATAGAGTGTTTATCAGAGACACGTTTTCTTTATTTCGAGAAGTCTTATCAATACAAAGAAACTGTGCTAAAATAATGCATAGCGACAAAAAAGTAATAAAAGAAGGGACACTCCCAGTGCCAACGTACACGTGTTCCTATGTGGCATGTTTATTGCACACTTTCTTGCATGGTAAGGGACCCTTAGGAAGACGTATGCCCAACACCATGAAGAGTGAATTTTCCAAACAGAAGAAAATACATGTGAATTCCAGTGATTCAGTGCCTTCCTCTACTTCTGGGAGAATTCTCTAGCCCACGAAGAATGGGCCTTCTAGTGATTTTGACTGGCCAGTAAAACAGATAATCGTGAAGAAAGATGTGAATGTGATCACTGTCATCTTCACTGTTGCTACTGTTAACCATAAAGTTGTTTTTTTTTTTAGCTGGGTGCTGAGTTGAACCGTTATTATGACCAGCTAATGGCTGACATTGTTTTATGGCTGACCGCTGGGAAAGCATCACTGGAGAAGGAGCTGAATTACATACAAAGTGGTATTCGTGAACAGCTACTGCTCCATCGAGCTGGGTGAGCCCAGGCTGCCCAATAAACAGAACTAATGAACGTATCCTTTCAATAACAACTGATACCATGTAATGCTTATATAAAAGAGGTAAGGATTTTGATGACATGACTTCTGTTTTAACTCCTGGCATACAACAAAGTCTCTGTGCATATCCGATAGCAGGACACAGTTTTCAGTGTGACCCTCTGATTTTGCTAAAATTACCACAGCTTTGAATGTTGCTTGGAAAAATAAGTACCTCTTCGGACAGGGATGCAAAAGGGAAAAAAAAACAACCTTGAAACTGTACTTAATGCAGCATTACAACCAGAAAGGATGCTGACCTCTGATAAGGCAGACTTGGGAGACAGGGTAAGGGAGAGGTAAAAAGCTGAGGCAAACCTTATACCTGTAGCACTGAATGGGTGAAACTACGGTGGGAGGATTAAGATGGTGTATTTCCCTCCCAGGTTGGGTTTTACTCATGAGAGATTTAAATGAGAGAGTGATCTTCCTCTCTGACATGTCACCATTATCAATATCAGGAAGAAAGAGAGGTTGCTGCTAAAACCAAGTGTCTCCCCTCTTCCCTGATGAGAGGGGAGATAGGGATCCAGGCCATCAGGAGGCTCGGAGACAGCACGAGTCCTCAGCAGGCTCTTTCACTGGGCAGCTAACAGACTGTGAAGCGTGGTGTAGGCAAGGTACGGGGAGGCTTAGAGTCCCATTTCAGCAGGTGTTTCAAGCAATGGAGACGGGCAAATTCCTCACCCCAGCACTGGTACTACTACAGAAGAGGCACAGACCCAGTTTGCTCACCCCATGGACAATATTTTCATCCTGCAGGTGTTGTTTCAGAGGTAAGTTTTGGGCCTAATCACTGTGTTGAAGGTGCTTTAGTGATGATCACACTTTTTTTTTTTTTTTTCCACAGGAAAAGTAAAACTGTGTAACAAATCTGTGTGTATTGCTCCATAACAGCCTTGCCTTAGGTATGATTTCATTACATGTTCTTATTAACTGAATGAGTTATGGCAGGGATTGAGTGTGAAGTTCAGTTGCTGTCACCTCTTGTCTTCATTTTATAGAAGAGATGAAACTTTTGGCATTTTCAGAGTATTTTAGCAAGTTCCCTGCTGTTATTTGGATGCCTGAATTGTTATTTGATGCCCTCATTGTGATTTGTATGTTTCTCACACTGGGTGACGTTAATATTTAATGAATTTTAGACCATCACGAAGAGAAGATTCGATACACAAAATGATATAAGTACTCTCCTGTGGTAGTTGTCACTTGAGAAATTATTAGTGTAGATTATTTTTTTTTCCTACGGCTGTTGCTTTAGAAGGGCTGTGGCTGCACTGGAATTAGAAAAGGGAAATGTAGCCACTGATTACGGATAGAGAAGTAAGAAAAAGCCAGTTTGCCAAAAGATTCAGTATATCTTTCCAATGGAAAAAACATTTGAACATGTGAAAATCTCTTCTGGAGAAGTGTGTAATAACATGTACCTCTACAGGCTCATCTATGTTTAAAATGCATTTAATTCTGAATTCTGAAGATGACATTTCCTAGAAAAAAATATATCCAGGTTACATGCATTATACTTATGTGCTGAGTTTATGTACTCTACACAATGTGGAGGAAATTTTGTATCCAACTTGTATTTTTATGGAATATAAACCCCTTTTAATGGTGTCTAAATTATCATATTTGCTATGTGGCTTCAACCTGTACAGACTGAGGTGAGGAGATAAGAAAGAAGCAGGCTTTCTTTTCTCATAGAGAGAGATTTTGCTAGTGATGTCTACAAGTTTTACCAGTATCAGTTTTCCATAGTCCCTATCATAGCTGGAATTTTAGCTATTTTAGGACTTTTGCTTCCTACCCTAAAGGTAGGTGACAAATTGCATTGGAAATGAGGTGTACATATCTTACTTTTTAGAACAAAGATGTAGGCTTTCAGAGGTCTTGGCTTTTGGGTTTTATTCTTAAAATGAACATGCAAATCTAACTGTCTTGCATCTTACTGGGAAGTGAAACTTACTTAAAGTAGTCCTGTACCTACCAGCCTGCCATGCACCTGATTTGCCATTACCGTACGCTTTTTTGAAATAGCAACTCACGCCCACCCCCCAAAGAAAGAAAATAAGAACGTGTATAAAGCTGAAAACATTTTTCAGCTTGTCGTCAGGCTAGTTTATTTCAGAGCGCGTTCATTTCCCCAAATGAAACATCACATTTTGAAGGAAAACGATTTGTAAAACAGGCTGGGGAAGATCTGTCACAGAAGAACCTCCTGCCATCCACCACCAGTGTCATCCCGTCCAGACCATACGTGTGCGTGCAAAAGCTCGGTTTCGGTGACGCCTATAGCTAATATTGCCTGTGTTTATACCTAGGGACAGCAAAGCGGGGACCTGCAAATGGAAAGCGTTAAGGAGGAGCTGCACAGGCTACAGCCCGCCGGGGAGCGATGGACCGAGGGACCCACGCCGCAGGTCAGGCTCGGGGAGGGGAGACCCCGGCAGCCCTCACCCTGCTGCCGCCCAGCCCCCGGGGCGGGGAGGCGGGAGACCCCAAACCCCGCCGAGCCCCGGGCTGCCCCCATGGGGCGAGGCAGCGGGGAGGGCCGCCGAGAGCCCCTGCGGGGGGCAGCGGCCCCGGGAAGCGGCCGGCTCCGGCGGCGGGAGTTTGTGCTGCGGCCGCTGCGAGCGAGGGGGCAGCACGGAGGGGGGGGGGGGGGGGGGGGATCTCGGCGGCCCCGGCCGGGCGGGCAGCCGGGGAGCGGAGCCTCGCGGGCAGCCCCCGTCCCCCCGCGGGCAGCCCCCGTCCCCCCGCGGGCAGCCCCCGTCCCCCCGCGCTCCCTCCCGCTCTTCCCGCTCGCCGACGGCCGGCAAAACCCGCCCGCCCGCCAGCGCCAAGGGCGCTGCCACAAGCCGGGCTGCGGGGCCGCGGCCGGGGCCGCCGGAGGCAGCCGGCGCCGCCGCCGCGCTCTGCCCAGGTACCGGGGTTTGCGCCGCACCGGACCTGTCCGAGGATCCACGTTTCCTCCCCTCCTGCTCCTCTTTTACCTTTTCCTCCTCTTCTTCTTTCCTCCTCTCCTCCTCGGTCCTCGCCCTCTCCCCCCGCCCCACCCGCCGAGCGGCCGCGGGCGCAGCCCCCCGACGCCGCGGCCGGCCCGGGCGGTGCTCGGCGGGGCCGGGGGAGGGAGTGGCCGGGCATCTCCCGGCAGGGAAACGGGGTCTGGGGCTGGCAGCCTGTCTGTGCGTGTGTGCGCCGGGGGGGAGGGAGGCATGGGGGCCGGGGGGTGCCGGAGGAGGGACTATGGGGAGAGGAAGGTATAAGAAGGGATGCGGGCAGGGGAGGGGGGTGATGGAAAGAGGGGGTGCGGGGCCGAGGGGCAGGCGCTGACAGCTGCTTTCCCCGCACCCACAGTCCCCTCCCCCGGTGCCGCCGTGGGGTGGGACTCCCCGGCGGGCCGCTGTCTCCCGTCCCGCTCCCCACCCCCCCGCCGCTGCACCGGCGCCGGGGGTCGGTGCTGGGGGGGGCGGCCGGGCTCCGCCACCCGACGGCGCGTCCCGGAGGCTGCCCCGCAGCCGGCGGGCAGCGGCACCCCCGGGACGATGCCCCGGCTCGGCGGGGGCTGGCCGGCGGCACCGCGCCTCGTCCCGGCCGCCGCCGCCGTCCTCCTGGGCGCCCTCTGCCTCCCCGGGGCGCCGGCCTCCTCCCTGCTCACAGGTACGGGGCCGCGGGCGGGGGGCGCGGAGCGGGGCGGAGCGGCCGCGGGCGCGCAGGCTGCGCGGCGCCCACCTGCGCCCGCACCCGCCGTCGGGCGCGGGGGTGCCCGGCGTTTCGCAGAGCGCGGGAAGGGCGGGCAGCCGTAGGTGTAACCGCATGGTTTGGGGCAGGTGAACACAGTAACTATGCCCCCCCCCCCCCCCCCCCCTTTTATTTTCCTTTTCCTCCTCTTTTTTCCCCCCGCTTCCCCTCGAGGGTTGTATTTTCCTGATATCTGGGGCACGGAGGGAAACGCTGAATCAATTTCTAGCGCAAGTGAGGAGCCATTAGATTTCGAGAAGCGATTCCAACATGACACAATACCGGCTAATCAACGCTAGGGCCATAAAGGGATTTCTAATTCGATTCTGTTTGACAGTAAGCCTGCTAATTTTGACTCATTTGCCAATTGGCTGTTGCGCATTGAAAGGATGCTTGGTTTAGGGCTCGTGCTGGTCCAAGTCCTCGGAGTGTAACGGACAGCTTTCTGCTGATTTCAGTGAGCTCTGGATCTATCGTTATAGAAGTATCCTGCTTTGCATGGAGTACTCATTATTCTCCACACGTCATCTGAGAAGAGAAAAAGCGTCCTTCTTTGCTATAACTGGGGCACAAAGAAAGTCTAGGTTTGTGTGGCAATAAAAGGCCAGTCATTTCCCAGTTCCCTCTGGAATCTTATAAAACTGCTGAACATCCTTGCTTGCCTAAAGTGGGCAAATTAAGGCAAGATTTAAAATCAAAGGCTAGGAATTGAGCAGGGCTTAAACGTGAGTGCGACGAGGACAGTTTCCAAAACCAGCTGGGGGAATTGAAATATGTCAGTATTGTAAAATTTTTATTTCTATTTCAGGATCCGTTGCAAAATGTGAAAATGAAGGAGAAATTCTGCAGATACCATTTATCACAGACAACCCTTGTATAATGTGTGTTTGCCTGGTAAGTTTGGATTTCAGATAGTAAGAACATTCAGGCCTGTACTAAAAGTAACTGCACAGAGAGGGGAATATTTCACATAAGCAAATCTTGGGTGCCTCTGTCGCCTTTATGTAACACAAGGTTATCTCAGAGCTGAGCTAATGGAAAGTAATCCAATCCATGATCTGGCAATCATTTCTTTGACTTTAAAACTCCCGGGCACAAAGTTGTACGTGACTTTGATATGACATTGTGAAACCGCATTTACCATGTGAATTTGGAGGGAGAACTGTGTTCACAAAGTCAGGGGCGCACACGCGAGTCTTTGCGCGTAGCTTAGCAAAGAGAGCGAAAGGTAAGGTTTGGAAACACTGCTGCTTCGCGCTCCCGCGTGCGCGGTCCCACACGCCGGTGGCTGAGGAGCTGTGCAAGGTGAAGGCTGCAGCGTGACCCTCCGCGCCGTAGTAAGACGACAGTGAAAGCACAAGCGATGCTTTCATCAAAGCGCTTCGTTCCAAGGATGACACTGCCTGCTGCGCTGGGAATTCAGTGGTTAATAATGTCGCTAGCTGATACACATTTTGAGGAGAAACATTCCTTTTCCTTGTAACTCTGCTTCAGACTTAAGCGTTTTTGGGAGCAATTCAGCTGGACAAGCCCAGGCTTAGGCGATATTGAAAAACAGTTGTTCTAAATAAAACTTCCTACAATATATTTAAAAGAAAGCCATAAACCTTAATTTGCTGTTGAATGCAAAGAAAAGTATAGACCAGAAAGCACTACGTTTTACATTTTGGAAGTTATAGAGTAGCTGAATGTACAGAATGTGCTCTGCTTTAGGAATGAAATATCAAGACACCCTCTCCCCCTCTTCTGTTATTGCTATTAATATTATTAGCATAAGCCAGCATTATTACAAGTCTATAAAAGACTTAAAGAATTGTTTCAGACGGCCTTTTAGAAGGCAATTTTGGCAACTGTAGGAACCTGATCTTGAGCCCCCTGAAGTTGATGTATATCGCTGCACCGAGTTCAACAGATTTTAAGTGAGACTTGGTGATAACTTTTTAGCTAATAGTGATAAAGAATAAGTTATTGATTTTTATGAGTAGGGGAGGATGGAGAAAGGAGGAGCATGGGATGTGGTGAGAGAAGAAATCAAAGGGAAAACAAAAAAAGAGACGAAGCTGTGTTTTATCATGGATCACCTTCCCAAATATGTCTGCCACCACTCTTGCTAATGGAAGCTGGTGTTAACCAGCGAGGAAGCAATTTATCTGTGAAGGAGCAGAAGTTCAGTCTTGGGCATCAGGGCAATAATGCATCAGGGTAAAGTACTTGTATTTATAGATCTCTCTAGACCTTGGCTTTATTAAATCAATGAGCACCCTTTTAGTGCATGAACATGAAGAACTGCAAAAAACATTGGATGTAAGAACTCTAAATCTATGCGGTTTGTAGGGCATACTTCAGTGAAACGGCAACTGAGGGCATTTGGCTGCCTTCTGTGCAAGGAGGACACTACGTTTTATTAAGAATATGGATGCCTAGTGAGTTACTGCAGTTACCTGCACCGGGTGCGCTCTGCTTTATTTGTGCCAAAGGATAAATGTGATCTCTGTTTCTTGAGTTGGAAGCTTGGAGACCTGGTAGAGGAGAAGGAAACCAGTCTGGAGATACTGACTTTAACGCTGTGCAGCATCCAAAGCAATGACTTATTGGACAGCTGGTTGCTGAAATCTTTGTTCAGGCCTGCCACAAGGGAAATTTTAAGAGGTCTGGGGAGAGCAGAAACGAAAGAAGCGATGTGGTGATTTGTGACCAGGAGGGAAGAGAGAACCAGGTTTCCTTACATCCAACTAGAAATATTGATTGTTTAATAGCAATTCAGTGAGGAACTTTCTCTGGAAGACTGACCATACTCTTCAAGGGCAAACCTGATGGATGTTCATATCATAAGAAGAGAGCAACTAAGAAGAGAGCTTAATCAGCTGTTCCAGGAAGGAAGCAATTGCTGTCCAGGAGAGGACAGAAAATTCAACAGAGGGCACTTGTGTTAAAAAAAAAACAGTAAAGCAAGTAACTGAAATATTGGTTTGGATTATGGCAGGTCTACCCTAGTGGCGATACATTTCCATGACTGCAAGCTGCCGTAAATAACTGCACAAGTTACTGAAATCTGAATGGCTCTGGGAAGAGGAGGAATATCTAAATAATGCCCTTCCAGGACTTTCCCGTCTCACAAATGAGAGGAGACAGAACTGAAATGCTGGAACCAAATCATCCAATGTTTGACAGAACTGACTCTGCAGGTTGTGTCCTGCAGAGCATGGGAATGCATCCTAGCGAGGGAGAAAGAGGCAGGCAGCGTAAGCAAAGCAGTCTCCAGTTTTCTCTTAACAGGATAAATTAGTTGGGAGGGCAAAGCAAGGGGTAGTACTCTAAGAGCAAATGTGGTGAAAACTGGAAATTCATAGGTGAGTTACAGTAATGCAACAAAGACTGCAAAGAGCAGTTAGGAATGCAATTCCTTGTACGCTACTGAGAAGTGTTGGTAGGAAGACCAAAACCAGAAGTTGTCTTTTCTCATTGATTAGCAGAGACTGGGTGGACTGATTTTCATGATAGGAACATGAATGGGAACAAGGTAGGCAGAGCAGACACTGGCTTCTGGGGGTGCTGCTTTAAGAAAGCCTGCAGTTCCTGTTTTAGAGTTAACTGGTAACACAGAACCCTGAATCTTAAATATATAAGGGACATTGGTGGGGATCTCCTGGAGGCAGCCAAGTCTAGCTACCAAGCAAGATGAGTTCATTCTTAAGCGTCTGCTGTAACATGTGGAAAGAGAAGTCGTGGTGATGTGGGAATTCGGACTGGGGGACATGTGCTGGAGATTTTGTATATAGTACATAGTAAATAATTCATTTCTAAAGTATAGGTAATGCCTTTTCTAATAAAAGGGCAGGGCACCCACCATGAGATAACTCTGTTTTGGACTTCCCTACTTGTCAAAATGACATGTGGGGGAGTGCATGGAACAACACTGATGCTTGCCGTTAATATAAGGAAACAGGTAAGACTAAGAGTGTGTGTGTGTGTAAACGTACACTGTAGCTCTGTATGCAAGAACTACCAGCTGAACAAGCAACTATGGCTAAAATCTAGAGTTCCCTAATTTGTAATTTATCTCTCTCTACTTTATGGTCTTAATAATGCCCATAAAAATGGTCATTTTTAACATCTGTAAGACAATAGTTTCAATGTGAGCTTTTACAATTACAACACTTTAGCAGTGGTATATTGCTGTCCAACTAATCATCTCTAAGCGCTTAATAAACATGGATGAATTAGATCTCTAAAGGACTGGTCATTAATTACAGCTGACTGCAAGAAGTGGCCATTCCCCCCCCCCCCCCCCCCCCCCCGAGAAAAACACATCAAAGTCAAAGAAAGAGTGTGGTTTATCCACAAGGAATTTCTTGTAGGACTGTGATGAAAGCTCAGGTCTCATAACTCCTGGTCTAATGGTTTGACTACAAAGCCATCCCTTCTCACTTCGTGCACTTTCACTTTACAAGTGGATGTGGGTGGTATAGTCACAGTATGAACGCACTCATTTTCTTTTTTGTCTCTCTGACAACGGGCAGGCTGCACAGATGCCAGGTTTTTGGTATGTCTGCTCTCCTGAGCTTGTTCTAAGGCATGGACGGGCAAAGGCAAATTAAAGCTGACTTTGTGATCCAGAGGTTTTGAGAACTGTGATTTATGATTTGCTGTTGCTATCTGCAAAATGCTGTTGGAGCTAGTGTGCTTTGGTCTTCTGCCCACTTTCACTTCAAATGTCCGTGGTTCCACATCTCCGAGGAGACACGCTATCTCCGGAAAGCTACCATGCCATCTGGCTTTCCATAGGGTTTGAGGTACTGGAATAGCGCAAAGCAGGCTGAAGGCAACTGAAAGTATGTGCTTTCTTGTGCGTTCACCTTATATGCTGTTAAATACAGAAACTGGAGAAAGCACTGGCATCCTTAGTATGTAAAGCTAACAGTTAAAACATTAGAAGTTGCACCGGAAAATTGTTTTTCTTGAAGTGAGGTCATGTAAAAAGTGCAGGACAGCCTATTTGTGAAGTGCCATGGCTGAGCGTCCCATTGCAACCGTGTTTATAGCTAAAAACTTCTCTGATGAGAAGAATGCTCTGAGCTGCAGCAGGCTCTGTATCAGAGGAAGGTGAACAACTGAAAGGAAATGCTGGATGTGATGGGCAGTAATAAGGACTAAGTCAACCAACTCTGTGAAGGAAAAATATGGTTGTCAAAAAAAGGGAAACTATTATTTCAGAAAATAATGTGGCCCTTGACAGTACAAAAAAAAAAGTTAGAGAACATATGATTGTGAAATTATTTTATGCTTAGTGGTCAATAGTAAGAAAATCTCATGTCCTGCTGGTTCTTGAAAATCAGAGTAGTGAAACTGTGGGTTATGAAGTTGAAAGTAAAAAGTTTGGGTTTTAAAGAACTCATCTGAATTGGCAATGATGATTATAGGTAAAAATGTATAATCTTGATGGTATTCATAATGGAATTATATTGATTCAGTTTGAGAAATGGATTCTTTTATTCCAGTTATTAAACGCTTTAAGACCACAAGCAATTATAACTGTACTACCTAATGCAAAAATTGTCTTCTAAAAATATTCTCCCACATCTGTGGAAAAATGAGTTTATTTCAATCCATAGGAGCATTTCACAGACCTTGTGTGGTTTGAGGAACCCAAACACGTCACGTATGACAGATTCAGATCTTTATATTTCAGATGTGAAAGTTTTAGGCTGAGGGTAGGGGAGGTATGGGTGAATATGTTCTAATACTAATGTTAGTAGAAACAAAACTTTGTAAATGGGAAAACTTACCATGTTTTGGTAAGTTTTGGACTTTTTGTAGGATTTTGAAATGTTAGGGGGAAAATCCTATTAACAGAATATTGGGAGAACTTTTGGTTAGATTTCTTTTATATGGGTGTCAGCATATAAAATAGGCATGGAATATTTAAGTTCAACTCTGGTACAAGTACGGTAAATGATCAAGAGTAGCAAGAGTTTTTGTTGGTACAGCTTTTTGGCTGGAAGGTATCTAAAACTCAAAATAGAAGTAGGCTCACACCTGATATTATGGCATTTGCTTTCAAGAAGTATATATTTCAACATACGCGTGGAAAAGACATAAAAATGCTACAGTCCATCGGAAATAGGTGAAATGAGAACCTGTGCATAATTATAGGACGAGAATGTAAAAACCCCACAGAATTAACTTAGCCTGAATTAAACTTCTGAGTGCTGAGTTTTTTGAAGGTGAGATGAGCTCAGCAGTGACAATGATGACAGGCGGTGGTGCCAGTGGTGGTGAGGAGAGCCATGTCATTTCATGCTCATTTATCATCATCTGCATGGACCCTGAACACCTTGCCAGAAGCAAGCAGAGATCCAAGAATAACCTATCCATTGGCCAGTGGTGGATGTAGTTTTAAAATGAATGGTCCAAAAATGCCAGCTGAAAGGGTCAGGTGAGAAGCCAGGTACTGCAAGGAAATAGATAAGCATACCTCAGCTAACGGGGCCCTTCACATTGCAAGAGCTTTTTTTTTTTTTTTTTCCCCCCCCATGAGAATGAAGGGGTTTATTTTCAGTGTGTTCTTTGTGGGGAGAAAAGGTCTTTTATTATTTTTTTATTTTTCCAAAATACTTTAGAACAAAGTGAGCTGTGTCAAGAAACAGCTGATAAAAGCCAGTAGTGATCTTGACAAACCACACCTAAACCAGTGCCATTTCCCCCACCTTTTTCCTCCCCACTTCCCTCATGCCTGCGCCTCAAACTTGCCAACTGCACCTGAGGAGTGGTAATCATATGTCTCAACCTTTTATCACCTAAATCCAGAACAGAAGGAAATAAATGTGAGCCAGAAAGTGTAACCAAGTGTTGGAAACCTGAGAAAAGTTTGGAGGCAGGACCTCAGGAAACTAGACATCAGAGCTTTGCTTGGCGTAAGTTTTATTCAGCATGAAACATCACTCTGTAGTTTAAATTTCCGCTTTTAAATCCAAATGTGCAATATAGAATTTGACCTTTGCTCATAAAAAATTATGTTAAATTCATCGTTATAAGACCTAGTGTTCTACCTAGGTTGAACCAACAGAGTAGTGAAACTGAGTGCAAGCAAACCAAAAAAATGGAAGAAATAACCGCTACCCTTGGTCCTCCCTGCACTCGCCCTCCCCCCCCAAAGAAAAAAAATAATCTCCTCATTGCAGGCTAAAGCAAGAAAGCTACTAGATTTGCTGGGGTTCTTTACCTATAGCATAGTTGATTTCTGTGGCACAATACACAAGTTGAAAGCGCATAGCTAGCCTGAGAGCAAGTGTTTGACACATGTTCAGTGAAGATGGCAGTGTTTTAGTACATCAGGATTCAATTGTTGTTGCGTCAAGGTATAATGCAGCTCAGATGACTTTTAGTGGAGTAGTGCATATTAAAAAAAAAAAAATCATCAAACAATTCTTCCATACCTATTTTATTTAATTTAATTTCAATAGTTTACATACATCAACTACAGAATCTACCAAGGCTGCATCTTCTTTCAATTTAAATATTCTTGGTCTTTATTACTGTATAATATAATCAGCTTTCTCTTCACCCACAAAAATAACAAAGAAAGAGACAAAAAAGCCTATGATACAGTAGTGTACTGGTAGTTTTCACCCCCGTATTACTGCAAAAGAGAATGTTGTTTTGATTGGTGTATGAAGGGTTCCTGGAACACAAACATGCTCCAACATGAGGAAAGCTTTATTAGTTTTTATCCAATTTAAAAAAGATACAGATGTATATGCCATCTCTTAAATGAAAAAAACAACACTCTACACCCCAAAAACAAACTCTGAAAACAAAAACCAGTCATAACTCCATGACTGGTGTAGCTGGGTGTCCCATATGTGCTTTGTTGTGGAGACCAAAAAACATGTATGTGTGTGTATATATACACACATATATCTACGTATATATACACACACATATACATATATAAATATATATGAAGATGGTTTTGCAAGTGAGAAGTTAATTGAATCAAGAGCCCAGGGCTGGTTAATTACCTCTTGTGGAGGTGATTGCTTTGGTAGGCTCTCCTGAAGGAGGATTCAGGTAGATTTGGTTGTACTTGTTCTTAATTCATGCAACACCTGTAAGACAAGACTTTAACCTGAGAATGAAACACAAACTATCTATGGTAGAAGATGGCTACTCTAGCTTGATTCTCTAAGTTTCCAACAGCAGTATTGAGGTAATATTCCAGTCAGTTTAGTCCCATATACAGATATGGCCACCCTGGCCAAGTAGGACCATGTGCAACATCTCATCTAATTTTCTCATCTGAGAAAAGAGTATGGATTGTATAGCTGGGTGTTGTGTCTGTGCCATCTGTGGACCTTTTGAAATCCACTTTCTGCACTTTGCTTCGCATCCCAGAGCTGCCTCAGAGTGTGGTACATCGCTACACAGATATGTTTGCCTTCAGTTCGCTATGCTTTATCGTGACATTTAGTTTGGAGACATGATGCACAGTCATATGTGACAGCTTATGATGAAGGCTTTCTGGAAATCTGCAGGCTTGAAGAAGCTATTTCATGTTGTTCTCAGACCACATGGGATAGTGAAGAGTTCACTACTTGCACATTTCTAACATAGAGTCAGCTGCATTGAGCAAACATGCACACAACAGAGCTGAACTGATTATGGGTCTTGGCAAAACCCTCCTGGAAGAGAGCTGGCGATATGTCACTGTAATGATGATGAAGATCAAATCCATCAAGTATGGAAATGAGATTCTCTTTGGCATAATTAAAGGATCAGAGAACTCAAATACAAAAGAACATATTTAAAATGTATAAATAATATGTGGAAGAATATGAAGGGCACAAAAATGCCATAAACTAAATGGAAAAATGTAATATAAGTTGCAAATGTCTTTGGAATGTGTCTACAATAAGTGCAAAATGGATCAGTCTAAGTTAAGGCGCTTTTTTATTGCCAATAAGAAAAACATTATTAAAGAGCTGGTCCAATATCAAAATGGCATTTTAAAAGCATACAGTTACCTGTATATAGTTTTTATTAGCTTTCAAGTTTCTTCCATTGAGTTGTTAACGGTCTTTTTAAGAATTATGGTCCTGTAAGTGAATGGTTCACGGTGTCAGTACTTCTGCTGTTCTGCTTTGTGCTGCTATATAAAAATAGATATTTTTCCCCACCAAATATCTGGTTTTATTTCCTCATCATGTTTTAAAAGAAATTTTTGAGGGAAGAAAAATATTAAGCAACAACCAAAAAATCAAATGAAAATGCAACCTTTTTATATTGAGCTTATGGCCAAATAAAAGGCCATTGTGAAGAAAAAACAATATTGTATAAAAGCTTTTACCTGTAATACTACTACTAAAATGACTATCGTACTGGTACTTGCTCGTATTGTACCTAATAACTGCTGTAATTACTTCCTCTGAGGCCTTTTGGCCTCTTCATCCTATGCATTAAACTGCAGCTAAAAATTTCCTAGTCTGACCATTTGTCAGATTGAGCTCTGTGCACCATTTTGCATCCAGCTGAGTCAAGTGCTGAGCCCTGGGTCTGAGTACAGCATGGACCCCATCTCTTCTTGTCATGCCCAGGAGCTGACCTTGTGTGCTCTCCGAGACCTGTATTTCACATTTTTTTCCCCCATTCATGTATTAGACCTTTTTCCTGCATTTTTTTTCCCGCCTTTTTTTTCCCATTTCCCCCCATGCTTGGAATCCTCTTGCTCTAGATAGTGGTTCAAAATGGGCTGTCAAACTAGGACTACCACACTGAAAAAATAACGTCTTCATGCATCACCTATGATTTGCATCCTCTTTACTTGTTTCCTCATCCATTCTACACATCAATCTCCTGGCTGTAGTTTTCATTTTCTGTGTTGTATCTTAGATTTTTCAGAGAGAGAAGCATTATATGTTTGTGCTGTAAAGTGCTACAGTAAAAGGCAGTACTATTAAATGGCATTAGAGTTGGAGATCTATTTGTTATTGTGAGCACAAAGGATGGATGTGTGATAAAATGTCGTTTAGAAAAATGATGCAAAAGATCTGATACTTTTCCCTGACAAATTGAGGCCCCGGTTTTTCTGAGTCCCCTTTTTCAGTAAACCTTTTCGCAAAGCTTCAATATTGCAGATTGAATCAGGTCGTCTTTAACTCTGCCTTAGAGCTCTGCTACATGGTTACACTGCATTTTTCTCTAGAGCAGGTCTAGTTCATGTAGGACATCTGCAGTCAGTTGCATGGTAATGACGCTGCCTTGTGTATGTGTAAGCTGCAACCTGCAGCACTGAAACTTCTTGCTCATCGGATATTTAGTGCAAATTCCTCAACCACGTAGACACTTCCATTTCAGTTCTAGATTTCTCTGTGCTGAGCACTGTGTTGACTTCAACGTCCAGAGCTGTGCCAGACTTGAGAAGTTGAAGACTGCAATTTCTACTTCACGCTGAAAACCAGAAACCAGGTATCACTCAGCCCCGGGCTGTTAAGGTGCTCAGCGTAACGCCAGGCTCCCTTGTTTGCCCCTTTCTCCATACACCATGGTACACAGTGTGGCTCACCTCCTCTTTTGTAGCTAAAGATCTCACCTGAGGCACGGAAGCAGCAGCTCCACATTCCCCCCTACCTGGGGGGATGCAAACTGATGCGTCCTAGAACCCTAGCCAGGAAAATCAGATTTCTGGCAGCTCATAGGCTAAAAGTTTTGTGCTTTGGGTTTTGTTTTCTTGTTTTTTTTTTTTTTTTTTTTTTTTTAGCGGTTCCTGACATCTTTATATTCAATTATATTAAGTAGCTTCAGTGGGAATTGGATTTACCCTAAGGTTTGGAACCATTGAAGTGTATTCTGATGGCCAGAGTCATACATTTGCATCTGTTTTTCTGGTTTGTCTTATGATTTATTAGTGGCTGAAGAATAACAGACCTTGATTGTGCTGAGGTTGTCTCCTCGTTTCTTCTGTCTGGGTGGTGATGTGCAGTTGAGGCATGGTTTGGGAGAGAGGTGGAAGAGCTGATAAATGACTGCGCTAAGGCTGCATAGTGGTTATGATCTGATTGTGCCGGTTAATGAAACACCTCCAAGTTGTGCCCCTTGGAAATCATTGGGGTAGGAAGGAGCTGGGCAGGGTGGCTGGGTTTGAGACAAGGCCATTAGCTGAAGGATTGCCTGTGGGATCCAAAATACTGATAAGAGCAGCTGGCTCTCCTGCTACAGGGAGACTGCTGATCATTTGCTTGTGACAGAGGATATTTTTTTCTGTGTATGGCAGTGCACAGCTGATCATTTTCATATTTAGCACTTCTCTCTCCCTACCCAAATCTAGTTAACTTGGTTAGGTGGATTGATGACTCAATCTGGCAAATGCTTTTGATTAAAATAAATGAATAAAATTATGTTGGCAGGCAGAATGCAAAGCATGCAAGCTTTTTAGTCTGTAAACTGAGGGTTGGTGGATGGGTTGTTTGTAAAAGCAGTGAATAAAAAATGCTGGACAATTAAAATCATTATACATTAAAATGTTGATGGTACGGTCGTGTAAGAAACCTTTTTAACAGAAGTATGCTCGAGGCATAGTTTGTCTGTGGTCTAAACACATTAAGCATTTCTGGAGAAACTTGCTGATGTGGACACTTAGGATGCAGCATAGCGCACTGATACTGAACCAGAGTTTGACATGAAAACAGGGAGGGAATAGAAGTATGCAATTTGTATAGCTTCTGGAAAAATGTTTGTATATGTCCGATTTAACTTGGCAAGGTTTCAATCCTCAAGCAAAAACTATTTGACCCAAAAATCAATCTGTAGTGGAAATTTAAAAAATATCTAGGCCATGGTAGTAAGAAATTGGAGTGGTTTTATGTACTTGTTGTTACAAGAAGGGTACATATTCAGTGCCTAGAACTATATGTAATCATTTTAGTATAAAGTGAGTATCTTTGATGTCATCAGGTTTCTTGGCATAATTAAACCAGTCCACATGTGGAATCATACAAAGGTGGGAGCCAAAAAGGGAAAAAGAAAGCAAATTACCTACAACAAAAGGGAGGTTTGCTGGAAGGCATCCATCTGGAGAGATGGGTAGGCAGCACCAGCCGGTTCGCTGGGCATTACCTCTTACATACAAGACAGCACAAAAACTACTGGTGAGACAGAGCTTTAGTTGAGAGAATGTGAATGTGAAGTGACTCCAGGAAAGCTATGTATGACTCTGGAGCCAGAGGTCTGAAAGGATTTTAAGCATCTTCTGGAGACAATATTACTACTGTGTGTTTGTGGACAACTTGTGACTGTGGCCATAAGGTACAGTTACCATCAAAGGATTTAGGTTAGCCTACTGGATAGTGCTTAGGTTGGGCTGTTGGCTCAAGCAGCCCATGCTAACCATCTTGCCTCCTCCATTGAGAAGACAGCTCAGAACAGGGGTTTCTTACAGCCAACATGCTGAGCAGAGAGCTGACAGGAGTTACCGAGTACAAGGCTGTACCCTAAACCTCTCTCTCTCTTTTGGGGCCAAGCACCTCATTCTGTGCCCTTCAGGGTTCACTGCTCTGGCCTGGCTGACAGCAGCACATCCTCTTATGTCATACTGATTAGTAGTTGGAGGCTGTGGGAGAAAAGCAGTTTATTGTAAAGTACATCAAGAGTCATTGATGCAGAAATTAGTGATCTCATCTTGGTCAGGACATTTCCTGCTCTTCTCTAGGCTAGCGAAGTGCATTTCAATTGCCCGTGCGAAACGCAGCAGTGTGGACAGGCTGGATGAAACGTTATTCCTCTTCCAACCCAGATCAGGCTGTGACTTGGCAATGAGAGCCTTCTCTTATTGCAGAGGAAGGTACAGTTAATAAAAAATTAAGTTTCTGAGACCTCAGGTAGGTACTTTTTAGTTTTCTTTGGTTCAGCCCCGGGCTGCCATTTTTACATGGCACTTGAGTCGCTCATCATAAAGAGTCCTTCTTATGCTAAAGGTATAAAACCTTTGGATTTCAGACCATCTTTCCAACTCCCCTGTGGTTTCCCCCAGCTGCCCGGGTAGTAGTGTTGCTGCCTGAGTTCTTGCTCTTCAAAGAGAACAGTGCTGTCCCACACAATGAAATCATCTCTGGCTGCCTCGAGAGCACTGTGGACTTCCAGCCAGGCATAATCCCTTTCCTGACATTTGAGTCTCATTAATTGGGTTAACAAGATGCTATCTGCGCTCCATACTTATGTAAATATAACCTGCTAGCAAAGATCTTAATGGCACCTGATATATCACACTGCCTTTCCATCTATCAAGAGGTACCACTGCAGGAGTCACTTCCAAAGGCAGGTTGTGTTCTCGGTCCCATAGGTCCCTTTATAAGCCGTAAGAAATGCCGGTGGTCAAGGCCAACCGTTCAGATGTCTTTAAAGTGTCCCACTGGTGACCGAAAATCACTTTGTCAAGATGACAAATGGCTTGCACATACCCCATTCACCTTATAGTTTCGCTCTAATGTCAGCTCCATTTACTTGTCAGAAACAGGTATTTTTTTTACTTCCAGCAGTGCAAGTCGGGCAGGGGAAAGGAAGGAGTGAAGGGAACACAGGCTGAGGAAAAATCTGCTTGTATGGCTTCTATTCAATGTATTATTATAGTTGAGATTCACAAGCTTTGGAAATACCAGAATCTGTTTGTTTGTACATGTGCAAAACAGAAAGAAGGGAATTTGCTTTTCAGAAGTGAGAACTGTCCCTGCAGGGCTACGATTATGCAAAAACATGTTTTAACCACTGGATTTTTCGAGCAGAAAATGGTTAGGCAAGGTTAGTTTCTTATTTTGGGTGGCAAACTTCTTTCCAGAGCAACATTTAAAAATAACTGTTTAATTAACTGGGTCTACCCAGTACATAGGGCATTGTGCATTTGTCTGCACTGAAGAGCTCTGCTCAAACCTCTGAACTCGCGTGGGTGGTTTCATTGACTGCAATGGTATTGTCATGTGGCTAAGCAATCACTGCTGTGAGTGAGGGCTGCTACATCTCACCCAAAAGCAGCGAGGGCCAGGCCACAAAATATGGGCAGAGTCAGCTCAAGGACTGTGAAAGTGACTTTGACAGCTTTGGCTTTTAGTTTCCTCTCAATGACTTCCATATCGCTTTTGCTTAGTTCACAAGTCAAAATATGCTTTTTCTTCTAGTAGCTACACTGTTGGCTGAAGTTTTGAAAGGCAAAATCTAAACTTGTCAATGCAGTTGGTCACAACAAAGGAAAGCTTATTCCACCTTCCTTCTTAGCATCTGATGGAAGCTTTGCATCTGATGGAAGCTTTGCATCCATCAGAAGTTTGAGTAGATGCAAAGTAGAAACACATAGAAATGAGATGTGTCGAATAAAACATCATCGTGGCATAAGTTTTTGTGACTAAATCGTCCCATGGCCTTGAGCCTTCTCTCGCTGGCACCAACTGGATGAAGCCTGCTTGAGGATGACTGCTGCCACAAGCTGTCCGTGAGCTAGGATTTCCAGCTGCCCCTCCGAGGTGTTACTAGTGCGGAGCAGTTGCAGCAAAAAGGAGTAAGCCCCTGTGAGTTGAAGGCAGCATTAAAAGACCCTGAAGGCTCTTGCCCCCTTCAAGGAGTCCTGGCTGAAAGGCTCTCGGTCCTTGTCTCTTCCCACTCTTCTCTATACAGACTGACAAGCTGGGGGCTGCCCCTTCTCTCTGCAGACCGCTGTGAATAACCTCCTCTTTTTTTCTAATACCACTGTGTAGCACAGGCAAGATCACGTAAGAAAACAAATGCAGGGTCAGCGCTCAGTTTACTTGCAAGTTCATTAAAACAGCAGTGTCTGGAGGCCTCTTGCCTAAATAATTTTATAATAGAAAACAGACTCTTGTTGCTTTCTTTTGGGCTACTATTTTTATTTGGTTGTTGTTCCTCAAGCGTTTTGGTCCTATTTCAAAACTTGCTTCAATTAAATGAAGAGGGGTTTTTTTTGGTGCTTTCCAGTTTAAAAGCTGTGCTACTGCTGCGAAACTTCTAGGAGTCCTCTGGATGTTGAAGCTGGGATTGACAGGGATTTTCCTGACAAAATAACATTAAAAAAACAACTTGTAGATTAAAAATTGGGAAGAAAATAAAAAGCCCTCCTCCTTCCCTCCCCCAGCCGAGATCTCCTGTTGCTGCTTCTGGCATGCATCACATCTTTGAGGATACAGTATCATGAGAAAACTGTCACTTGGTGATGTATTAGGGTAATATATCATGAGAGCATCGTTTCTTTAGAGGATATGGGCAGTAAAAGACATGATTCTGGCCAGACAGAGCAGCAGGGGACCTTGCTTTTTTTTCTTCCCTTTTCTTTAATCTAGCCCTGTTTTTGTGTTGTACAGAAGTGAGTTTCTTCATGGGATATGACTTGTTGCAGAGTAAGTTAGGAGGCCCATTGGGCTTTTTAAACTCTCTAAGAAGTACATGGCCTCAAGGGCTGCTTTGTTCAAAGTTTTTAGAACAGGCTCAAGCCCAAAATTGGAGCATTTGCCCCTGCCTAAAATCTCCAGTGTAAGGGTCGAGTAAGCAGACTTCAGACAGAGAAGGCAATAAAGATGCAATGACAGGTAACTATTGTTTGGATAATATATTTGTAGATTTAGGCTATCAAAATGTGATTAAATGATATTTATAAAAAAAGAGTCAATAAATCTCTTTTAAATAAACAACAAATGAAGTTTTAATTCATATCAGTAGAAGAAAAATTACTATCGGTCAGTATTCAGTCTGTAATAGAAGATATAGTTATCTCATCCAAAAATAGGAATCCTCAACTGACGGACTCAGATTTTGATGTACTTTTTAAATTGTATTCATTGTTTTGTTTTTCTCTCATTGGCAATGTCTGCTGGAAAATAAGCTGAATACAGTCGATAGGACCAGGATGGCAGTAGTTAAGAAACAAAAGTAGAGTATTGTTAGGACACTCTTTTGATGGGACTGAGTTAATTTTTGAGATGGGGCAGAACATGACACCGTGGCTTGATCTAAAATTTGTTGAATTCAAATGATTTAATCATTTATTTTAAACCTTTGGCACAATCTGCTTTACCCTTTGTGAAATCAGTTTGATAATTCATCAGTGCCATCTTCAACAATTTTTTTGGCTAGAATTTACTTACAGTGTTTTCAGACCTGTTTGGCTCAGGGATGGTATGAGCAAACTCCTTCTTCTCCAAGCCATCCTATGGCACAAAAGGGGGGTCAGCAGAGCAGTGTGCTCCAGGAGCTAATACAGCCAGGGCAGCAATGCTGTTCCACATCTGCTGACTCCAGCTGTGTGCGGGTGGCCTCTGGATTGAGCTAAGGTAGTGGAAGATTTTACGGCCCTCAGCTGCCTGTCTCTTCCCTGGGAGAATGAATTCTGCCCCATCGGCTTCAGTCAGGGTAAACCAGGTTAGGCTGGACCACACTTTCAAGATCACTCATTTTGCTCAAAATGAGTTGGGCAGTGATCATCTGAAAAGTTTTGCTGATCTGAGTGACTGGGAACATCCAGCAAGGGGTAGATCATAAGCTCATAGGGTTGGGTCAGTGAGCTGTAACCTTTTCCAGCAGCACGGGTACAGGTTTGCACCCTGAGCTTCAAATTGACAGTTATTGCCTGTGACTACTGTTTTCTTAGGTATTGGCATCAGATTTAGGTGACTGATAACAAATATGAATTCTTCATTGACGAAGTAGAAAAAACATTAATTTGTTTTTTGTTTGTTTAAAAACACATTTAAAATTCACAGAAAAAGCCATGAATTTTAAATGCATGCATCTCATGAAATGCAAAGGTGTGGTCTCCCACAAGAACCCCAGTGCATACCCCTTCCCTGAAACCTGGCTCCTGGATTACTATAGGTAGTTTTTTGGACTACAGTATGAACTGCTGGGAACCTGTGAAGACCGTGTCTCTTTTTGCTAGAAGACCATCATGCTGTTCTGTTGACAGGTAAAAAGTTGTGGCTTTAACTTTTATAGCTGAAGAGCTCTCATCTGAAGTGGCACTTGGAGGTTGACGTGGAGGCAGGGAGATTGAGAGCTAAGCAGTCGGGATCTTGTTCTGGCTTTCTTGCTGACTTAATCTGCAGTTATGGTCATTTCGTCTGGCTGTGTCTTTGTCAATAAGCTCACTGGAGCAGGGATGTAGTCCTACGATGTGCTTATGCGTTGTCTGATGTAATGGGACCCAGATCCGCATTAATGCGAACAAATGTAAGAGGAAGAAAGCGCTTTCTTTTCACCATGTAGTAGTGCAGCAGGCTGCTGTCAGGGAGTGTCAGGATTGCAGCAGGCCACCGAGGTCACTTTCCTCATGCTGGTGAACATCATTAAACACAGTGGAAAAAAAAAAAAATCTGTTCAGTCTATAAGGGGTTGTGAGTGATGTGTCCTGAATGACTTGCACATACTCATGCCTTCCTCGCAGCGGTGGGGAATACCCGTTTGCTGTGAAATTCGGTGTCATCTTTCAGCAGGGCCTTTGTTTTAGTCATCGTTCCTAGGGCGTGGGGAGAGCTCAAATTATGAAGGGGGTGGTTGATGCTGGCTGAGTACCACCGCAGGGAGAGCCGCAGCCTCCTCCCTGCTCACCCTCAGAGAAGCCCGATAAGCTAAAGAGATTATAGGGATGAGGGGATAAATTGGAAGAGGCTACCGTGTACTCTGCTCAAAAAAGGAAAAAGAGACTCCGTGGACTGAACTGTAATATTTTGTTCCTGATGAAATAACATCATTTGCATCTAATGCGATTCATGCTGAAATCACGGTCATGTTGTGCCACGGGCAAGGACCTAATGCTGAAAGTACTGAAGCATATGTTTGGCTTCACTGCTGCGAGTTGTCCCATTGAAATTGAAGACATGCTTAAAATAATAGGACTTTTCTCTCTGTTGGGTAAAGCTTATGCCTTGGTGTTTGTAGGTTTATGTGGGTAAACAGAGACAATTCTGTCATTTTGCAGAGAACACACATTGTTTCATAGGGAAATATTTTTTCCACCTTGAATTTAAAAACACAACTAGTGTGCTAAACCATTTTTGTTATTGTACCCACAAAATTTGTTTTTGCGAGGAAAAAAAAACCCAGATAATTGGAGGTGAACAAAGGAAATGAGACTGTTTATCTCATCTCCCTTGACAGTGGCTCAAAATGTCTTGAGACATCTCTTCTTGGGGAGATGGGGAAGATGTATCCTTCCTGCAGCCAAATTGTGCAGCTCTTGCTCAGGCAGAGAAATGCTCATGGAAGACAGCCATCCCACTGTATTAGCAAGGGTTGCTTGCTTGCATCAACTGCATGAGTTAAAGGGAAGTTTGTAAATTGGACCCAAGATGGTGAGTTCCAGCCAGGAGTGCCAAAGCAGCAAGAGTACTATTTTCAGAAAGCACCTCAGGATTTGTCTAGACCATGAGTTATGCATGTGTCTGAGCCTGTTCTTGAGTTCAAGTTGGCCCAGCATCAGGGTTGTCTGCACGTAGGCATAGGTGCAGGTACACGCTTGGGAGCCTGGTGCTCCCAAGCTTTGCTGAGAGACAGACCCTGTGGCCAGCACTGGCCCAAACCTTTGCTCCTGTGGCCTGCATGGACTGAGCGTGGCTCCGTGCATGCTTGAGAGGATGCTCTGGCCATGGGCAACGTCTGGCAGAGAACGAGCAGCATGGACAGAGAACATGCAGGTCACGGCATGTGGCGTGCTCTGACTTGTGTTTGAGCCTGCCCTATGCCTTGTGGTAGAGATGTTGCCTAAGTGACTTGAGTGCACTTTCTTCATTCATTTTAAATGTTTTTTTCTTTTCCCAAGGTCATATGTGCACATTTGAAAGCTGCATCCCAAATTCCCTGGGGGTAACTTTTGCCATTGTTTGAAAATTGTTGCTATTTTGGTGAATTGATCCCACAGGCTTCTCCTGGCAGAAATTTAAGGACACTCTGAACTACTTGTTGAGGAGTCCTATCAGACTGTGATGAATAATGGTAAAAAATGAATGTTTACCAGATTAGCCATTAATGGTAGTTCGTATTCCGACCTAATTTGTCCCTGTTGGTTTTATTATTTTTCTCTCCACAGCCTTTTTTCGGTTAAACGAAAGTTTAAGCAACATTTTTCCTATTTAATATAAATAGTTAATAACCTCAGGATATCAGAAATGCAATGCGAGCCTCCTACAAGCATTTTCAATACATAAAAAGAAAAAAAAAAAACCAAAACAAACAAAACCAAAAAAACCCCAGTCTCTCACAGTGGAAATCTAGCCCCCTGAGAACCCACATCTGCAAGATCTTCAGCAGCCAGCTGTGACAGCACAACAGTGGGCTCGGGGTACCGCTGATGGAGGCGCTCCTTGGTACAGCCCTGAAGAAACGAAGCGGATGCCTGATTTTTTTTTTTCTTTTCTTTTCTTCCTCTTCCAAGCCAAGTCCAGGTTGAAAAGAGCCATCCTCCTGGTGGCTGCTGTGAGCCGACAGGAGCCCAGTGGGGAACCCTGTAGAAAGTTGGCTGCGGCTTCCAAGCTGTGGTTTGGCACACGTCCTCTCCAAGACCTCTGCCAAATATTCAGATTTCTTTTTAGTGTTTTTTTTTTTTTTCCTTTTTCTTTTCATGTTGGCATTTTATTTAACTGTACCACATGAGTTTAAGGCTGTTAGTTTGATATATTTTGTCACCAGAACGGGCTATTTTGTGTGGAGTTCTTTGATGGAAGGTAAAAATACGAGGTGTATGTGGAAGGTGAACAAATTGCGTTGAGAGAAGGTTGTAGTAAAGGTAACATGAAACAGTAACACTGGTATTAGGTCTGGTTAGTGTATCTCTCCTGTATGGGAATTTAACATCACCTTTGCATGCCAAGTTAAAGAAGAGACCTTTGGTTCCCACTGGCAAAGTGGGGGAGAGGGAAGAAACGTGAGCACCCAACACCACCTTCTGATCTTTCCCCAAATGCATTAAAAAGTGAGTTCTCCAGCAGCTGGGCTGGGTGAGCACAGGAGAGGATTCTGGGGTGATCCTCCGGCACTTCCCTAATTTTCCTTTCCGAGGGAGTCTGGGATTCCAGTGCGAACCCTTTGCCGAGCCGAGTGCTGACTGGGGAGTTGCGTCAGCTGTGGCAGCATTGTTCTGGATCAGCCTGATCTCTTTTAAAAAAAATACATATTTTTCCAACACTAATAAAAACCTTAGCTGAGGTTCTCTCCTTTTCTGTGTGTGTGCCTGAGCACTAAATTAAAAAAAAAAAAAAAAAAAATCCCAGATGTGAATCTATAAACCATCTGTTTAAAATAACTATTGTGCAGGACTATAATTAAAAGTTATTTATTGTGAATCTTGGGATCCTATTATGGATTTTGACTGACTCCGAGGTTTCTGATTTAGCAAATGCTTTATGTATTTATGAGCCATGTGTCTCTTCTGCACTTCTCGGTGCCAGAGTGCATGTCCTTTAAACAAAAAGAAAAAAAATCCCCTACCCTCCCATAACTGTTGGCTTCTGAATGTTGCTGTCTAAGAAGTTTTCTCTTAAGAACAGCAAAAATCAAAGTATTTGAGAGCTTTCAACAGCTCCAGAGACGCCGTTGACAACACAGATGGAGGTTTGGTAATACAGCTCTCCTGCATGCAGCTACTTAGCAACTTTTTAAATGTATGGTTGGGACAAGTAATGAAATGTTATGGTTACTGGGGGTAGGAGGGGACGTATTTGGAAGGAAAGGATTTGTTGCTAAAGTCCATTTGCTCTCACCCTCCGCTTTGCCCTTGTGCAATGGGAGGGAAGGAGGCAGCAAAATTGAAACCAGCAGATGAACAGTAAACATTAAGAGCAGTGTGTTGGATGACAGGGTGAAGGAAAAAAAAAAAACTGGTGACAATTGCTCTTTGTTTTATCTTTGTACTTTTACACCCAGTGGGCCTAGGAGATCTGCACTGGGTAATGCCTGACTGCAATAGACTAAACAATGATTTACCAGCCCTGTTTTATCTGCTGCTGTCCTATGATTGATCTGCATGGTACATTAACCCTTTCCTCCACATCTACTGGCCTAGTTTTCCACAAGATGCAGCACTGAGATAAAACAACAGGATTTTCGGCAAGAATGTCAGGGTTAAACCCGGTCCTAGAAGAAGCAAGAGGCACTTGGCTGCACTTCCCTGGAGCTACACATATCTCTGTGTACTACAACAGGGATTTTGCTGTGAAGACTACATCAGGGCAGTATGTTGCAATTGTGGCTCTACTGTATGTTTCTTCCGCAAAAAGCCCCAAAAGGAGCTGTAGCCCTGAGTGGTGCTGTACCTCTCACCCTGGAAGAGCAGCCCAGCCCTGATGGCAGGGAGTTAGGCACCTTGGGGTGGCATCTGAAGCAGCCAGTTTCAGAGCTGTATGGGGCTTGCCTATAATACCAGCTTGAGAGGAAGAATATCAGGTTTGCAAATCCCACCTCGCTTAGGGCTTAGCCACCCTTCTTGTGGTTAAGATTGGCTCTATTTATCTGGGATGCACAGACCTATCTCTGCAGGCAGGAGGCTGCAGCTTCTCCTCCAAGGGATAGAGCTGATCTTGCTCTTTAAAAAAAAGAAAAAGAGGCGAAAAAAAAAAAGGCCCAGTGGAATGAGTGTGGCACTTCCTGCCCACCTTTTAACACGATGCTGTAGCAACTCAGCTTTGAGACGGCGATCCAGGTTCAGTGCCCTCCATCTCCAGAGGCAATTCAAAGATTTGCCTTCTGCTTTCCCGACAAGCATCCTTGCTGTCAGGACTGGTGGCTTTTGGGAGCATGAGGAACAAGCCCCTGTTTTGCTGAAGCTGGGCCACTGAGCAGCAAGTAGTTCAAGGTCTACTGGGCTAAAGAAAGGAAATAGGAATCTGCAGCCTACTGCTTAAGACAGCCTCCAAGGGGGTAGGACCCTTCAGTTCCTGTTGCTGCACCATGGGCCACTAATGTACTTTACATGGAATGGCTGCTTAATGTAAAACAGCCCTTGGCACTGGGACATGAACTCCGAAATGATGTTCCCTCCCAGTCACTAGACTGTACAGCCTGGCTCAGTTTTGCTTTTTCTTTCCAGTTACTTCCATCCTCACCTGTAATGCAGGTCCTGAGTTTGGGGTTGAGCCACCAGCATTACTGGTGATAAAGGACGAAGAGTAAGATCCAAATTCAGCCGCCCCCCTGGGTTGGCTTAATGGTACCAAACTTGTCATTGGCAGAGAAGATTTCTGATTGAAGTCATCTGGGCCAAACAGGAGACTTCTAGTTTGGAACGGTAACTAGCAAGTAGCTCCTGTTTGAGATATGTGTCTCAGGGTCATCCTTAGGAACATCTTATATCGCCAACGAGAAGCAACCAAGTCAGGATGTACCTGAGGGCAGAGGGAGGCAGCCGGTTCTCGGGGGAGAGGGCAAGAAGCCGCCTGGGAAGCTGGGCTGCATGGGAGGTTTGCCCCAGGAGTCTCCTGGGAATCAGGGAACAAAAAGAAATACGTAGCTGTGTCCTACTTCTTGTCCGTCTCCCTGCCATCTGCAATAATGATTTCTCCCTTTGAAGAGGGAGTCCGATGGGTAGCTGCCTGCTGGATGCCCTTACGTGGGTCCTGTCCGGCTAAGTTGGCCCAGAAGGGCACTGTGCGTCTCGCAGAGGTCCATGGTGTATGCTGCAGCTGACTAAATCATGTTCTCCAAAGGAACATACTCTAAACTGGATTTTGCCCTTCCTTCAAACCTGCTTTCACCATGCAGAAGATTTTCCCACAGATAAAGGTAACGGGGCTACTAGGCTTATTAAATCTTTCCTTGAGCAAACTCTCATTAAAAAAATCAGATCTTAGCAGAACCCTTTAAAATACAGACTGCGTGTAGTCGATTTGGTAAACTTGAGTCTACTGCCCTTCAACAGGCTTTATGGAGGCGAAGTCAGGGGGCACTATGTTCACGTAAAGGGAATCAAGATTTTGCCCTTCGCTCTAAAAAGTTGTTGAGCCAGTTGCACTGCTGTGCTGTGGCTGCTTTGTGCCAGTCCAGAGCTACAGACCCGACATAAATTCAGCTTAACTCGCCAGTTAAATTGCATTTATGGTTGCTGTGCAATGCTGGAGTGGTGCAGAGCAGCCAGCATGTAGCAGTGACCTGGCTTTTTACGGTAGTTTTTTGTGTCGCTGCAGCTGCGCTTTAGGGCCTGATTCTCATTTGCTGATTTCACACAGGCTTGGTGAGAGTGAGTCCTCACTTAAACACTGATAAGATTGAAGTGCCTTTATAGCTCCCATCAGATCAGGCAGTGACTTTGAAGAAAATAAACCTCTGATTTTAGACAAAGAGCTGGAGTGTAATAAAAGCTGCGTGTTATCCTTCACAGGCACCTTGAATAAGGCCACAGGGAGCAAAAGAAAAAGACTGGAAAGCACAGATTCTTTTCCTTTAGTTTTATGATTTACATTTTTCTAGCCCTTTGATTTTTTTGGTCTCTAATTAAGTCATAAGGTTGGGTGAGGTGGGTACTTGCATCTAGTAAATGGCCACCTGTGTCACTTAATGAACTGAGCTACTAATTATAGGTGGAGGTCACTTCAGAGGGCTACTTTCAGTGAGGAATTTCAAGTAGCAAAATTTTAGTGAAAGAAACCCCCAAAGTATTTGTTTTCTGCCCTCGTTTAAAGGCAGGGATAACCAGAAGGGTTGACACCACAGGGGCAAGCCACGCTATAAATGGAATATTTCTCTTGCCTGCTGTCACACATCCTCTATTGACATTCCTTAATGTGGTCAATGTGCTCTTTGGCCTTGGCCATTGCTGGCTTTTTGCCATAGAAAGATGACACTATAATGTACAGTGATTCCGCCTGCTTGTGTTGTTTCATCGATTTTCAGCATTTTGGGGAGAAAGATGAATTACAGTAGTCTGTTTTCTAGTATAGTATGTAGTAGGCTTTTTTGAAGACCCTCTGACTGCCAGCTAAAAATGACTTTCAGAGAGTTTTGTTTTCTCTGAGGTTGCCACCTCTTCCTCAGCCATCTGTCCTTTTGTCACTGTGAGAAACGATTCCTGAGCTGTGCAGTTCATGGGGCAGCACCTCAAGACCCCAAGAATATTTTAACAAGTGCATCATGTAGCTAGTTGTTCATTTAAGTAAAGTGGATTTCTCCAGTGGGACACGTTTTCTGTACCATGATGGGTAGTGGTTATGAATTACTGTCTAAGTGGAATTTAAACACCATTTGCGTGAGTTCCTGGATAATTCAGAGACTGTTTTCTACTGCATTCCTTCAAGGGGAAAAAGGTGTTTTGAATCACAAGGACCTCTCCTGAAGTGAAAGAGCAAATTGCTAGCCTCGCGTTTTATTTTCTGAGTTGCAAGGAAGTAAACTGTGGATTTGGTTTGCTTGCAATAGCTTTTGTCTTTTTTTTTTTCTTTTTTTTTTTCTCCAGAATAAGGAAGTGACATGCAAGAGAGAGAAGTGTCCGATGCTCTCCAAGGACTGTGCTCTCGTAATTAAGCAGAGAGGAGCTTGCTGTGAGCGTTGCAAAGGTGCGGTTCCCTTCCTGTTGTTTCCCTCTTTTTAAAATGTTATCAGTTCGCATTTATGTTGCCAGAGATAGGAAAAAGTTGGGAGCTTCTCAGCTGGGACTTGGCTGTCACCAGAGGCTTGAAAAAGGCATTAACGACAATTAAAATCAATATGTTTCCAAAGCTGGTGGAGATGCATAAATTCACATATTCATCCTGTAATTATTAGTTCTTGCACAATGACAATCCTTTAGAAATACATCTTTATTGTACTTCATTGGTATTTTGTCAGTCTTTTGAGAGATATCGCCTGTTCTAACTTTATCTATCAATCAGATATAATTTAGGTCAAAATCAATCTGCTAGTAGTCACCGGTAAATAGAAATTCCTTAAACTTTTTGTGTCGTTGAACAGAATAGGAATAATGCTTCTGAGTAATAAAAAGCAGCGTAATTATCCATGACTATTTTTATTTCTCCCTATACTAGAAACAAATCAACCAAATTCTATTCATTTTACTAAATTTTTCCTGATTCAAATAATAATATTATGGACATTTTTATTAACACCAAAATGGGCAACAATCTGAACATTGTACATTTATTTATTGACCAACAGTGTATCTTCTAAGCTCTTTAGAATGAGCTAATTATCAAATATAAAAAAATAATAAACGAATTGTATAAGCATGCATGGCATGTAACTACTATGCTTATCCAAATGGAAAATGTGCAAGTAGATGAAGTTGAAAACTAGTCTTTTTTTATATCGATGCAGTAAGTAATATGCCCTAAACCACTAATTTTTCTGAGGGTCTGCTGATGCTGTCAATGAGATGGAGAACGTCAGATTCAGGCAGCTTTACTTTTCTTTATTTTTTCTCTGTTGTTTAATTCCTCAGTGGTGATAGAGTGGCTTTGGGAGGGAGATAGGATAGGGTAAATTGTTGGGAAATGCAGGCGTTTATTGGCTTCCCAGAGGAAATACAAATGCAGGAAAATATATTACACTGAAATTCAGAAGGAAGAGACACATGATGGATATGTGTTTTTCCTGGATGGTTACAGAGGTTTGTTAGCTGCTGTGCTCATGATTTGCTTCTGTGGTGCAACTTTGAAATAGGTTTGGCAAGCCCCAATTCGAAGATTTGTCTAAAAGTCTGACACTTAAGAGAAAAGAAAATGAACTAGGAAAAAAATTAAAGCATTACTGAAACAGTAAGAATTTGTAGTTGCAAGTTTTACATAAATTAATTTATTTCTTTTGTCAAATTGTGTTTAGTGTCAGCTTTATAGCAAAAGATTCCTAAACATTGGCTTGATTAGGCTGAAGGTTGATTCTCCACTTTGATAAAGGGTTGCGTGGTTGGTCAATTGTATGAAAATTTTATATACATACATATGTGTATGTGCACATATACATACAAAATTATTCTACACTGAAGAAGATTAATGTTTCAAAGTTGAGGATACAGATATTAGTGTGTATGGGCTATTATCATTAGATGGAAACTTTAATTCAGACTCCTTGTAAGATTTTCTGTTTATCCTGAATTGGGGTGAATTCCTATAGAACGTAATTAGTAGGCTTGAGCCTAGCATCTGCAGATTGGTATGCCTGACGTCTCTAACAGGAAAACTAATAGAAACTGTTCAGAAATAGAATTAGGAGGCACGTGGATAATTGCAATACAAGGGGGGAGAGTTATGTCTCACAAAAATGCTAGTAATTTGAATTTATCATAAGTATACAGACAGAGAGATCCAACTGATATTGTCTTCCTGGATTTCTTAGAGGCATCCAACAAGATCCCTTACCAAAAACTGCTAAAGAAACTAAGCAGTTTGTAGAGAAACTCAACAATGAATAACTAACAGGTGGTGACAATCAATGGTTATTTTTGTAACGGAGAAAGGTTACCAGAAGATCCTTGCAAAGATCTCAACTTGTCAAAGTTCTCAAAAATTATCTAGAAGAGGGGTGAAGAGGGACACAAAGTTTGCTGCTGATGACCTGACCTCTTTAGAGTAGTAAAGGAGGAGGGCTGCCTGCGAGGAGTTGCAGAAGGTTCTTGGGACATTGAGCAACTGATGACAAAATGGCAAAGGGAGTTAATGTGGATGAGAATAAATGGGTGCACACAGGACAAAACAGTCCTAACTACAAATACAATGCTGGGCTCTGACTTGACTATTACCTATTAATAACTGTTTCTCAGTGTTGTAAAAGACACTTCTGTAGCAGGATCAGCTCAACCCTCAGTAGCTTTCCAAAGGGAAAACAGGATTTTGGCTAGAAGGACATTTGGTCTGATCCAAGATGGCAGTTCCTATGCACTTATAATGCAAGAACAGATTTAAATTTCAGAATTTAAAAAAAAAAAAAAAAACCAAACAAAAAAACAGCCAAAGAAAAAAAAACCAAAAAACACAACAAAAAACCCAAAAACATTCTCGAGGGCTTAATTTTCAAAGTAGGTGTGAAATTTCTGAATAAGTTTTTCAGCTCTTTCTGAAAGATAAAGCTAAATATGCACCTGTATAACTACAGCAGTCCTGACACCACAGGTTGTCACCAGGTTGTTCTGGTGCCATGGGAAGAGGCTGATGGAGCCACCTCTACCCCTAAGGGAAGCTGCTTGTTCTCTTGCCGCTCTGAACACTGCTGAAGCTCCTGCTCTGTTCTGTGAAAAACCCAAAATGAGTGTCCCGTGGGCAGTATTTATTTGGGGTATCAAGGGTGCAAACGCCAGCCTGGCTGTGTAATACTTCAGCTACTCCCTTTGGTGTCCTGGCAGCTCCCCGGCACCCCCTCTGCGGAGCTCAGCTGCAGCCAGGACTTGGCCCTGCAGCGCTTGTTCTCAGTCGCTATTTTGTCAAGCTGCCAGAGTGCCCATAGGGAATGCAAGCAGGAAAAGGGAAACAGAGATTTTTTTTTTTTTTTTTTTTTTTTTTTTTTTTTACTGGTTGCATTTCATCTAAACCCGAACAAAATGTTACGAAGAAAACACATCAGAACCTGACGGATTTTTTTTCTTGGATTCATTCCCAAAACCTAGAAAAGCTTAATCAGGCCTTATGGGCTATTGCCAGCTCTCTTTGATAGCTTCACGTCTTCCCACCTCGTGAAGAAATGAATGAATGAATGAATGGCTTCTGTCATTTGAGTACAACGTCAGGAGGATAACAGCAAGACCAAAGGGTATGTTTCCAGAATTGGCTTGTGTAGGAAGGAAACCACCACTCATGAGTCATTTGTGACTTTGCTGCCAGGATATTTTATTCTATTATGAGGAGTGCATGCGGACTGGGTATGTAGGCCCAGTATCTCTGATAGCAAAGAAGTAGTCTGAAACGAAGAAGTAATATATGCCTGCAACGGTGCATCCAGCTGAACTCTCCTGTTTAGGGCTTTGCATACAAGAGAAACTGAATTGTTGATGGAGAATTTTTCCTGCAAATGGTTGTGTGCTGAGCATAACTCCCTGGCTTCCATTTGGGTATTTGTATGCTACTTAGATAATTTCTAGGACCTTTTTCCTTTTTCTTAATAAACAAAAAAGTAAGAAACGGTAGCACATATAGCTTTTGCAGTCAGAAAATTCATTATGGTGGAAACAACATGTTATCCCTAACATATTAAGAGATTTGGCTTTACTTAAGATTTTAATCCTCCAGACTAGCAATGTGTTTTAACACTATTCTTGATTTTAGGCTCATAGGACCTTGGATAGTAAAGTTGGGGGGCAAGGCTCTCTTTTGCTGTGTGTTTGTACAAAGTCTGGAACAGAGAAATGTAGGCCCGTGATTATGGCTCCCTGCTGCAAGGAGAATGCAAACAACTAAGTATAATAGTGAAAAGTTTCAGTGAGATTATTCTTCTGACAGATACTTACTGTAGTTTATAATACATGCTATATACCTCTAGCATACTATTCATTTTGAAAATATTAAAAAATTAAGCCCTCTTATTACTTTAGCATAGGATAAATAGGCTGCTTTTCATCTCTCATTTTATTTAATAAGTTTAATGAAAACATATGAGATCATTGAGATTATAGAAATAAATTTGGCAGCATTTTCTTATTTAGTTGGATGGAGACGTGTCACTTGGATATAGAGCTCTCTACACCTCAAATAATAAGTTATTTGCTCTCTGAAGAAGTGGTATTACCATCTCAGGGCTGCATAAAGTTTGCATTTCTAAAATTGGGTACCATATTCTACTCTTTTATCCTAAGAATTTGAATCTTCCATGGATGTACAAAGACAAAATTGGTGGGTATCTGTTACAAGAGATGATACAATTTGTTGTTCTGAAGTTTCTTTCACTTCCCACATGCAATTTTGCTTTTTCTGTCCTTGTTAACTTTTGAGAGTTACTGTGGAGTTTTTTGGTGTGGGTTTTTTTGTTTTGTTTTGGTTTTTTTTTTTTTAAATTAATTGATGATCTTAGAGGTTCACATGCTGTGCTCTATTGATCTGGAGTCTACCAGAGAATGGAATCACAGCCCAGGCAACAACAGCGCTAGTTCCCCTGAATATCAAATATCCAAAGCTATCGTAGTTAATTGTGCATTTCTTGGAAAGGATATCAAATATTATGGTTGAGGATTGCAGCCAATTTCAACTATTAGGGCTGGCTTGCAAAGGAAGTTGGAGGTTATGAGTTTATCAGTGTTCTGGCTACTCTACTAATGCCCTGCAGGAGCCATACATACATTTGGCACTTTGTTCGCCTGTGGACAGCCCTAGTATGAGATACCTGATACCAGTTTGCTGCCCTGCTGTAAGACTGACTGGGGGGGGGCCTTTGTGTGGGGCCCTGGTCGGGCACTATAACTTGCAGCCTATCCTCACATGCTCTAAGGCAAGCTTTCAGAGACAAGGGTGCAACCTAATACATGGATGGAGGGGGACGGGCTGGGAAGATAATTATATATTTTCCTACTAAAATCTTTTCCACCTTCATTTTGAATACTCTAGTCCTGGCATCTGTCAGAGACTGGTTATGGAAAGAGATGGTTTGGGGACATAATCAAGTCTTAACTTTTCTCTTGGCCTTTCTCACTACCTCTCTTGGTAATGTGCTCCAACTCTGAACCAGGAGGCCTGTTTCTTGAGGCTGGAGGTACAGGTTCATCTCAATGTTCATTCAGTTTCTAGCTTTGTATTTCAAGTAAGGCAGGGATTTTGAAGCAGTAACATATAGCCATGGAGGACAGTACCATCCAGTATCATCATCGTGCCAGCTTTCATTACTTCAGGTTATGTCTAAGAAAAGGTCTCTATCTCTCCATCCTTCCTTTGAGTTTACTTTTCTTACGAAGATCTTAGCACATACATTTCATACCCTTTGAATATCTGGCGTATACTATTGTGTTCAGTAGCGCCTCAAATTTCAGATTTTCTTACTACCTTGGTTAATATAATTTTCCATTTATGTAAGAAGCTTTTAATGAACTGTCTTGTCATGTTGTCATAAATACTTTTGCAGTCAGACATCAGTTACCCAGACTTTTACACTCACAGAGAAGTTGTTCAGGATGCTTGCATTAGAAAATAGCATGAGACCTCTGTGGTGATACGTGGATGCACTTGTACCTTATGTGTGGACATTGTACCCAGTGCAGCAAAGTAAAAGGAAACTGAAGACCAGGATGAGGGCTTCACACAACATTCACATGCAATGTTTCTATGGAACAACATGATAAACATCTTAGGACACTTAATACTGGAATAAGAATTTCTTTTACTGTTTAACTTTGAAGCTGTAAGCTGTACTGGCCATGTATGATTTTGCTGGTGTGAGGAAATTGGGTATAAATGGCAAGTAATTGTGTCACCAAACAACGTTCATGACACTCCTCATAACCATGAGAGGTCACAGTTTTCCAGCTGCTAGGCATGGTAAGCACATCGAGTATCAGCTCAAGATTCAATGGCAGCTCTAACTATATGGTATTTCGGATTACGACGTTCTTATGGACCCTGCAAAGCAACTTTTCCCCCTCCTTTATATATATTTGTGAAACACACAACATTTGGGAAGGTGAAATGCAGTTCTAGTGGAGTGCAGAGGGCAAAAACAGCTGAGAGGAGTTGATATCTTTGTTTCTGCTGCTATTTGCTCAGCGAATATGAGCTGCTTTGCATCGTATGGCTGTGAACTGTGCAGTCCTGGCACAGCTCAACCCCGTGGCCACTTTACTCTGCTGTGTTCTATGCCCTTTATACAGCCCCTGCGCCTCGCATCCCTTGGGTATTGTAATTGCGATGGCTCAGCTGCAAATAGGTTTGATTGTACTCAGTTACAGAGGGAAGAGTTGGATTTTCACTGTTTAGAGTTAGACTTAATAAGCATAGGAGTTTTTGTATATATTTTCATGCTTCTGTGTTGACAAATGAAGACCAGGGTTACTCAATAGGAAGTTCAATCTTCTAGTAGCTGCCAATGGCTTTATGATCATTAAGACATCTGAAAATATAGTTTATAACAGGTATATATGTGATTCACAGTTCTCTTATTTTGGCCAACAGATTTCATGCCAGGGAAATGCTGCAGAATGTGCAAGTTATTGGTTTTTTTTTTGTTTGGGGTTTTTGTTGGTTTTTTGGTGTGGGTTTTTTTTTTTTTTTTTGGCTAGAACTGGTATTTAGTGTTAGCATGCCTGGATGCCTCCCTGAGGATTAATTTATCAAACACTAAATAAAACATGTCTTCTGACTGTTTTCTTTTTCCTAATGTTTATTTTCCATGCCAATAGAGAGGTTACTTTTTTTAAATAGAAAGTGGAGGGAAAGCAAGAAAAAGACTTAATAGGAGAAGAAAGATGCTGAAGAAATGAGGGATGAGGAGCCAGTCTATTGTGCACCAATCTATCACTTTCTCTTGGGAGAATACGGAAATGACTTGTCTATAAAATTCTCATTAGCCTAAAATAAGCAAAAATATCTTCTGGAATCTTATTAGGCAATGTCAAATTGAGTAATAAAGGCTTGTTTTTAATGAACTCCTGAGGACACTGGTTGAGCTTTAGCACTACTAAACTGTCTCTTACAGTCAATTTCCCTATGTTCATGACACTACTCTGTGCTGGGGTGCCTGGAGAAGAAAAAAAAAGGTCATTTAACAATGTTACTGGATTTGGAAAGACAAACGGCTTCCTGATTGTCAACTTGTCCACATGCCAATAACAAAATCTGCTATAATTTGCCTTTTTTGTTATTCCAGTCTAATTCTGTGTGAGGATGCTTGTTCTGGAATTAAATTGCTCTTTCAAATTAAATCAGCCAAAGGTTGGTTTATTATGTTTGAAACTAAAGTGCTCAAGTAAGGCATGCACAACATTGAAACAAAGTAGCTAGTTTAGTATATTAGAAGTGATTTAACTATTTTATCATCATTTTTTGTGCATGAATGACTCAAGTCTAGAGGATCATTTTGTCTTTATGAGGTGACTGGAAGGTAATCAGCAGTTTCCACTGCATATACAACAATTGACCAACTTCAAAGTATTCAGTGGTTTGGTTTGATTCAGATAAGGAACTTTCAGCTTGCATGTTTATTCAGGACTTATCTGAACTGTTTGGGTTGAAGTAGGTAATAGGAACAAAACCTACAACTAACCGAAAGTTAATATTTTACATTAATAAAACACCAGCTATTCTTAAAGAAAGACGGAGGAAAGACTAAAAAATTAGGACACGCTTCTTGACTGATATGAATCACTTTAGCTCCATTAAATTTGATATAGACCATTGGTATTTAACTTCCTTCTGTATGTGGAATCCTAAAGGTTTTCCTTATGGGCTATATGTCATGGGATCAAATTTACCTATTAATGTCGAATCTGTTACTTTTCGTGTACTACTTAGAACATTTTCAGGCTTTTCGGGTTCCCCTTTTGAAAACCTTCTCTGTAGCCCTTTCTTTTAAAGTTTCATTTTAACTATGTTTTCAGGCAGAAGTAAGTGGATGGCATTTAAGTGATTGTGCTAAGCTCTGATCTTTCCTGATTTATTCTTTTCTCCTGTTCTCCCTTTCAAATTGTGGATGGAGACAGTAAGTTAACATAATAATATTTCCGAAGCGAATTAAAATGGCTTTCAGGAACTTGAAGTATGTTCCACCAATACTCAGTTGTAGAAGTTGGCATCAGGGACTTTGCTGATGCCTTTGGACATGAGATATTCAGTGACTGCTACTTTCCAAGCCAAGTATGATGGACCTTTAACCATGGATGAACTACAATGGCTCAACTGAGTTCACGCATGGAGGCAGGTGGGTTTCAACTCAGCTGAATTTAGGTGAGGCTCAAACTTCCATGCTATGAATAGGTGGGCTAGGAAAGTCTGGGTATATGTTTGCAGGTGTCAGCTGAGAGATTTGTACATTGAAAGTGAGGTTCAGAAAAACTAGCTGGTATGTGGGCATGGTTACCTTTTCCTTTTGAAGAGTGAGAGGTGGGTGTAGCTCTGGGGTGTACAAAAGGCAGAGCGTCAGGGCACAACTCTGGTCAGGGACAGGTTAAAATCTCACCCGGAGATTGTAAAGCACTTCCTTTCTTGCCCTGTCTTCGGTTTGCCTGACCTTCAGCCTTTCCCCAGCTCTCGCCAAGCCTGCCTGTGTTACTGGCTAACTCGCCCTTTCCTTTGTGCTGCTTTCTTCCACTGAGCATCTGATGAAATCCAGCTCCCACCGTGCCTCACATTGGTGCTTTCACAATGCTGGTCCGACTCCCTTATTCAACCTGCTGTCCTGTGCCAAAGCTCGGGAGCAGTCTTAGTGTCTCCAATGCTTCTGCAGACTTTTCCATCCTGGTCTCCATTTCTAAATTTCTCTTTTGCTACCTGCAAGCTCTCCCTGCCGTAGTTACTTCTGGTATGCCATCCACCTTCACACCTTCACGCTTTCTCGACCAGACTAAACCTTGAACTGAAAATTTCAGTTTAATATGCACATCTGTACATGCAGATTAGCCCAGGGTCATTAGCTTTCTTACCGAGAAAACATTTTAAATTAAAGAACATAATTGGTGAGCAAATATGCAAGGTATTTTGCAGTTGTTAGTTTCCAACCTGGCCCTTGATTCTGCACAGTTTTGAGGACACTGGACCCATCTGGTAAAACACATACACGGATATTTAACAGCACAGCTTGTTCCATCTTGAGTGTCTAGCGTGCATGTAAACTCTTTCTCAGACTGGGACCAGTATGCCAGCATTGCTTGGACTTCTGCAACTTGAGGATACTAAAATGCATTGAACGGGCTCTGCTATTTATCAGGGTTTGCAATGGGCAGTATGTGAGACTGTGCTACAAGATTAGGTTGGTGTTTTTTGGAATGGGACTTCAAAATGCATAAGAGGAGTATACGGCTTCACGTTCCTCTTTTGACGTGTTGGCCTGCATGTATGAGAGCTCATGCAGAACTTTATTAATATGCTGAAAGTCTGAACACCTCTTTATTACTCAAAGTCACTTCATAGGGGCTTTGCTACTCAAAAAATATGAGATTCAGATGTATACTTTGTACCTTTTAATATTTATCAAAGATTAAATTATCGCAGCCAGCTCTTAGACTACTGATCAACTCTTTTAAAAACATACCTGTTTCAGCTCAGGTAAGTGAAATGGCCACAGCATCTGCAGATTTCTCCTGTGTTGATCTGTGCTTAGCCTGGAAAAATGCCTGAGTACTACAGATCCTGAAGTAGAAGTCTTCTGTTGTTTAAGATCTTCACTGGAGGCAGTTAACACATTTGTAAAGGATCTCTATATATCAGGTTTTCTTTAAATTTGGAGTTGAATACAAAATGATTCTGTGGGTATTTTAAGTTTCTCAGCAGTTTGGAGCTGTGACCCTCAAGTTTTCTTATACAGTGTGCTCAGATTTACTGGTGTAGGGCTGATAACTTACCTTTATTTTCAGAAGGGCATAAAACGTAGCCTGAAGCAGTTCAGGACAGTGCACCCTGCACAGCAGAGAATGACTTAGAGTAGCTGCTGAGGTGGGGTGTGGAAAGAGAATGGTGCCGTCGGCATCGTTTGACTGATTGTAGTTTTGTGCTTGGTGACTCTGTATATGTCTGAGTTTCAAAGTCTCTGGCAGGACTCCTGTTGGTTTCGTGGGCTCTTTGATCAAGCCTATTTTGAATAAAATAGACTAGGAAAAATCCCTCAGAGCAGTAAATGGAAAATAATGGGCATTTTTCCTGCAGAAAATGGGGTATGTGTTGCTTTCAAAAAATTTTTTTCAGAAACACTTTGGCTCTCCAAAGAATTAATTTTTAATTGAAACAATTTTGAATTAATAAACTGACTCTTTTAAAACAAATATTTTATTTCCACTTAATATGTCTTTTCTAGTTTTGCTTTTCTGGTGAGATATTTTATTCTTTTCTTTGTGTTCCTTTTTGGTTTTCCCTTTTGCAAAGTACCAGAAAACAGTGAGAGTGGGGAGGAAACTAGTAAGAACATGTAATAAAAAATGTGAAAATTAATGTTTTTTTTTTCCAAACAACTCAATGAAACTTTGTCTTGCACAAAAAATGCTTGCTGATCCTGCACACAGGCAAACCAACCTATTTTCTGTTAACAAAGTTGTCATATAATGCACAAAGATACATAAAGCCAAACCCTGTGGGACTCCAAAATGTCCTCACTCAGAGTTTCACCACCCACAGAGAAGAGCCTGATGGCTTTTAGTGTATGTGGATGTTGATCCCTTCTGTCATGAAAGTGAAAAAAGTATAAAGAAAGGGTAGCTCTGCCAATGTCAGTGCATCCACGCTGAGCTGCATTGGCTGAAGAGCTCTCCCAGGGGTTTTGGTTAATGGATGAGGATAGCACAGCCGGACTGGATGATGAACATTTCCAGCTCTTAGCCTCTCTCCTCCCTCTCCCCCCTGCCCTCCAGTGCATGGGTGGCTTGGCAGCTCCTGAATGAACAGCAGAATAGCCACTGACATCCATTTTTAGGTAAATTGTCACTGATTTTGGTTTGTCTTGAACGGTCATATTTTATAAGGAGTTCAGCCAGTCATGCACCAGGAGCAGAGATCTGAGGCAGAGGTTGCTTCCAGCCCTCCCAGGGCATGATGCCTCTTGTCAGTCCCAGCTCTCAGCTCTACTTCTGTTAATCCAGCAGAGAGGATGGGTTGCATTTAGGATGCTGCTCTGTGATCCTCATCAGCAGCCTCCCACAGGATGATTGTGTTCAGCCTAACTGACGTGCTTCTGTCTCTTCCTCCAGACTGCAGTTTCGGAGGAAATACATACAACAGCTCTATGAAATGGCACCTCCCTAGCAATCCCTGTGTGACATACCAGTGCCAGGTAAGGATGTCATCAGCATCGTAGTAATTGAGTCATGAGCTTTTCCCATGAAATTCCAAGCCTTTTTTATCCAATCCAAATAACCTGAAATATTTTATACCCAAAGCACAATAAGGAATTTGTGTTTAAAATAGTTTAAATCCACTCAGATGTGGCCAGCTATAACCAAACATTCAGAAGGATAGGTTTAATATGACTTGAGTACCCAAACGCTGCTGAAGGAGAGATATGAAGCCCTGCTGTTTCCTGCTGTCTTGACCTTGAAATAAGTCCTCATTTTTCAGCATGCTAAGCCTTTTCTGAGATACAAATTATTATTTTAGTAATTGGACACTTTTGTGTGTATGTGTCCATGGGTTTTACCTGGGATGTTCTTTAAGAGAAACCAAATCTTTTTTTCCTGGGCTCCTGTGCTGTTAACACAGTGGTATTTTTGGTAGATTATCTATCTGCAATCCTAACATTTGCAAGATTGTCCATTTTCAGGCACAAAACAAGTAATTATGTCATTTTAGTTTGTCTGTGAATAGATCTGCAATTTTTGCTGATAATTTGATCCAGTTTTAATAATAACACTCAGGCAGCTACTAAGAATTGCCACTGTTGGAAAGAAGAGAGATGAGTAAGTATGAAGAGCTTCCTCAAATAGGAGAAAAGTGTTTCAAGAGTTTTCTCTTTTTCTGTGGTACTTCCGCTCTACAAAACGCACCCATGTTTTTAAAGACAAGTGCACTGGGAAGAATGAAGTTGGATCAGCAGTATTCTGTATCCTTGCACTTCATGAAAAGATATTTGCAGATTGAATTTAGATACTCTGATCACTACTACCTACATGAAATGAGTAATTCTTTATTGCCTGTTTCAGCGTCTAAATGCAAAACTAGACCCACACATTTAAAAAACAGGTTTCCTTTGCCTCCAACTGCAAAGTTGCAAGCAGCAAAAAAAGCAGCAGCCTTTTGTGCACAAATCCTCACACCCAGATTTGTTCAGGAGGACTCTTGACTTCTTGAACAAGAAGTACAGGAAATGTTAATTTACTAATACTTATCAGCTGAAGCATCAAAGATAAGCGTCTCCCCTCTACAGAACAAGATGCTTTTATCTGCTTTCTAAGTCTTTTTTCCTCCAAGGGGAGAGGGACGAGAATGCCTTGTGTCTGGCCTGTTTTCACCAGAGCTGCATGGCAGATTACTGAGGCTAAGGATTCCTGATAAAGCAGGATTCTTTTTCCTAAGAAGGTGCTTGGTTTCTTACCTGATGCATTTTAAGGCAAATCCTGTGTCTGGAGTCAGGGAGACTCAAGTGGATCTTTTGACTGTGGATTAACCTGAATCCTGATACCAGGCAGCAGGTACAGGAAGAAAAGAGGTTTTGAAATCCAGTGCTGTGCAGCATGTGCCATGCTTTAATTGTACTGCTAGTAATTGTGGATTTTTCTTGTTAAAGCAACCACAATGCTAACAATGAAAATGTCTGATCTGCTTCTTTTTCAGGAAGGAGTGGTAGTTGAGTCGGAGGTACAGTGTGTTGTTCATTGCAAAAACCCTTCCAAACTCTTGGGAATGTGTTGTCCTGTGTGTCCAGGTGAGATTTCATGGGAAGATGCTGTTCCACATGTGCAACTGTATTTCTAATGATAACCAACATTTTCTGGGAGGTTGCCTCTAACTTCTACGTTATACTTGACAAGTTACTAAAACGTGGGCCAGTGGCTCGCAATGCACTAAATGACACAAGAGCATGCTTAATATTTTTAGTAGAGGACATGCAGACTGGGGGATGCATAGGCAATAGCCTGTAGCAATAGCCACATATGTATTTACGTTGTTCCTCAGAGGGTCTGTCAGCTGGGTTTGCCTCGCTGATGACTGGGATTTTGTTAGGAGGGGAAGTATAAGAGTAATCCTAAAAGAGGAGACTCACTTTTCGAAGGGGAGTGGGAATGGGTTGCATTTGTGAAGCACGGTGGCAGATTAACCTGGTTTTATGGGCTAATATAATTTTAACAGAGGTTTTGTATGTAACCACTGCTTCAGTTGTGATATAATGGGTTTATTACATTCTAATTTGTTATAATTTCTGCCAAAGTCTAATATAAACTCAGGGAGTAAGTACAAGTAGTAAAAAGCAAACAGCTTAGAAAAGTGTTTCAAAGCCACTATTAATCAAAGATCTGACTTAGCCTTAACTTCATTAGTGCAAATTTATCTGCTCTAGAAGGATGCTTTCTTTCCCTCAAAAGATATTTGGGGGTTCTCAAGGCCTTTGTAAAGGCTTCTGAAGTGATTTGTAACAGAGACGGTGGTACGATTTACTTTTCATATTGTCCTATGGTGGGGTGTATTATAGGGAAAAGGCAGCATGCTATCCTGAGCTAAACTTATTCAAATGCTGTTTTCCAGGTTGTATATTTGAAGGGAGACATTACAATGAAGGAGAAGAATTTAGGCCTGAAGGAAATAAATGTACCAAGTGCTCTTGTATTGTAAGTATTTGCCTTTTGGCATTGTATCTCCCTGTATGAACTTCAAAAGGCAAGTTGTTATTGCCATAACAAAGCAAAAAATATAAGGAATTCAACACTATTATGCATTCTTCTCTTGGAGTTCAAGTTTCTATTGAAGATTTTACTGCACTAATACATTGTATCGCTTGTATTCTCTGTTTATTGTCATTTTTGTGACCTCACACTGCACAGATAGTTGGGAGAGGCTCGATGTGTTAAATTAATGATGGTTTTTTTTGTGATGGGATCATGCAGGAGGAGACAGAAAGCTGTTGGGGTTTCATCTATTGATCAACATTTATTAGATGTTTCCTTAAACTTATCGTTCACAAGGATTCTTCTCAGCTGTCCGTGGCAAGGGCCTTTGCTCTGAATTACGAAGTGAAAGGATGAGGGTAGACTCCTTAGGCTGTCCCAGGTGGATTTTGGCTTGATGCTTAATGAAAAGGTCATATCCTGGATTTTATCCTTCACTAGAAACAGTAGTGAGGAAGAGAGCAAGTAATAATTGCATCCTTTGGGTAATGAGCACAGGCTTCTCTTTCACTTCCATTAAGTTACAAGATAATGCCGTATGAGCTGGGGCAGATAACTTTGACTGCATTGATGTGATCTGAGAGACCAGTAATATGCAAAATTCAAATCACTGCTTTTGTTGCAATCTGTGGGCTGATTATCACCAGAAAATGCAAGACTGGGGAACTTTACATTTCAGTAGAATGACAAGAGTTTTGTCCTTACCAGGCACAGCTCTCCTGCATCATGAAAACAAAATAAAAAAGGGAGGAGAGAAGGGTAGAATTAAAAAATTAATATGTATTTGTACATAGACACACACACACATTTAATGAAGCTGCTGCAGAGAACTATTTTGCAGGAAAAAATTCTGGTAATCTGCAAAATTAATTTACACTAAGTTATCACTGCTACTGTGGAGGATTAGGCTGCTCAGGTGTTTATTTTTTTGGGGGGGTGGGGTGGGTTGTTCTTTTTTTAAGTTTTAATCCTGTAATAATTGAAGTATGCTGTCACACATATCAAAGTGATATACGCCCTGGGCTCCTGCACTGCTGAATGCGTTCTGTCCCAGGCTGAGGAACGTTGCTCCCTCTGTACTCGATGGGTCCCCCTCTCACTTTGGCTTCAGCTGTAAAGCAGTAGCTTTACACTCTGGATTTCCTTAGTCATGTTCCTCAGGAGAAGGCAGATCTGAATGGTTGAGAAGTCTGTGGAGACACGCTTGAGTCTTTACAGGCTGTGCTTTGCTCTTTCCTAAGTGATGTACAGATATTGCCTATTGCCCTGGAGAAGAGCGTGTGTGTGTGTGTGTGTCTCTGTCTGGGGGAGAAAAGATGAAGAAATACAGGGTAGATAGGGTCAGACCTGAGGGTCTTTCCTTGATGGTTACCAGTCTCAGGTACGTTAGAGGAGGAAACACATCAGCTACTGATAGTAAGAGATTTAAAGCCTCAAGCAAGAGGCTTAAAGATCCCTTCCAAGAAAGGCAGTCTGACAGTTTTGGATGTTAATGACACCTGTATAAAATGTCCCAGCTCTAATTCTGAATCTTGACGACAGCAAAAGAAATGCCATCTGTGTGCAAGCTGCACCTGACCTTCCTTCCCTCTCTCTGCAATGCCTTTTTTTACTGCTTCTTGCCTGTTTCCTTCAGAATTCGGGCCCATGCTAATTTCTGTGTAATTTAAATTGGAAACAAATAATGGGGGCATCCTCAGGGCTGTGACAGTGGTTTGCTGCCTGCTTTACATCCATTCCCTTTGGGGAATGAGTCCCCGGTGAATCTCTTATCTAAGCAGTTGGTGGATGTCTTCTTTAAAGATACCTATCTAGTCATGCGATGTGATGGGAACAGGCTTGTGTGTGATGTGCTGTAACTTGTGCAGGCTTTAAGAGATGAAAAGTAGCTTCTCACCCCAAATTAGATTTTTCTGGGATTTGAGATTGTAACTATTTAGCCAGGTTTTTTTTTGAAACGTGGCAGAGGAAGTGGCACAAATTATTGTCAAGGTATTTAGGAGGGGGTGGTGGTATAAGGATTCAAGACACCTTCACTTCAGAGTGAATTCTGCATTTTACTTGGGAGCGAGCTTTTCTAACAGTGGATTTTTCTGGACTCCATAGGCCATAAGGAGTGGTCCTTATGGGGGTAGCCGGGGGTAGCTCAGGTTGGGACTGCAGGCAGTGTTGAACAGGAAGAAATTAAGGAGGGATGGCTGGAGTTTGTTTTCCCAGAGAGAGGCAGGGCCGTCCTGCACTCACTAAATGTATTAAAATGAGGAATTAATTACAAAAAAGGAATTTTACAGTTGCAAAATGATGCACTCAAAAGTCAGCAGGCCTGGACTGTGGGGCCCAATCTTTGGAAAGCTCTTTGGTAGTTCAAGTTTGTGGTATTTTCAGCTCAAAGAGGTGCCTACTAGATACTATTGAGCTCCTAAAGAATGTGAAACGGTTGTTAAGATGTTTTTTTGTTGTTTTTTTTTTAACACGCATTGCTTGTGCAAATGAGGACAAAGTGGGGACCTTAGGGGTTGGGAATCCTGTCTCAGCAGAACGGACTGGCCGGTTGCGGGGCTTCCCTCGCACTTCTCAGCCCCAAAGGGTAGGGAAAGCAATGGCACAGCTATGCATGGCCAATTCACTCAGTCCTTACCGGCCACACGCTCAACTTGTTAATATGGTTTCTGGTTAATACCACTTGTGGTTCTAGTTATCATCTATGGAAAGCCGAAACAAACCCACCAAACTCATTTCATGTAGGTCACCAAAACAACCCATTAGCTAATAACTTTTGGGTTGCTACCGAGCCAGACTGCACTCGCAGCAGTGAGGCAGAGATGAAAGGCCCTGTATTCCATTACTGTTCTCCTGAGCAAGCCGCTCCTTGGGGTGACTAAGATTTCTTGCTGAAAATGAAAATGTATCACCTCTCACTCAGTGCATATTGCCTGTCAGGAGTGAACGAGCTGGCTTTTAATGACTCTGTTTCTCTGGGGAGAGGCATTTGTGTAAGAAAGGTGGACGGGATAATAGGGATCTCCTCGCACCCAGGCTGAAACCCAGCTGTCTCGCAATAATTCATCTGTCTGGCCTGTTCCTGCTTTTCGTGATAGGCTAGCGGCCTGTTCTAGAGAAATCTTGGATATTTTCCCTACCATAAGCACCTACTTAAATGAAGGACTGGTTGCTTTAATCAAGTGTTATTTCTCAGATACTACTTTTATGAGGTCGAGAGTGTGTTTCTGCTTGCACAGTGAGAGCACTTGGCTTACATGTTTCCTTTCCTGCAGCCTGCATTAAAATAGTCAGACTGTGATTATCTTAAATGTTTTCATTTTCTCTTTTGATGTAGCACGTTTGGAAAAAAAAAAATAGTGGAGGGGGAAGGAGAGAGAGCCAGGGAGGGAGGAGAGGAGGTTTGGCAGGAAAGTGACCTTGCGTGAGAGCGGTAACCATGGAGAAGCTTATCTTTAAATGGTAGTATCCAAACTTATAACTAACCCCTTTTGACTCACACTGCTGTTACCCAGACCATGGGCGCTGTGCATTTCGGCATGCAAGGCATGCGGCGGTACGAGGCACCACCGTGCTGAGAGCGCGCAGCACTATGGAGACGCCGCAGCCGAGGACCTGTCTTCCTCCACACCCCCGCGGGGAGAAGGGGAACGGACGCGCATGGGAAACGGTTGGAGGCTGGATTATGGCATTGCTGGGATGGCCAAGGGCTGGGAGTGGGAAGAGTCGTGCCATCTGTCCTGCAGGGAGGCACGTTGTGGGGACGACCATTGGCAGGGCGGTCACGCATGTTTTGTCCCCAAGCAGCATTGTTTTTCTTCTTAGCTGCTCTTCCAAAATTATTTGAAGCAAGTGAAACGCAAATGGCTGGAAGCAGAGCACAGGGGTTTGGGGCCCTTGGAGAGCTGAATTTAAAAGCATCCTGCCTCGATCTCCTTTGCATCATTGGGGGCTTCTACACCGCTGCTCAGGCGTGCTCAGAGGGACTCAAGATCATAGAATCGTTAAGGTTGGAAAAGACATCTGAGATCATTGAGTCCAACCGTTAACCTAACTGCCAGGTCATCTCTAAACCATGTCCCTAAGCACCACATCCACAAGGTTTTTTTTCAACACTTCCAGGGACTGTGATTGCACCACTTCCCTGGGCAGTCTGTTCCAATGCCTAACCACTCTCTCTGTGAAGAAATTTTTCCTAATATCTAATCTAAATCTCCCCTGGCACAACTTGAGGCCATTTCCTCTCGTCCTATCGCTTGCTACTTAGCAGAAGAGACCGACCCCCACCTCGCTACAACCTCCTTTCAGGTAGTTGTAGAGAGCGACAAGGTCTCCCCTCAGCTGCCTCTTCTAACTAAACAGCCCCAGCTCCCTCAGCCGCTCCTCATAAGATTTGTCCTCCAGACCCTTCACCAGCTTTGTTGCCCTTCTCTGGACACGCTCCAGCACCTCAATGTCCTTCTTGTAGTGAGGGGCCCAAAACTGAACACAGTAGTCGAGGTGCGGCCTCACCAGTGCTGAGTGCAGGGGCACTATCACCTCCCTGGTCCTGCTGGCCACACTGTCTCTGATACAAGCCAGGATGCCATTGGCCTTCTTGGCCACCTGAGCACACTGCTGGCTCATGTTCAGGCAGCTGTCAACCAACACCCCCAGGTCCTTTTCTGCCAGGCAGCTCTCCAGCCACCCCTCCCCAAGCCTGTAGCGTTGCATGGGGTGGTTGTGACCCGAGCGCAGGACCTGGCACTGAGCCTTGTTGAACCTGAAGATGCACACAGCTCCTGGTCTGCAGGTGTACATGTGGGTCTGTGCAGGAAATGTCGTCACTTATGTTCCTGACTGCTAGGGTGCAAAAACTGCATAATGAAAGTTTTGCACAAAGAAAAGGAAATCGTACCGAGGAAATCTGTTCCTAAATCAATGAGTAACAGGCGTTGCAACTATGATAAGTAATGAGAAACTACATATGTTTGTGTTTTGGACACTGAGGGTGGAATTCATCTTGTCTTGCTCCAGCTGTTCAGAAGTAATGTGTCTGGTCTGAGCTACTTATCTGGGCTCCTCTTCAGTTAATGTAGAGAGAGAGAGATGTGGGATGGATTACTCTCTGCAGATGCCTATCTTCCTCCACTAACTGCAGGGGGAGCCTACCCGGCTCCCTGGCCTCTGAGATGGCTGAAGATAGCTGAGATGGATCCCGCCCCTGCAGTCAGCTGGGTGATAAAGCGCCCTGATACTGCTTTAACGGCTTGGCTTTAACAGATATTGGGACCTGCTGAAATAGGTTCCCACCACAACAGACTGCGGGGGAGGTACTCCAGTCTACTGGGAAACTCTGGGGAACATGCAATTAAATGTGTCCTCAGTGGAGGCTGGTAGTAGAAGCTATGTCCAAATTCAAATTTCCATCCTCAGTGCAGTGCCAAACACTGATCTTCCCAAATTTCCATGTACTCCAGCTGTTTTGATTCAGCTCCAAACTCCAGCAGACACTGTCTGCCCCTGTTTTGGGGTCTAAGAAATGTAGACAAAGAGTTGTAGTCAGGGGTGGAAAAGCAAAGAGTTGGTCTTTTGGTAGGAGGAGTGTTTGCTTTCTCAAAGTTAGCAACATAAGTAGAAGTGCCTGGCTTATGAGTGGATGCAAATGGAGAGCAGTAAGCGTTCAGAAATGGGATATGGAGGGGTGCTCACCGTGTCTCTCTGGGAACCCCCCATAAGCTTGTCTGCAGATTTTTTGCAAGGCTGGAAGGTTTGGTTTTCTGACTAGCCTAATAAAAACACAATATTCCAGGTAGGGGAAGAAGTATGGCTGTACAGTTAGGTGTGGAAGAGCAAGGACTTGGTATATGCTGAACTTCAGCAAGAAAAATAATGCAGCATAGAGACATAGACTGTGTCCTGTTATTTATTCTTTCTTTATCTGATTTTCTTCAGACTTCAAAAAGTATACCCACTTCCATGGGGATTGTACAGTACATGTGCCATGTCTGAAATATTAAATTAACTTAATTTTGGAAATATCAAAGTTAAAAAAAACAGTTTGGATATTTTAAAAAAACAGTTGTTAGAAAACAATGTGAGTTTTTTTTCTTTCTCTCACTGATATGCATAGCCTTTTAAAAATTTTTTTATTTTGCTCAAAAAATGCAAAAATTTTCTCAAAATGTGTATCTTTGAGAAAAAAATTAAAATAATTTTAATAAAAGTTATGGGGTAAAGGTAAAAATAAAATTAATCACAGTTTTTCTGAAATACAAGTAAACTCTGGAATAGCAATGCAAGTGAGCATAATTCAGTGTAATTATTTGGTGTAAATGATGCATATTCATAAGCACTTCAAATCTCAGACTTTAGAAAGCATCTTTCTGTGGCAAGGTCTCATTTTCTTCCTCTGTGGATATTTGAATTTCATCCTACATCTCTCCTACCTGCAGAGCTTCCTAGCTCATCTAGTCCAAGTGTGTTCCCAGGTCAGGCTGCAGAAACCTTTCATCATACTTTTAATTTTGGTGAGGATTGAAGGAGTCTTTCTGTGCAGCAAGAGACTGTGCCCAGTTTGGGCACATTTCTAGGGGAGCAGAGGTATTGAGCAGCTTCCTGAAGATCTAGGTGACTCTTTAAGGATCATAAGCTGGGAACAGGCAGCATCTTTCTCATATCCCTTTCTTCTTCAGAGCCCTTTGCTCAACCCTTCTGCTCTTCAGGATGCAGTTCAAATTTACCTTCCGTGCTTCAGCATGGTCCATGCTCCTCGGGCTGTGCAGTCAGGGAGGTTACCTCCAGCTGTTCTTCTCCCTTCTCCATCATTTTACACAGGTAGCACTACCCTGTTGTTGTTATTTCTGAGATGGCATCTATGGCCACCAGTCAAAGATGAGTGCCCATTGTGCTTTATATCATAAGGACATGTGTTCCTGTCCCTGAGAGAAGAGAATGTGGGAGAAAAATATGAAGAAAGATAAAAGGGTGATTTGGCAGATTTCTGTGGGGATTTTTTCCTGCTGGAAATGCTGAGCAGTTGGAGGAAGGAGCTCTGCCTTTATAAGGCTCTTGTTTAGACAAAGACTCTTTCCAGTTTGATGATCCAAGATGGTATTGCAATAATTAATGGATTAATTGATATGAAAAGCCATGAAAAATTTAAAACTTCCTGGGTACCCAAAGGGCCTAAGTAGATGCTGATTAACAAGCCCCTGCAACTGTGCATTGCATGAACAACCTCTTGCAGTACAGAGAAAAAGTGTCCGGGACTTCTTATCATTTAAAGGAAATGAATGAACAGAGCAGCCATCATTTTATGCTTGTAAAGCACATAAAGAAAAAAATAACGCAGGTTGACCACTTTAAAATGTTGATAATAAATGCTTATACCTCAATTGTAGGTTGCTGTAGTTCTTGAGAGCAAAGGAACACAGCTTATGTTGTCAGGTATCTGTCCCCTGTCTTGTTAAACTTTTCCTAATTAACAAGCTGAGATTGATTGTTCTTATTGACAAAGAAGAATTAAGTACATAGAGCTTTAACAATAAAGGAGAGCTGTTAACAGGCAGCCTCTGATGAGGGGACTATTTTTTATTGGCATTGGGCTGCAATGAAGACTGCAAACATCTCTGCTATAACTCACTCCTTGCAAAGGCAAGAAACTATTATCTTGGAAGGAAAACAAAGCAATAAGATGGCAGAAAAAAAAGAACCTGGTTAAAGTAAGCAAACAAACAAACAAAAAAAGAACCTGCTGGCCAGCAGGGGATGAAAGGGTTGCACGTGGTTTCAGAAGTGCCCAGTGAAGACAAAGGTTTTATGTGAGACGGCTGTAGCACTTCTTGTAAGTGGCTTCAAATGGGAATGCGTGTGGCATCTCGTGGGAACGCTTGTGTGCAGAATTGATTTGGGTCTAAAAGATTCCCACAAGTTGTGGTAGGAAGCAGTAAAAGCAATAGCTTGTCAATTAACAGGACCTTTGTTTGCCACACATTTTATGAAGAGTCCAAGATCCTTCTGGCTGGTGTTACAATGAAGGAAAGGCTGAGAAGAGTAGGAGTGCTTCGCTTTCATGTTTGTCAGCCTTTCAGTTTAAATAAACTTGGATGTCACAGGTTTGGGGGTTGTTATGGGATAACAATAGTTAATGATTTTAAACTTGCACGCAGCCCTTTGTGTCCTGAGACAAGATGTCTTAGTATGCACAATATTGCTAAATGAATTTACACAAGAGGGTTTAATTAACTGCATAACACCTACTTGTTTTCCTTTGTCCAATTTTCAAAAGAAAAAAAAAAAAAGAAAAAAGAAAGAAAAGAATTAAAGATTGGAGGCAATACATTGCTACATGTGGGGCTTCAGGTTTTAGGTTTTTTGCCCTCTCTCAAGTCTGACCTCTGCATCACTTTGGGTACCTTATTCTTTTACTTAATCATACTTTAGGCATTGAATTTGTTCATATTTAATATCTTTTGTAGAAAATGTAAAGTGAAACTTGGGATCATTAAGTTTGAATTGCTGTTGAGATCTAGTGTGATTGCCAAATTCCATCTTGACTTGCTATCAGTCTGCCTAAATTCTCCTTGCTCTTTCCACTGCCTCCTACAGCATTGCTTTTGTTTTCTGCCCTGGAAGCATTTTGTGTTGATAAGGGAGCAAGTTTCCAACCCTGCCTGATAAACTATTCTCCAGCTGGGATATGTGATAAATGAACATTTCTTACAACAAAGCAGTCATATAGAAAGACTCCTTGGATTCCATCAACTTTTTAAGTGTTAATGAACATATTTATTACTTTTTTTTGCCTTATTTAATGATGAGATACGAGCACATTGCATAGTCAAGGGAAGGAAAATGATACCCAGCAAATTGTTTTCAAAATTGTGACAGGCTGTAACTTTTTTATACAACTCATCCTCCTAGGCTGAGAGCAGGATAGGCAGAATAATTCATTGGCTGTCAAAATAGACATGAGAAACAGAAAAGAGAAAAAAAAGTTCTTTGAGACATGACAGTGATTTATTTATTCTGCCTTTAACCTGTCAGAAATAAACTTTGACTAGGAGCCAAACTATCATAACATCTTTGGCACTCTGCTGTGGGTATATCAATCTGAAGGAAAGATGCAGAAATCCTTGCGGGCAACTTGGGGTTAGAGTCAGCAGTGGGACGTAAGCCCCCAGCTTCCACCATAGGTGCTTAAATATGAAAGGTGAGTCCTTAAAAATGCTTTCTAACTCTAGTGATATAAATTGCCTGGATGTCTTAACTTTCTTCCAGGAAGTCCCGCTCCCACGGTACCTAACTTCTGTCCTGTTCATGACTAGAACACCATTAAACTTGACAATCCCAAGCTTCATTGAAAACCCAAGAAGTTTTCAGCTCTCTGCCAGAAGCTTTGTAACGAAGCATTGAGATTTTTCTACAGAAAGCAGATGGGGGTTGTTGGGTTTTGTGCTGTTTTTTTTTTTTTTTTTTTTTTTTTTTTTTAAACTGGAGTTTAGCAGCGTTACTCAATATTTTGTGCTAAAATCATTGAAATGGTAATTTCTTTATCCCCCTACTTGGGTGTCAGAGCCAATGCAATTGAAAGTGCAAAGTCCAGATTTCCAGCAGACTCAGATCTGATGTTTGAGGCATCTGAGCCCAAAAGGATTTGAGTAGCTTGCATGCTTTGTGTGGTTTCTCTTCCCTTTTTTTCTTTTCTTTCTCCAGAACCATGAGTTTTCTGAGAGTAGGACAGAAGCTAAGGTACCCTTGCCAATAGTACCTTTCTTCACAGGAAAAAACAGAGCTGGCCTCAGCTCTGAGAGCGTAACAACGAGGAGAGTCTTGCTCCTTTTACCATCCTCTGTGTTGCACCCAAATATTCAACATGCTGAACAAAAATTTGAAAATGAGACAATGTATGTGAAAATAATTAATTCCAAGATGTCTAAGGATATTGTGTTTTTCAGCACTCAGTCTGCTCTCTGCCCCCTCTCCTAGTTGCAGCGTAACTTTCCTTCTCCTGAATGCAGCTGAATAGCAATTCTTCCTAGCAATCTCAGTTGCTGATGCACTATTAATTCTTTCAGCAGCCAGCTGAACTGCCCTGCTCCCTGTCTTTGAGGTCAGTTTTTTTAATTCCCCAAGGTTCCTGCAATTACCATTCCTTCCCCATCTAGGTTTTTTACTGCTGCACTTAAGCAAGTATGGGTATGCACATGTCTGGGACCATACAGGGAGGGAAAATCCTATAACTTCTACTATCCACTGCTCTTTGTAATTGACATGCACATGTAAAATCTCTTATCAGTAGTACTTTCACAGCATCTGCTACTCTGACTTTGTCTTTTTTGACTGTGAACCTGATTCTAACACTGAGCATTTTTTAAAGTAGCTAAATGGGAATAGGGCCCATAAAAGCTGACACCTGGTGGAAACCAAGCCAGGGAGGCATTTTCGTTCCCTGTGGTGTTGTTACATTCCTCGTGGTCAGCAGTAATAGCTCTGCCTCCTGAAGTATGGGCTGTGGGGTTTTACGCTGTGTTCAAATGGGCATTGCTTGAAGCTTTAGCGTTTATGGTGTTTGGAGGACACATTCTTGCTTCCTGAGTATTCAGTGCAGCAGAGGTAACAGCAAGCAATTATATAAAATGAGGAGTAAGTTACAGGCTAATTTGAGGGCCGAGGGGGATGGAGGGAGAAGCAGCATGCTTGTACATCAACAGAAATCTTGTCAGCTTGTGTAGCACGTTTGCTGTTGTTCCCCAAGACTGTTATTGCCGTATTTCTCTGAGTCAGATAAGAGGCTAATAAGGATGCTATTAATACAGCTGATGACCAAAAGTACTTTTTGCAGTTTTAATAATGAGTGCCTGTCTGTATTTCTATTTCTAAATATCTTATCTGGCTGCCTCTCATTACTATCAGTCTCTGGGAAATCCCTTATCTCAGACTTCCTTCAAACTTACGGAAAGAGAAGGTGGCAAAGTTCCCAAAGTAGACTTGGATTTTGCTTGCTTTTTCCATGATACTGCTTTTCAGACTTTAGTCAGTAGCCCGGTATACCCTGATTATAATAATTTTTTGATTCCTGTCTGACATTTCATGTAGGGAAATGGGTTTCAAACAGAGAGGATGTTCCCTTCTCAGGATGTGACACGGTTTAGTGGAGGGGAGCCAAGTCGTGCTTAGGGAATAATTTTTTCCTTCATGATGTAGTGATTGCAAAACAACGTGTAAAGCGCATGGTGCTCCAAGGGGAGCAAGCAGGGCTCAGACTCACTGGGACCCTGGAGCTGCTACAGCAAGGGAAGGTGCCAGCTTGCCCATGAAAACCCAGGGGTATCCAGATGGTACAGAGATAAAAATCTGCAATTTCCAGCTCCCCACAAATTCCTTCATCTCTCCTTCATTTTGAACTCTATCTTTTTCTAAATACTTATGTTTATTAAAGTGGGGAAGCATGCATAAGATGTGTCCTGGAGGTGGGCAGATGAAAGCAAAGGCAAAAAAGAATTCATAATTTCTGGTGTATGGGATTTATACAGTATTTGTGATCTTGCAAGCAAAGTAAACTAGTCATACTGGGAGTAGGAGCTTAAAGTCAATATCACAAAAATAATTTCTAAAATCTCATTTGAAATTCATATCAGCTTTTATCAGATGGAAGATTTTCTCCTAGGGATGACACTTGCCCATGGAAGGAAAACTAAAATAAAATGTAGCATACCACACATGCCCAGTCAGAATAGCCTGAAATATTCATATCTATAATGCCAACAAGCATATTTGTGGTTCAACTACAGAATAAATAACAATATTATTAATTAAAAATTATTTAAGCACACAATCTCTGGGTAGTGTATAATACTGAATTTATTAAACTCTGCTTCCCCATTTCCCCAATGCTGAACAGTAATTTGGATAAAATTTAGTCTTCTACAATAGCTTGCAAAATTATCAGTTTAATAAATCAGAATCAATACTTTGAAAATGTGTAGGAGTGTGACAATTTGTCTTCAACAGCTGGAACACCAGAATGAGGACCTGTCAGCCCTGTGAAATATTATCAAGATGTTTTTCTCCAGTCTGATGACAGAAATGATTTTTTTTTTTTTTTTTTTTGAGGACTCAGGGTTTCAACATTTCAGTGCAGAAAGGAAAGCACTGAAAAGAAACAGGATGGAAATTTTCAAACATGGTAGCTTATGATTGTGCTCTTAGTTTTGGCTTTCAGTTCCAAAATCTAAATGGCCTCAAAAAGACAGTGCTGAATACCACCACCTCATACTCGAGTGAATAAATCTTAACAGCACTGGCTTTGAAACCCTGGCTCTAGGGAAGAAGTTTGTTGTAGCACTTTTAAACCCGATTTCATTTAGGCTCGAGGTCTCCTCCTTTTATCTGAATTAAACAATGCTGCACTTAAAAGGTTACAAATATTAAAATGAATGTGGTTTTCTATGATAAAATTGAGATAATTTTGTTCGTAAAAATGGAATCTGGGAGCTGGGTTGGGTGGTATAAAAATGAGAAACTAATTATGTCCACTGCATAATTTTATCACCTATTGCTAGAGTGCTGTCAAAACAGCAGACTGCTGTCTTTGGAGATTGCTATATGCTATCTCTAAATTTTGCAAAACAAAGTTGTTTTTCATATAATCCCGCACAACCCATGGTTTCCTGATTTAATTAGGTTCGTTTCAGTGGTGTTAACTCAGGGATAGATTGAGTCCTGCATTTGTAACTTACTGTTTTGATACTCAAAAGCAAACACTGGCAAACTTTACAGTAACATCTTGCGTAATGCCTAGAGGCCGAATGGAAAATTTAGTCTAAATGGATTGTTTTGCCATATTGCAAAAAAGTAATATGATGGGGGGGGAGAGATGGCTTTTTTTTTTTTTTAAAAAAAACTGGAACATTCCCAGAGAAATGGAAAAAGTTGAGTGTGCGTGGGTACCTCTATATGCATATGTGTGCGTACGTGCGTATATGTGATTTTGCGTGTGCGCTGGTGCATGCGTGTATTTGTGCGCATGACTGCTTATGTGCTTGTGTGTGCGTGCGCTTAGGGCTGTGCGTCCCTCGATGTCCTTCTCTGCGTGGCCCCGGGTGTCTGTCTGTCCCCCGGGTGTCTGTCCCCTGGGTGTCCCCACGCACCCCCGTGGGTGGGTGCGCGCCCCCGCCCCGCCGCCAGGCGGCGCTGCCGGGCGCGTCCCCGCCGGGCGGGCGCGAGCTCTGCGCTGTTGCCCAGCGCCACCTGGCGGCGGCGGCGGGGAGCGCTCCTGCCGGAGGCGCGGGGGTGAGGGCGGCCTAGTCTGGCGTCACGGCCCTTTTTAACCGGTCACTTTAAAAACAATATGAAAATAGGTTTGCAATTGCAGATTTTTTTTTTTTTTTTTTAAGACCTGGAGCCATAAAGTGAGAAGACAGCCAGAGAGCTAAAACTTCTTCAGTGAAGAATGAATTGTTAAAATGGCTGGCCGTCCTAACGTCGGGATTTGGCAGGGTTACCTCAGCAGCGCCTCGGGGGGGCTCAGCCCTGGTCAAGCCTTGTGAGGAGAGGTGTTGCACCAAAGCGCGCGCAAGAGCCATCGTCAAAAAGCAGGCAGGCAAGCGGGAGGGGAAACGGCCGCCGAATTATCCCCGGTCCTGCTGGAGCTGCTCGCGGGGCAGCGTTGGGCCGCGTGGGGAGGCTTAGCCTCGCCGGCCACCGAGCCCCGCCGAAGGGTGTTTGCTCGCCTGTTTTCAGCGGCACATGGGGCTGCAGAAAGTGAAATTTAGTTCGGAGTGATACGAAAGGAGAAATTACCCCAAGTGGAGATAACTGTACCAGTAGAATGGCGCTGTGAAGTGTTACAAACGGCCTGAGGGGCTGTCCCCAAGTTCAGAACCTCCTAAGCAGAGAAATGGCCAAAAACTAAACAGACAATTAATCTCAGTAACAGACATTTAATGAGAACCATATTCGGAGATTCCATCAGCTCTGTTTCTGCATATGGTAAAAACCCAATTTAAGTATAATTTCCTACTACCTGAAAGTGCTTGACTTTTTTTTGTGTTAGAGCTGACTTCCTAGCTGGTGGTGTTACCACGTAGGTGCTTGAGTGATGCCTTTTAATAGTGTTCCTATTCTCTGCTCTCACCTCTCCCCATACTCGTTTCTCTGGTAATGAAACTTGGGCCAGCAGGGTAAAACTTGGATTTGATTTCTGGTGACAGTGCAGTTTTTGAAATAAACTTTTGCATATACAGATTGATAAAAAATTTGCAATACTGGAATGACAGGCATTTATATATGGCTTTTGTGTTTCAGCCTAATTAAAATGATAGGAAAATACAAAGGAAAGAAATCTAAACAGTTGTGCTCCACTGGGGAGTTAAAAAAGGCAGTATTGAGTTGGAGTCCAGTCAGCTGCAAGTGCTAAGTTTGAGTTGTTATTTATTATCAGAATGAAGATAAATGAAATCACCAGTCATTAGCTCACAATGTGTAAAGAGCTCTGAAATGTCTTTGCGCACGCAGCAGACTCCCAAGCGGCTGCTGCAGCTAGCACTGCTCAGCGCAGCCTCTCTGCCTCCTTGCAGCAGTTAACAGGATGCAGTGCCTTTGCTGCAGCGTTATCCACGCTCGACTTACCTTCTCTTCAGCTAATTTGATGTGTAAGGCGTGCCCACGCAGTGAAGCACGTTGACAACAGCATGGGACGAGTGGGTTACCGAGTAGGGTGCTTTGCTTAGGAGGTGGTGGCTGGTCGGTAGCCATAGTCCTGTGTGGGTTAGCTAGTCAGTGTTCATATTGCCACCGAAGTCAGCATGTAGGGGACAAATTTAAGCTGCAACTTTAAGCTTGCTAACGCTTACTCTTTTGCAAGGCTGGGAAGGAAGTAAGGGACTGCAGATGTTTGTAACCATCCTGGTAAACAGAAAATAGGTTATTGGGTGATGGGCCTTCCTCTTTTAGTCCTAAGGGGCAGCAGGGCCAGCAGGCATCTACTCCCCTTGTTCTTTTACACTAGCTCGCAGGAGGATCCACCCCATGAAGTAAATAATTAGGAGGACCTGTGCAAAGTACTATTGTAATTTAGAAGGAAAAGCAATCTATGCCCTAGTAATTCCCATTCACATTTTATTTCCATCATCTCTGAAGGGAAGGGCCTGGAGATGGTATAGTAGACATGTAGAATAAAACGTAGACATTTTATTCTTTTTTCTCTTTTCTTTCTCTCCTTTTCCCTCTAGCAGAGAATGACTTGCTAATCCTGGGAAGAAGCTACCTGCCCTGAGTTGGGGCAACCCTGGCTGCCATGTGCTTGACTTCTCATAGGGAGACGAGGGTTGTTTCCTTTGAGTCATCACTCATTCACTCACAAGTGACTATTTAAAAAGAAATATCTTGGGCTACTTAACCAGTGTCTTTGTGTTCACTAGGGCTTTTACGGACGCCTTTCCATTGTGCCTGTTGTTGCACTAAGCTGTTCAAGTGCTTTGTATATCCGAATCCTCTGCTTGTTCAGACATAAGGATTCGCAGAGGGAGGCAGAAGAAAGGTTCATCTGGGCAAGTGGCTTGTCTCCAGCAGTGGCTATAAGGAGGTGGTAATTTAGTATTCCTCCTAATACAACGTATAAAGTTTTACCACTGTTTTTTCATAAGACTGTAAGAGATGCTTACAGTGAGGCCAGGACTATGCTAATTAAAAAGTATAGTGGAAATATCAATTATAAAACCTTGGGGAGGACAGATTGACTTAATCCCTGCAGCATTACGTAGAGCACCATCACACAGTTACAAGAAGTCAGAGGGAACAAGGAGTTTTAGCTTTGGATATAGTTAGATGATGTGTCACGGGTTTTGCTCTGGGCCTTCCTGCTGCTCTGAGAGGGCACAGTGGAAGGTGGAGGGGTGGAGGCCAGTGCTGTCTCAGGCAGCAGAAGCTACAGAGTCTGTCTTCAGGATGCAGAAGGGGACTGGTTTAATTTGGGAGAAGTGGAAGGTGCCTAAGATATTGGGGCAGCTGAGGGGTGATCAGTTGTTGTTTACTAAAAGCTTAATCATGCATTTGGGTTATTTTTCTTTTTTGTATCTTTACTCCACTACTGCTAGTCTGTGCTTTTAAGTAAACACGCTGTTTTAACCCTTGTTTTCTCTTGCTGACAAGGCTGGTTCTGAGTGATGTGGCACACAGAATCATAGAATCGTTAAGGTTGGAAAAGACCCTTAAGATCATGGAGTCCAACCGTTAACCTAGCACTGCCAAGTCCACCACTAAACCATGTCCTCAAGCACCACGTTTATCCATCTTTTAAATACCTCCAGGGATGGAGACTCAACCACTTCCCTGGGCAGCCTGTTCCAATGCCTGACTACCCTTTTGGTGATGTTTATTGTACAGTGGGACATCCTTTAACTGGGATAATGGGATGCTCTCCATAAGTGCTAGCTCTCCAGTGAGCTACTGCAGGGTAGCCAGAGCAAGGCAGTGTTTGCATCCGCAGCACCTTCTTGGGTCACTTACAGGGCTGACGTTCCAAAAACTAGGAGAGGAAGAAACGTCTTCCAGCCACCAGCAATAACTGAGAAAACTCTGGCATATGGCAGGCTTTGAAAAGCACTTATGGTTTTAAGGAGAGAATGTGACATACAGATGTTAAGCTAGCATTAAATAGCTACAAATGAAAACTGGACAAACATGACAAGTTCTAGGAGTTTGCATCCTGTGAGCAGAGCATTGCATCACGTTGAAGGAAATGTCCTAGCAGATACGCCAGTCGCAAGAGGAACAAGATTAAAAATTATATCTGAATTTTCTTGAGTTTAGCTGTGGATGGTGGAACACATTACTTGTAGCTGTTAAAAATGAGATAAATGTTTTCGTGTTACTTTAGTGATAGCCCTAATGAAGAAGAATTTTGGGAAGTAGGGAAAGATCCATATGACTTCAACTACAGCTATATTCCTGGACTGGTAACACCTTCTCTGGAGAAAATGCGCATGTGGCCAACCAAGTATGAGCTCACCTTCCACTGGGACTGCCCGTCCTGCTTTCTTGAAAAGCATCTGTATGCAGGGCTTATTCGCGGTGCTCTTTCCTTGGTTGTGGCTTGTCCTGTTGGAGACAGAAGAGGAAGCTTGATCTGGCTTCACACCTTATCCTTTCTCCCAACATGAAGGCAGGCAAAGAGCCAGCAGGAGAGCAGCGAAATATATTTCATGCTGGAACACTTAATCTCTATGCGTTTTCCCAAGGAGCGTGGCTTTCCCCTTTTCTTGCACAGTATTTTTGTGATACAGAATGCTGTCCATTAATCTGATATCCTTGTGAACTGTCAAAAATAGAACACTTATGTGAGTTGCAGGATTTATTTACCTTCCCCTAAAACATGGAAAATTCACAAAACACAGGAAATGTATTAAAAGAATGAATCATTATACTGAGGAATTTGGTAAAAGAATGGTTACTTTTTTCCCTGCAGCTCCTCTTGCAATACAGACCATCAAGAGCAATAGCAGAGATGTATTTAGCCAAGTGAGGAAAAAAACAGAGCACAAATGTGTTTATCTTTCTCTGTTGGTAGAAAGCACATCATTTCTGTGTAATTTGCAATAGTGGAAAGGGAATTAGAGGTGCCCTGAGCTGTGCTGTACTGAGCTGGAGAGGAGGCAGAACAGGCAGGAGGCTAACAGGCAGAAGTGCGTTTGCTTGGGAAGCTGAACAGGATTTGACAGAAGTAGTAGTGAAGCAGCCAGAGAGAGAAGTGGCTTCTTGTGTTCTCAGGCAGGAATTCCCTCTCCAGACACAGTTCTTTGAAAACTTTGTTGGCTAGTAAGAGCAAGACAGTCTCTCGCCGATGTTATGAGAATAGGAGAGCCTAAAGACATCACCAGTAGGAATGTGTGAGTTGGAGTAAAATAAGAATTGATTGCACCTTGGAGTGAAATAAACTACTGTGAGAGACAGGCAGCGTTAGCGGTGATTTCATGCTGGGTGAAGCCAGCAGTGCCTGGGAGGCATGAGAACAGGATATTTCCAGACCAGAAAGATTCCTGATAAACGCTGGGTGGTAAGTGTTTCCCTCCCGCCTGACACTGCTCTTGCTGTAGCAATGCTGTAACATGGTTTGCATTCTCGGGCAGGATTGGCATGAGGCTTAAGATCTGCTCTGGGGCTCTGAATTTCCTAAATCTGGAATTCTCCGTGTCTTAACAAACGTCTTTTGACGGTGGTAGCATTTCCTTCTGCATGATGCATGGGTCAGTGCACATGGGGTGTACATGACACTCTTAGCTGGGTCTAAGAGGCTTGCCAAATCCTCAACGGTGCTTCAGAGCAGGCCCCAGACAGTTCATAAACAATGGCTTTGCCTGCGTATGGGAGAGCTGCTTGACAAGTTATTTAATTCCTGGGTGGAAAAAAGTTTAAACATTAAGAACCAAACCATGTGTCATGTTCTTTAGGAAAGAAAGTGGTCTGAGGGAATCACATCGTTATTATCCAACATATATGTAGTACTGGTCATGCTAAAAAGTCAGAGAATATTCTCCTCGGTGCTGTTTCCTCTCATTTTTACTGTGGCTCATTTGCACTAAAACTTGCAATAAAAAAGTTAGGTGTGCTTGACGCTGCAGCATACTCAAGTTAGCTTTGATATCCAAAGCAATCTAGCCGTGGCAACACAGACCATTGCATGGGCTAATTTACACTGTAGACAAACTTAACCACAGCCAAGGTCCTTTCTTAGTGAGGGAGCAGATACTTGTATTGTCCACAGATGAGCCTGTGGGAGAGAGCATTTTCCTTTGCGAAAGGAGACCTGGGCAACAGACAGATATTCACTTTGCCGGCAGCTGTGCTGGTTGAGAAGTTACCAGCCCCAGATGTTCGATATTCCCATCTTGCATACGTTCCTGTCTCCTGAGCTCCGCCAGTGGAAGGGAGCCAGGAAGCACTTGTTAAATGGGCTTCAAGCAAAGTCAGCTGCATAAGCTCAAGCAGCTGATATAGGTGGCTTGACTGCCTGACTGACTGCCTTTGCCTGAAGCTCATGCAACCCTTCTCCTTGGCAAACCTCTGACTATGGGATAGCCTTCAGTTGGCAATGCTTAGATCTGGAAGGCAACCTTCAGCTAGTGGTCTCAGTCACAACTGCCACCCTTATTCACGCTTATCCCTTCCCTTTTGTTGGTCAGGAATGAGGTAAATGTTATTTTAAACCATCTTTATGGTCCTCATGTTTTTGAATTGCTGGAGGCCTTGTTCAGGTAATGAATCTCCCTCAGAGCTCCTCTAACTGATTCCCTGTTTATTAGGCTCCTCTGTAAGATTAAAATTAGGTTCTTGTTTGTTCCTTACTTCCAGCACTCAAAGCAAACCTGGCTTGGAAACCCTAAGCTGTCTGACTGCTGAGTGTGGAGGACCTTGTAATGATGGGGCCTTGGAGGGGCTGGTTTTGCTCGCAGTGTTCTATGTTGTGAATTCTCCACCTGAGTCACATGTGATGCAAACTCAGCTGCGCTCAGCCGCCCCTCGAGCAGAGTGGGTAGCTGCCTCCTGGAAAAGACTGGGCAGAAAGTTACCTGATTCTGGTTCATTGACATAGGCGTTTGGAGGTTCCCAGCAGAAATCTCCTGTGTACAGGGAAAGCATTTTTCTAATTAAACCTATGTATTTCAGCTGCCTCTGTGAAGCTGTGTGGCCATCTTGCCTAATTCGGCTCCTGGGGAACAGGCAGATGAGTGAAAGAAAACAGAGGTCTGGTGTGGCATCATGGTGGGAGGACTCAGCTGGGGCTGGCTTGGGGAGCTGCATGTGGCTCAGTTCCCAGTTGTCCTTTGGCCGAGGAAAGCTCCCCAGGAGCCTACTGTTGAGAGCCCCGCGGCGATACTGCTGCAAGACACACTGCTGCCGCAGGTTGCTCGGGCTCACTGCTGGATGAACAGGTCCATTGGGTCTGCAGTGCAACTGCGTGGCGAGGGAAGACAAACCAAGCAAGGGGATCGCATCTGCGACATGAGATAAAAATAGCAAGTTACAGAAGAAAAATATTTCTGTGGAAAACACAAGTCCCCAAAGATGGGGAGGAAGAGAGAAAAGGCTCATATACTGAGAGAGGGAAAAGGAGAGAATCACGGCATTGTAGTTGGTGTGGAAATAGTGTCATCTTGATGAATCTCAGGTTTTAAGTGTCCACGCAGTGCTAGCACAGCCCTGTGTTTGTGCTTGGGTGGTTGCCTGTTACCAGCAGATGTGACCTGTGTGAGCTTTGCATTGTTCCTGTGTTTCTGTGAGCTGTGCTCTCAGGACTGTGTACAGGAGGCAAAATTTCTCCTTCCAGGTTTGCAGTGGTGAGGATTCTTTATGGCCTTTGGATTTCCAAGAGGGGTCAGAGAAATGAAAGAGTTAATTAGAAATTCTCTTTTCAACTAAGAGAAAAGCAGCAGGGATGAATCAAAGAGGAATTTTTGCCAGTGCCAGAGATTCCTAACAAGGAAGTGCCACACAGGCTGTTCCACAACAGATTCCCAACAGCGTGTCTCAATTCAACTCTTTTCATTTTTAAATTTCAAGTCCAAATAAACATGATTTAGAGAAGAGTTTACTTGGGGTTTTCCATCCTTTCCATTCCATTTATTTCACTTCCATCTGATGAAATGCTCCATATAAAAGAATTATTTTTTTAAACAGTCTTGGTGGATTAGAAACATGGAGAAGTAGAAGTTGCAGATTTCTTTTTGAGCATTACTGGTGGGAGCAAGAAAAGGGAGGAACTGCTGTTTTTCCTTTGAAATTTCACAAGCGAAATGTTGCTTTAAAAACACATTAACTGTTGATTTTATGATGCTCTTGGTTCTTCTGGTTTTTGATGGAGAGGGACTTCTTTTTTTTTGATGGAGAGTAATTCTCTTCAACATATACTACAGGCAAAATTTTTTCCTTGTTTTGCTGCATTTAAAAATAGCTGCAAATATTGGATTTCTCTTTCATTATATGTCACTCTAATACCACTCTGAAACCCTGCTTGTAATTAAAAAGTTTCACTCTGGGGGGAAAACAAAATGCTTTTTCTCTCTCTCTTTTAATGAATTTGCAAAGGAGACAAATCCATGGAAATAACTTCTGTGAAATTCAGCTTTGGTATAAGGAGCTGCTTTTTCACTGTGTGTTGAATTGCCTTTGCTAGAGTGGCATCACCTTATGTTGTGTGCGAATTTGGCCATAAAATCTTACCTGACTGCTCTGTAAAGCTCCTGGACCTTTCTTGAGAAATCCTTGCATTAGGAAATACCCTGTCCGCGGTCTCACTTATACAGTCCGTTGTATCTACATAAGAGTTCTAGTGCTTTTGAAAATCTGAGTTAATTTTTTTTGAGCTTTGCAGTAAAGCTGGAAAGAAGGAATAAAAAAGAAACATAATTCAGACCTGTCTTGACGTAATGAGATTACTACGGAATAGACTGGTTCCTTTAGGATTTGCCAGAAAAAAGAAAAAAAAAAAAAAAAAGCGACAGGGGAAAAAAAGAAAACCCAAATATAGCATCTATCAAGTTAGCTGTGTGTATAAAAATTACACATGAGGAGTCCAGAGTTTGTCTCAGATACAGTAGTTGCCTCATACTCTAGAGTGATAACGTGACTGATCATCCTTCCTTGCTTCCTCTTAGAAAGATGGGGAGAAAAAGAAAAAGAGAGACTAGTGATATATCTTCTGTTGCTAACGCTGATATGTGATCTAAAGGGATTTGAGCCAACTTGGAGAACTCTTTGAAACCAGCAGTAAAATTAATTAAGAAAGTTTGAGAGGGCTACGGATGGAAGGGATAATACAGAGAAGATTTCATTTAGCTTTGAAGAGGAACCCTTCCTAAGCAAGTGTTTCACATTTTAGAGGAGAGCTGGGAGGAGGATGAAATTGCAAAGTAATCCCTTTTTCTTTACATTTATTTTGGTTACTCCAGATTGTTTAAAACAGAAGTGAGTTGAGGGGGGAGGTCTCACGCACACACAAATCATAATGCTGTTATCTAGAGACTGATGCATTTTCTTCTGTGTCTTCACTTAAAAGACAATCCTCCTGCTCCTGGTATATCCACTTTCTTAAATGTCATGGGGAGAGCAGGCAGCATTTTGAGGGATGGTCCCAGTAGGAATTTCTCTTCATCCTTAATTTGCTGCTTCTGTTTCATTTATGTCTGAGGAAGAAACCATGTCATGCCTGTGCCAAAACAAGAGCCTTATGCTACCTCTCCTAGGACACCTCTCTTGCTAATCCAACCTGGAGAATCCTTGGCACACGGAATTTGGTGGCCATCCTCAGCCACTGAAAATGCCTGCTAAACTTCCATTCCGTGAAAGACAAAGTAGACTTATAGGTAGATTTGGTTTGTTTTTCCCTTTGCATAAGTCCTAATTAGTGCTGGGGAAGACAGTTTGCACTTGCACATTGCCATCTGGACAATCTTATTGCATGATTTTTACAGGGGCCTTGGGAGAAATGGAAGTCTCAAAGTTGAAAATAACCTTTTTATCTAATCTTCTCAAAATACAATGTTTTGCAAATCTTAACCAGGACTTAAAAGTGTACAGGATTTGGCAGAGTTATGCTTACACTTGCAAAAAATTCAAATCTATCTTTTTCTGCAATCTGAAAATGCATGAGAGAAAAAACATTTTCTAAAGAAATAATGAAATTATTTTGAAAATAAAGTCCCTGTAGAGTCTTTGAACTATAAAAAAAGATGTAGTTGCCCGTCAGACTCCCCTGGTGTTATTGAAAATATACCAGCTTAATATCAGTCAAAATAACTTTTTTTTTTTTAAATTAAATGCTTGGTCGATCCTAAAAATTAAAATTCGGGAATATTAAGCATAGCCAATAACAGAAGTGCTTGTCACCCACAGAAAAGAGAAAAATAGAAAGGCCTTAGCAATGGCTACTCTAATATCAATTTAACTTGGACACAGAATTGCAGAGACCTCATGCAGGGTCACTTGGCAACACTTACCTTCTTCGGTCCTCTGTTTCTGTCATCCATTGCTATTTTTAGCCCCATCTGTAAAAACATGTTTTTGCCAAGGAGCAAAGGCAGGATAAATTGCAGAAAGCATGTAAGCAAACAAAGAAATCACAAAGCTTACAGGACAGTCACAGTTGCAGTTTTGTTAAGCTGCTTTCCATTTGTTCCCTGGCTTTCTGTTACCTATTTAGATCATAGAGCTGCTCAGGAAAGAACTTGGTCTTTTGGCTTTTTTGTTTATGCTTAAAGCCCACAGCATGTTGTTTGTACCTATGTAAATACATTCCTTACTGTTACAGGAGAAGATCTGCACTAACCCACTCCAAGGAAAAATGGGAAAGTTCTGTTAAGTCATTTCATGATAGGGCTTTGTACAAGTACCTGTAATGGCTGTGGACAGCTTCAAGTTCTCAGCTCATGGTCTGCCTTTTCTGGGACGTATTATCTAGGTACAGTGCCATGCTAAGAGGTCAGTGTGGCCTGCAGGCAAGCCAGGAGCGATGTCTCATCTCTGGCCAGCAAAAAATGTTGAAATAAGGAGATTTTTCAGCACCTTTCTGTGCAGCCATGCTGGAGAGGTCTTACTGTCACTAAAATATCTAGGGTAGCAACCTGAACATAGTCTCAAGTGAAGATAGCTGGCTGTGGAGAACAGCTACCATTTGGGGTAGGACAGCTTTTGGTTATTCAACATAGGCATTTTTGTGCCATTGAGCAGCGCACCTGACTGCTCGCTGTTGTGCTAGGAAGGTATGGGTCTCCAGTGGTAAATCCTTTATCGTGTCTGCCTGTGCTATGGAAATGTCTTGGATAGTCACTGGGTCTCAGGTGGCACAGGCTAGTGACATGTATGCGAATTTTGCCCAGAGGGACTTCTTAGCTAGTGTGGTCCGTTCTTACAGCTCTAATTTGCTCCAGCTGGTCACTAATTGGAAGATGGTTTGTCTTGAATTGCTGATGGTTAGCAGCCACCTTCTAACTGCCATTTGTTCAAACGTCTGTTCATGGTTTAATTGTACATAATTTATCCTTGAGTGATGTTTTCTTTTGGCATGCATTTCTCTGGGAGGCAATGTGAGTACCACAGAGCTGCTCTGTGATGTAGGGTAAAGATGTAGGAAGTATTCTTTGTGTGTATGTAGTGAGTAAGGTATAGGGCTTCATCTGCTGTATCTACTAACAGTACTATGTACATGATTAAAAGAACAACAATTACTGTACTAAATACAGGAAAATGAATTATAGTTGTATGCTAGCTGTGTGAGACAGAAGGCTGGACTCCTTGAATTCAGCAGAAAATTTTGCTTTGTGTTTTTTTTATATCTTTCTCTCCAGTAACCCCAGGAACTATATACAGCACTTTTGTGTGGCATCTCATAACTTTAGCAAATACCAGTTCACAGAAATGGAACAGTCAGGTGGAAAATTCCTGTTGGGGAAGTGCAAGCCTTCCTCATCCCGTGAGGAGCGGGCCATGGAAACCAGCCGCTCTCTATGTCTAATCAGACCTAACATGTGTAGCACCAGTGACATGCTAATAAAACTGTCAGGCCTTGGGATCAGTAATTTACACCCATGTTGTTAGATTCTCTGTAAGAAAAAAAGAAACTCTCTTTGTGGATGAAAAATGATGTGTGAATCTGTAAGGCTAGGCTGAAAAGAAGCAGATGGTGACATTTCTAGAGTTAATATTTTTGCCTTAAAAACACATCTGTCATCAGCCTCCACTTATAAGAGCGGAGGAGCACTTATCTAAATAAACATGGCAGCTGTTTTATATGATGGGACTGTTTTTTAAATAGTAAAAAATATTGTATCGTTTTGAAAGGTATAGCTGCCATTAGTGTTAACTTACAATAATAGCTTGGAGTGTGTAGCTGTTCTCTGCTTTAGAATAATTTCAAATGACACTTTCTCACATTATCAGAGAACCTCCCTGCAAGGTCAGCACGAGTAGAGGGAAGGTTAATAACTGGAAGTGCGTGCGACTGAGAACACTGCAAATGCTGAAAGCTTGCTGAGGAGAGAGTTCTGGATTGTAATCTCAGGAGCATGTTAAAAAAAAAAAAAAGAAGAGTAGGGAAAAAAAGACAAGAACTTTTGGAGAAGTAAATTATCAAAGTTCTCTGCCTGTGGGATGAGGGTTACGATATAAATAATTCACATTTTTTCAAATGTCTTTGCTCTGCTAATTAACTTCTTTCCAGTAGTTCAACAAATCCTGTGCATAAAAATGTATGATTCTGTTTCCTACGGGAATCTTTAATGAGTCACTTTACACTGATTTTAAGACCATTTACATCATTAGACAGGTACAAAGGAGACTTAACAGGGCCAAGGAGAGACCTGGACTTGCAACCAAAGCCAAATTTTATTTGTTTGCTTATTATCTCTCTTAGGGACTACTAATGGCTTTTGATGATGAGGCAGTAAGCCAAATGTAAGAATGCATTGTAATTTGCATTTCCAATTGCATGTGGTGTGACCCCCATTCTTAGTCTTAAAATGATGTAAGTATCTTCCAAACTGTAAAATGCAGAAAGATCTTCCTGTGTGAGAAGTCCCAGAATGTGAAAAATTCTTCCTTTAGGGTATGTGTCCTCTTCATTAGGCTTTAGAAACATAATCCTTCTTTCTAGACAACCTAATGGTTTCATATGGATGTTTTCAATTTTGACTGCTTGGTGGTGTTGCTTTATCAAGAGGATGATGGAGTGCCTCCATCAGGTTGCAAATCTATTCTAAAGTGCTTTGGTTAGCAGGATGTTATTGGAAAGGTAGATACAAGTCTTTCCAGCTCCTCTGGCAGTCTTTTTGAATGAAGTTGGCCATGTGCTGTGGCCTGAACGTGGCCTATGTATGTGGCCCTGCAAAGAATTTAGATATAAGGCTATCCAGTTTGTGAATGTCACGTAGGCTTAGCTCGGAGGCAAGTGCCAAGCTGGTTAGCTTGCCGTAACAGTGCTGAGCCAGAACAAGAACAGCAGCAGGCCTTTAGGCAGGTGCCAGAAGAGCTGGCCTGGTCAAAATATAGCCAGCCCTAGCGTGCTATAGGTGCCTAAATGGTTAAACCCATATTTCTGTAGGTTCTACATCATGCCTAAGCTGTCCCTGAGGAACCTACAATCTTTATAGATCTGGGCATCAGCCTTTTACAGATGCATTGCTGCCAATGAGAAGCCAGTAATTAGCAACAGGATCCCACCCATAAATTAACAGCAGTAGCTGGATATGAACTTTATTGGGAAAAAGTTGGAAGAAAAGACAGGGGAGACCTGAGTGTATGTCATGGTCCATGCAGGGGTGTGACGGAGTGTATTGGGTTTGTGTGGCAAAGTTTTGGAAGCAGGGGTTTACAGGGGTGGCTTCTGTGAGAAGCTGCTGGAAGCTTCCCCTGTGTCTGATAGAGCCAAGGCCAGCCGGCTCCAAGTCGGACCCGCCGTTGGCCAAGGCCGAGCCCATCAGCAGTGGTGGTAACGCCTCTGGGATAACATCTTTAAGAAGGGGAAAAAAACCTGCGCAACTGCAGCCAGAGAGAGGAGTGAGAATATATGAGAGGAGCAACTCTGCAGACGCCAAGGTCAGTCAAGAAGGAGGGGGAGGAGGTGCTCCAGGTGCTGGAGCAGAGATTCCCCTGCAGCCTGTGGAGGAGCCCATGCTGGAGCAGGTCGATGCCCGAAGGAGGCTGTGACCCCATGGGAAGCCTGCACTGGAGCAGGCTCCTGGCAGGACCTGCGGACCCGTGGAGACAGAAGAGCCGACACTGGAGCAGGTTTGCTGCCAGGACTTGTGACCCCGTGGTGGACCCACGCTGGAGCAGTCTGTTCCTGAAGGACTGCACCCGGCGGAAGGGACCCATGCTGGAGCAGTTTGTGAAGAACTGTAATCTGTGGGAAGGACCCATGTTGGAGAAGTTCATGGAGGACTGTCTCCTGTGGGAGGGAGACACTGGAGCAGGGGAAGAGTGTGAGGAGTCCTTCCCCTGAGGAGGAAGGAGCGGCAGGGACAATGTGTGATGAACTGACTGCAACCCCCATTCCCCTGTGCTGCTCAGGGGGGAGGAGGTAGAGAAAATCGGGAGTAAAGTTAAGCCTGGGAAGAAGGGAGGGGTGAGGGGAAGGTGTTTTAAGATTTGGTTTTATTTCTTATTGCCCTACTCTGATTTGATTGGTAATAAATTAAGCTAATTTCCCCAAGTCAAGTCTCTCTGGCCCGTGACGTTAACTGGTGAGTGATCTCTCCCTGTCCTTATCTCAACCCATGAGCCTTTTGTTATATTTTCTCTCCCCTGTCCACCTGAGGAGGGGGAGTGATAGAGCAGCTTTGGTGGGCACCTGGCATCTAGCCAGCGTCAAGCCACCACAAGGAGGAACAGACTTAGGGTTTCATCCACCCTCTCCCCATGCATGTGCAGATTGTTTGCAAGCTAGGAAGGAGGGAAAAAAACTGTGATTCCTCTATCAGTCTTGCTATCCGGGATTGGGAAATGTCAGAATTTGCTGCTGATGCTTCTGTAAATCATTACCCCTGGAGGAAGGAGGAAGCAGTAGAGAACTGTGACTTGTAAATGATTCCTAATCAAAGTGCTTCCCAAGGCTATTCCTGGAGAGCTGCAGATTCCTCAGCACCCTTTGCTCAGGCTTGTGTTTAAGACTAAAATGTGTTCCTTTCCCTTGATCACAAGCCAGAGTGTGCCCTACCCTGGAGTAAAGCCAAGCCGTATCTCTGGGGAGGAACAGCTCTGTAGTACAAAGCAGTGGAATTGTGCACTGTGGTATTAGGGATGTTACTATAGATAAGTACCATTGGCCTACAGTGAGTCTAATCCTACATCACTTAAGGTAGACTGAAGCTACCTCTGTGACTGTTTCACTGTAGGAACAGTTTTGTAACCTACTGGTTTCATAAAGGTAGCCTAATTTTCCTAAAACTTTATTTCCAAGAAATCCTCTGAATGAGCTGCAGTTTAGCACTTTCTCTTGCTGAAGTCTGCATAACACTTTAAAGTGTATTTTTAACTCTCTTTGCTAAGTGCTTCGAACAAACAGGATCTCCTGTTAATGAAAACCTTTGATGGATGCATTAAGGAAGCAATGCGTATGTAATCCTATATTTCCTGAGGTTACCTCAGCAGTATACGTGAAGCATAACATTTAAGGAGGGTACGTGCATGTATAAAGGTCTTGTGAAAAGCTAGAAGTAGTGTCCTTACTACTACTACTACAACAGTATGATTTATTTTACCATGGATGTTCTACAGATATCAGTATGCTTTATTATCAAACCTTCAGGCAAGGGCATCCATAAATTGTAGAAACAGCCAGTGAAGGATTAAGTCTCAACCTCTCCAATACCTCATTGCCCTGAATCACTGAAGGAGATTTGTTCTCTTTGCTTGTGAATGGAACAGTGACTTGGTGCGGGCTATTCTGGCAGGTTTTGACCTAGTAACAACTTTTCCAAATTCAGGTGTGTAGGCACCTTCTTCTAAATTGTGTGCTTTTTTCCTCTTCCAAGAACAACCCTAGTTGGTTTTATTCATGACCTTGTTTATACATTTGGACCTCCAAAAAAATGAAGCTTCAAACCACGCGATGAAATGAAGTTCATATTGTCTACAAGAAAGTATCCACACTGCTGAAAATAAAGCCTTTATTTTGTATCTAAATGCCAGATGTCAGAATTTGGGCATTTGGAGTTTTAATTCACTCTAGTCTTGGAATTTAGTCCTGCAGATAACTTAAGGCGAATTATTTAAAACTAATGCTCTAAGGCAAAGCTGTGCGGATACATCTGTAGAGTTTCTTGTCATGACCAAGTATTTTAAAGAATGATGATGAAGTGAGAGTCAGAATTGTCACCTTTCTCAGGACCACAATGGTACTAGTATTCTGTGTGTGCAAAAAACACGCTGGGGACACTGGAGGGATTTAATAACTGTGTATCTCTGCAAACGGACTGTTCAGAAGGAAAAGCCGTTCTCAGAAGGGAGGCCAGTACTGTGCTGTAATGTGGGAACTGGAAGTGGGGGTGAAGGTAGTTGCCGATAGCTGCCGAAGTGTGGGGTTTATAGGAGTACCATTTACTGTAGGACATAGCAAGAAAAGTTTGTAAGGTAGTATCACAACGCTTACACTGCAGGGGAAAAAAAAAAAAAAAAAGGAAAACCTTTGTGCAAGTTTATCTTATGAAAAGCAAGTGCTATTTATAAAAATACATTGTGGCAGTGACTATCATTTTGAAAGCATCGGGTTAGGACTTTGAAACGTTATGCAAATGCACTGGTGGTGTATACACAACTGTACACCCACTGGACTGTGCTTCATGTGTTCTTGGCGCCAATGAAAACAAAGCAGCCTCCAACTGATTCAAGGGAAAAGTCATGACTGCAAGAACCCAGGACCTGCTTTACAGAGCTACTGCTCTGCTTCTAATAACTGAAGTTAGGAAAGTCCCTTAGATTTAACCCTAACTGTCTAATTATCTGGGATGGGACGTGAATAAGCTGAAGAAGCTTGTTAGTGGTTTTTAATAGCTTTTCTGGCCACAGACAGTTTCCAGCATAACATGTTTTATTGCAATTTTTCATAGAAACAGTTTTTAGAGGAGAAATAAATAATCATGTGGCTCACGGCAAAGCTTCGATAGTCACTGGAGACCTCTGGTGTAACAGCTAAATTAATCACGAATAGCTGAACTCTTTCCTGCAGTGGCATGCCAGAATTGTTTCCTTGCCAATGTCTTTGCTTCCCTTCTGCTGTCCCCGTGAAGCTGCTGCCCTTTACCCCCAAGGTGGTGGAGAGTTCTGCCCCTTTCTGCAGTGTGGGGCTGCCCTCCTGACCCATTCCTGCTTACGCAGTTATCTTGGCTCATTTTTCACCATTGCCCTGTGCAACTTTTGGGACTTTTGTTCAAAATGCTGTCACCCAAAGCAGACTGAAAATCAATGGAAAGACTCCCACTGATTTGTATGACCTTTGATGCAGTCCTTGCCTACATCCCGCCTTAAAATCCACCTCTTCCACCAGGTGTGTATCTTCTAACCTCCAGCATTATTGAAAGGTACTGTGCTATAGTGAGTGCTGTACGGCACTAGATCCCTATCCCTGTTTTCCCTAGCAGCATTCAGAGAGATGACTTGGCCCTGTTTGAGTGTGCCCTGTGCAGCAGCTGGCAGGGAGATGAGGGGGAAGCATAGCCTATAGAAGGATGTCTGGTTTATAGGAAACACCAAGACATGCGTGGAGGGTACTTGCAGTGGTACCTGTGGTTGCAGCATTTCTGTTAAGTAGCTCTCTATTAATATAGATCTAGTTTTAATTTCAGAAGTCTGAAGCCTTTTGATACTACTACCCAGCATGGACTATATAAGGCGCAGTGGCAGCAATCAATTTAATGAGACCTGCAGCAAGGAAGAGAGTTTGATTAATAAGTGTGTGAAATGGCAGCAAGTGTTGGAGGTGATGTGAAAGGATTTCAACTAGAGGAAAAGCTGGATATGAGATGCTGGCCAGGCATCTCCATGCTGAAAGTAAGAACTAACCTGCTATGTAGCATTAAGCATCATTGTCAGCAAAGTTGAGAAAGTGAAGATAACTTTTTAGATACTGTCTCGCTAGGAAAAAAATTCTGAGAAGTAAGTGATGCTCTGTTGCTGGGAATAGTGCCTGGGACAGTTAAACAGCCCACAAAGGTGTTTGAGGTGCAGTGCAAATCCAGAAATCTCTGAGATACACTGTTGTTTTTTTTAACTCGCTATCAACTAGCAGAAGAAGGAATAAGCACTTATAATACAGAGTTGAAAGCTTTGCCTTCTGCATGTAATTTTAGATAAAGAGTACCTAATGAAAGACAGAATAATTTGTGGGACACATTGTTTCTGCTTGCAGGAGAGATTTATTGAGAGAAACAGATCTACCCCTGGAAAAAGCCTGAGCTGTTGAACTGTCCAGGGGAAGGATGAATAAAATAGCAGCTCCCAGAGAAGAACAAGTATGTGGGCTCCAGCTGAAAGCATCCAGCACTCAGGGTAGTTGCAGGCCAGTCTGGAACACAAGTATCATGAATCGTGTAGGTACTAGGGAAAAACAAAACAAAACAGGAAAGACAGGAAGAAAAATGCCTCATCTCATGGTAATGGTGCAATAGGTATGGGTGCAATAGTTATGTCCCACTGCCCCTGCTAACTTAGGAATAGAGATGTTGTTCCAGGAACAGCAGAAGTAACGAAGCTCTGTTTCTCTAGATGTGTGGCCCTTGCTCCTTTACCTGCCCTGACTGCAATAGACTGAGCTTCCCTCCAGCACCTCCACGACACGAGCACCAAGCAAAAGGCAGGAGGTCTGGGAGATGCTGCCTGGACGGCCAGCCGCTGCCTAACACTGTGGGATGATTTCTGGTGTCTCCTCTGGGAAAGAAGTTGGGGGCTCTCTACTCTCTGCAGCAGTCTGGTTTTGCCAAAACTTGTAGGAACTTAATGTCCTTGAGATCTTAATGTCATTTTGATTTTTGCTATTTTATCTCTATATACCTTTTTCAGAGGAGTGCTTTGATCATTTATGGCTGGAGCTGATCAGGGATTCAAAAGCTACAGGTGTGCCTGGTTTGTGCCTGCATAAGCCTTCTTTCTGTAGGAAATCAGCCTGAAAGGGAAAAAAAGTACACACCGCAATTAAACCTTTCAAGGCTTCTAAGTGAAGAGGGGTTATTTACAACATCACTTTCAACAGAGCCAAGAGCTCAGTGTGTAAGCACTGGAGGGGAGAGGGCTGCTGGCTGTTCAGCTGCTAGACTCTGCAGCTAGGCTGTTGGGTCAGCGAGTGATTTGATTTCAGCCGGATTGTGAAGCCAGATGCAATATAATCCCAGCAACACTTCTGCCCAGTGCTATTAGACCGGAGAAATATGACCAAGTGCTGGTTGCACTGAGTCCCCTGGCTGAGAGCAGAGCGCCGTGTGACCTTCCCTGGGGAGACCTTCTGCAGTTCCAGCAACTGTAAAATCATAGGAGCAGTGTCTCTGCCTGTGCATACTTAAAGAAAGCTACTGTGCAACCCAAGATTTGGTTTTCCAGAATGTTCCCCTTCACCCAAGGCAGTGAATACCCTGCTCCTCCACCTCTTCCCACAGGAGAGTTGGTGCAAATTGTGGTTTGAAACTTGAAAGAACCAGAACCAGCAGCTCCCCAGCAGTCTGATTTCGAAGTGGAGAGCTATAGCCCAGAACAGTGTATTTCACTTTCTAGGAGGATGCTTGTGATATTTCAGCAAACAAACACAGCACACCACTTCCCTCTGAAAAAGAGAAAATTTATTTTCTTCATCTAAGCAATCCTAGGAAATGTGGCTCTCGAGAAGTGGAATAGATGGCAAGACTGGATTGGCTTGGCACTTAAACGAGTCACTTTGTACACATGGTATTTGGTTGATGGAAACATGACAGTATTTAGAGGCTTCATCCTACCCTAAATTACTAACTAATGGATAATTTAGTTAATTCCTCAGCAGCTGAATACAACTACATACAGATTAACTTCCAAAAGAGGGAAGCTTTTCGGTTCCTGGTTTTAGGTCAAGATGTTCTAACTCTGTGACACTTTGCAGCCACACTTGCAATTTGCTAGGCGCTCAGGGACATGAATTTACATTAGTTGGAGACAACTAATTGAACTTTCTTATTAATACAGATTGTTGATGGCACAAGCAGTACACCTAACTACTTGTATGGTAAGGGTGCACACAGAGGGAGAGGTAGTAGAGTCAAATGCTTACCTGCTAGGAATTGATGGAGTTCTTTAGACTTCCCTTGGCTGTGTCAAGGAATTCCTTTGCATCAGACTGAGAGAAAACAGTGGAAAAGGATAGTTTAAGAATTGTGCCTTTACTTTGCCCCAGAGTTTGCTCTAGAAATTTACTCAAGAATCTTTCAGCTTACCATTTCTAATCTGTATAGATTTTAGGTAATTTTTAAGACATTTAAGACAATAATTTATATCCACACTGATTTGAATGATCTGGTATTAAAATAAAGGTGACCTCTTTAGGGCATTTGTTGCACATGCAGTTCTTAGGACACCACTTTAGACTGTCACTAGGACCACTTTCGAAAGCCTTCCTATAGCAAATAGGGTTTGAGCAAATCTCAGCAAATAGGGTTTGAGATCTAGATCCAGAGTTTAAAAATCTAGCACACACAAGGCCATGTAAATACCTGTTGTTTTGAACTGAAGCTCAAGATCTCCCTATTCTGAATTTTATCCAATACTTTCTAAAGAGGCATTTTTAAAATCCTAGTCTAGACAATAGATCAGGCTGCAGGGATGTGGGAAGCTCTGGCTTGTCTATCTGTCTGTTTGCTGAACTGATTGATGTGCTGTTTGCTTTTATGCTGAGAACTGTTTTGCTGCTTTGTGCATTTCCCAAAAACCTTTTCGTTCCCCTGACCCTTCCAGGGAACTCTCACTGTGCACGACACAGCTGTTTCAGGGACCCTGAAATACTGTGTAAGGGTGAAGTTACTCGCAGAGGCTGTCTGCCACATACTGCACCAGCTTTGTTATGAGAACCAGAGTATTTTTCATCTGATTTGGGAGAGAACACCTATTTTTATTTCCAGATTAAAGCCACACTCTAAATACAGTATCCTCTTACCTCTGTGCCTGAAGTCTACTTACAAGACACATCAGGGACTGTACACGTGATTCCAGGGGCGTCTTGAAGATGTTTGCATAGTACATGTTGCTGACTTGTTTTACGTATTTAGTACACATTTGGGAGGTAGTGTAAGTCTTTACTATCACACAGTAGTTAATATATTAGACAGAGCTCCTGGTGACCAACAAGTGTGTACAAGCCAATACACTATCCAGTTCACTTAGGAAGCCTTATACACATCAGCAAATGTGGTGTAGTGAAACAGGAGTCGTGATACGCCTTAATCTTTTATTTCCAGAATGGTAATACTCATCATTATCTGAATCTCAAATGATATGTCTATCTCTTTATCAGCAGACTTCTATTCATTGCCTTTACACCATTGCTGTCACAAAAATGATGGCGGCTGTAGTCACCTGCACTGTGCTAGAGCAGTTGAAGACAAACAGTCATGCAGTTGTGTGTTTATTTGGCTTCTCTTGCCACCGGCATGGGGCAGACTTGCTCAGTAGTGACCCTGTTGAACTTTCAAAGGTATTTTTCATGCTGGTGGCGTAAAATCTTTATTCATAGCTGGAGACAACCTTGAATATCTGTCTTAGTTCTTACAGCAACCCCTGCTGAGGCTACAGTGTGCGTCTGACCTTGCTCTAAATATCTGGAATATGTATCCTGGAGTTGAGAGAAATGCAATTTTGATATTTCTTTATTTTTTTTTTTTTCCCTGTAAGGATAGCCTCACTGGTAGCAAATGAAACACTTCTACAATGAAAGTCAAATGCCTACAATCCACTGTGGGCTGAATCGTAATACCAGCACTTGGACGAAATATTCTGCAAAATCAATGGAAATTCTACTTCTGTTGGAGGATTAGCAGACTCTTTCAAGCACAAGGTGAACATAGGGCAAAACTAGGGAGGAATATTTTTTAGATGATTTATAGCTTCACTAAAGCACAGAGATAAAGCCTGAAAGTGAAATGGAAAATGAGATGCCCACAAGAAACATGGTTCTTGATAATACTAAAGTTAACCTTTAACATTAAATAACATGTATATAAAATATTATTAAGTTTAGACATGCTCGTTATCAGTAGCAAACCAATTGGGAGTATGGAGACCTCTGTCCTCCTGAGATTTCATGAATGCTTTCAAAATCTGCTTATGACAAGGGCAGCTCTGCTGTTGGTGGTCACTGTTCTTGCCCTCATGGTAGATGGAGGCCAAGGCTCTTGGAGATTAATTGCAGCAGGCCTCCAACCTTTGGGGAGTTTTTGGACAGATAGTTTTTTCTGTAGACATTTTTCTCTCCATCTGTCCTAACACACAGGCTGCATACATGCTGTGCACCAGGCATGTGGGTAGCCTGCCCAGAAACTGCACTCTGTCCTTCATCTAGTGTCTCCAGCAAAGTCAGCCACAGCCTGGGTGGGTGCGTCTCTCAACTCTGCCAAGTTTCTTGAGTCCTTATTGAACAGTGAAGTATTGTAGTCGAGGTAGGAGCTTAGCAGAAGTGGGTGGATGGATGGGTAGCTACGCTAGCGTCATGCTTTCGTTTTAGGAAAGACTCATCTGTCTTTCTCAAAGATGGACCTCTCGTTGGGAGAGTTAGAAAGTGCTATTTCATCTTCCCCTCTCTTCTGTCTCTTGAGAAAGCTGCTGAGACGAGACAATACCTCAGTCCATACTGCCCTCTGAGCTGATGCCGGGGAGCCTCTTGTTTTGTTTTGCAGATAAGAGGTGGCAGCAGGAGTTATAGTGGTTTTGTTTGTCTCTGAGGTAGAAAGTGAATCTTTTCATTGTAGACTGTAGATTTCTTACAAAATCTGTTACCTCAAGAGGACTGTGGATTGCAGCAGCATCTGCTGATTAAGGCTTCACATAACTATCACTCAAGGATTTATTTGCCTAGCTCTTGAATAGCATTTCTCACAGGAAGCAGATGTCACTTGTACTTTATTGGTTTGCACTAGCTTCCAGTTCAGGTTTGGTTTTACTGGAAGGTGTTGCTTCGGACCTGGAATATTCTGGCTGCCTGAGAGATGTTACACTTAACAGGGAAATGTGAGCTAAACGCTGTAGACGTAATTGGGAGGCGGAGGAGGCAAGGTGTTTACTGTACAGTTCCCACCCTGGCTTAGGTTGTCCAGAGCCAACCTTTTTGCTCTCCAGAGTTACTTTTCCCTTCTTTTTTTGTTGAACTTTTGTTGCACTGCTTTTTCTACACAGCTCTATTCCATGCAATTTAAAGTGATGGCAACACTAGCTAATCTGCTTTGAAAGCTGGTATTCTGAATGCTTTGTGAGTTTTGAATTGCAATGACTGAGGCTTTTAAGAAAATAGAAATACTGTGTAGGTTTTGACATTTCCTTATAGTGCCCAAAGAGCTCTCTCTCTAAGCTCTGTAGGGCAAGTAGAATTATGCTTACTTTAAATGGTACAGGTTGATTTATTTCAGACTGGTTTTGAACTTGCACCCTAGCATGATATTCAAGCCTGGAAGAGCCTGTCTGGGACGGTAGTGAGCTAGAAAGCAGTTTGATGTTAGAAAGCAGCATTACAGCTGGAAGCAGGAATAGCAGTGGGGTATAAAGAGAGATACAACTGGACTTAGTTTTTTGCAGAGGAGGAGCCACTATGAAAAGTATAAAAGGAACTATAAACAAAAGGATGAAATGAAGACATATTTCATATTATCCATGGCATTTCATATATAAAAAAATTCTATGCAACAGACTGCAAGGCAACGTCTCAATAAAGTTCTAAGCCTGAGCTTTGATTCAATCTGTCAGAGAAGCAAGACTCCAGAGCAGTTCCACAGAGGCATAGGATATGTGAGTATTAAATACAGAAGCAAGGTTGCAAGAAAGGACCTGTGCTCACCACGTGTTGAAGCATTGCCTTATCTTCCATGGATGTATCCCTGATCCTGTCACCAGACTGGCTGAGGTCTCCATGCCCTACTTTCCCGTTTGCTGAATTGTCACCAGAGTTTGAACTTTTTCTTGTCTTAGCCTTTTTCTGTGGGCTGAATGACAGCACTGCTTCAGGGAGCCTTTCTTTGGTATTTTCTCTTTCATTCTGCACCTGTGTCTCTTCTCACAGAGCTATTCCCTGAGCATCATAAGGAACATCAGTGAAGAATTCATTTTGTTTTGTCAAGTTTCTGGTCTGACCCTTAATTTAGAGCAGTCATTTCAGTCTACAATAAACTCTGTGTTCCTGCATGCCGCAGTGAAAGAATTACGAGCAGTCCTTAGCCATGTGCATTCAGGATGCTTTGGTGGCCCCATGGGACAGGTAGACTTCAGTGCCTGAAAACTTATTATAGAAGGGAGGTACAGTCAGTGCGTTATTTTCTGTATAACAGTGTATATGTGGGTCTGCCCGTATGTAAAAGCTTTTTACATGATTCACTGAGGCCATTAGGAGTGGAATGGCATACCACCATTTCAAGCACAGAGCTCTTCAAAATGAACAGCTTTTTCCGTCTTTCCCCAGGGAGCCCCAAGAGCCATCCAGCATGTAGGTGGGAGGAGACTGTTCATAAGTCTTCCATCACAGCATCCAGGAACACAAAGCTTAGTGTTGGGATGAGCCTGCAGCTCTGAGTGACAAATAAGGCAGGGCAGCTAGATGAAAAGGGCTGACTTCTCTTGCTAAGACAAAGGTGGACTGATTTTTAAAGTTTAACAACCTGGACCTCTCATGAGCATATGGAACATGTGCTAGTAGAGGGACCAGAGCGCCACACAGTATTCTATAAGCACGGTGAGGTAATCAGGCAACAGAGCAGAATGAGAACAAAGATCTCTTTTCACTGACTTAATCTTAGACATATATTCTGTGCTTTAATCTTTGCTGTGCTTTTTGCCTCTCTCTCTTTCTGATATTCGTTGATACACCAGGATATATCCAGTCCAGGTTGCTTATTTTTTTCTTTTTTTTTGCCACATTCATTCTCAAAATTTCATATACCCTCTTGGTTTTCAGTCCTCTGAAGAAAGCAGACCTTCTGGGTTTGCATAGTTGGACTTGGAGGCTAACAAGAATGTGCTTTCTTAAGTGATTTTGGCTTATTTGGTTTCTGAGGTCATGGACATAGTGGAAGAACACCTGCTCTCATCTTGCTTCAGCACTTAATCCCTGTCCCAGACAAGCCTAGAAGGGCACGGCACAGGAGGTGAAGAGTAATGTAAAAAATTGCTCAATAACTTTTTTGAACATCCGGAAAGGTTCATGGATAATGACTTTATTCTCCCTGGTTTTCTCATATCCACACCAAGAAATAAGATAGACACTGTTTCTTCAACTATTACATTCATTGCTTGAGAAAATGAAAAAATATGAATAATCCAAGGTCTCTGCAAGCAATATAGAAAGCGTTGAAGGACAATTGTACACGTTCCTTGTATGCCTGATGCAAGCAGAAATTTCTGTTGGCAAATACTGCTTTGGCTAAGGCTTTTCAAGACTTGTTACCAGTCTGTGTGGGTGTGTGCACATCTACTTGACATTTTGCTTTATTTTTTTTCTAACTGAGCCTATTTTCCTTCAGGGTGGCAGGACACAGTGCATCCAAGAAGTCTGCCCCATTCTGTCATGTCCCCAGCACCTCAGTCACATTCCTGCTGGACAATGTTGCCCCAAATGCTTAGGTGAGTGATTTTTTTTTTTTCTTGGGAATTTTGTAATTAGTATGATATGTTTCTGCATAGCATCTTTTATATGGGTATTTCACAATACTCATAAATTCTGGGAGGTGGAAGAGACAGTATTGCTCAGTGGAGTTTATAATCTACAGGTTTAAACAGGTACTCGGGGTCAGTGTGTAGGGTTGTGATGGGTGGTACTAAGCAACCAGCCACAGAAGAGAATTTGAGCATAGACCAGTTGGCTTGCTTAGAGAGACAAATATAGGGATGTTTCCCACCTTCATTACACGTGTTTTACAAAGGAGGTTGAGGCGGGCAGAAATATTTCATTGGAATTTGCCACAAGAAAAAAGCCTCACCCTCTCATATTTTTATTCGAGTGTGCATTTGCATTCTTCGTTTTGAGGAAATGCAGGTCAGAGGAAACTTCTGGACTGAAATTGCATTCTTGGAAGCTGTTGTCAGAGAGGCCAGGGACCCAAGAGTCTGCCTCATGGTTGCCTTCTTAAGGAGGAATCACAGTTTCAGCCCAGAATATTTTCAATTACGTCTTTCCAACACATTTTAAAGGAGTAAGTCAGAGACCTCTAAGAAGGGCTAGTTCTTCCCAGTCATGCCAAGTAAGGCAGTGACTTTTGAGAGTCCTTATTTTGCTCTTACCATGTCCACAGATCCCACAGGTTAATGTTCCTCTATTTCATAAACAAGGAGCACTTACATCCTACCAAGTAAATTAGCTTTAATTTGGTCTATGAGGTTATAACTAGGTTTGGAAAATTTTCAGAGCTGATAACTCCCAGTTCTTCAACAGAAACTTTTTGTCATTTTGACCATATCTTTACTACTATCCATAGCCTGTTTCCAGGGCTAGGTTTAGGGGTACAGAGAGGTCTGGTCTTGGAGGTAACAAGCCATAGAGAGTTCCAGCTTCTCATAATACTTAACATTTTTGACTGCTTGAAACAAACCTGAATTTATTTATTGATTTATTTATTTGCTAATTGAGAAGCGCTACAGATAAATATCTGCCTGGAACATTTAACCGCAGCACCAGAGAGTAATACAGTAGAGGAATGAAATGGAGAGGAGAACAGTCCAAATGCTGAGCTTCTGTTTTGGCTGAGGACATTTTTCCTTTCCTTCTGTAAACTCCCCTTGTCCTCTCCACCCCATGCTTTTCCCCACTGAACCTTCCCCTCCTTGATTTAAGCATTCAAAACACAGCTTTAATTTTTGACTGCTTCATGGGGATTTTTCTACAGATTCTGATTTCCCTCTTATAAATGTCTGTAAATGAGTTCACTAATACTAATGATTTTCATTTTGTATGATCTTCACTCTAAAGCATGTCATATACCTGTGAATAATGTCTATTCACAGGGAAGTGTTGAAAGTTTTGGAGCAGAGGTAGAGCCAAGGGATGTCTAGCACACTGCATGGCAGTTGGGAAAGAGAAATGTTTTCAGGGATGCTGAGGCATGGTTTTTAAAGTATCATGTGGAGGACCTCCCTGCAATTGAATTCCTGATGCTCAGTTTATATAGCTTAGAAGAATGCAGTGGACTCTACTGGGACTTGAATTATTAGTTTAACTAGTGGTTATGAGCCAGCAAAGCCGACCATTAAGCCAATATCTCCACCACCACATCTTTTAAAGTGGTAGCTCCTTTGTCAGTGGTTTTTTACTAACTATTTGAACTGAGTTGGCCACCTGGAGTTGCACTGGGTGGTTTGCAAGGCATGGGAAAATGGTGTGAGAGAGAGCTGGACTTTTATTCACTTGTTGACCTAAGTTATGCAGCTGAAGTCCTGGCCTCACATAGAGCAGTAGAAGTGTTGCTACAGGCAGGACTATGGCTAGGCTTTGCCCATAAGTGGTGCATGGGTGTAGAGCCATTCCTTTTAGGGGCTACTGAGCATCCTCAACTAATTTCTTATGTCAGTCCTGTAACAGAAATTAAGCCTTTTCAGAAAGACTCACATTCAGTAAAAGGAAGGCTGGTTATGCAAGAACAACTTAGTCCAAGGTAGATAATTTGCAAGAGAGAGATGTTCAAATTGTGTCTAACTGAACAATAGCAATTATTTCTTAACTTTTGCTTAATAGTTATTTTAACATTAGATTTGTAAAAACTCAAGGCTAATCCAATGGATTTTGCTGTGTGCTTACCCTTTGGTTTGCTTATATCTCAGAGGGAAATGGAACCTTTTTCTTTTAAGCTGTTCTACATGTATCAAGAATTATTGAAAAGGAAAGGAATGACAGTGTGCCAAGACCTGGTGGTTTGAGAGCTAAAGTATTGGCCTAGTACTTAGTGACTTCTTGTATGTACTTATAGTGGCCATTCCCTACCTTGGAATTGATGCCTGTTTAACATTGGACCTCAGAAATGATAAGCTGGGAGACTGGCAGCCACTCATAAAAGAACGTATTAGTTGGCTGCCACCAAAAGTAAACAGGGGAAGGTATTCAAAACCAGGAAGATAAGTATAGTGATTTCATGTGAGTTTTTGTAAAGAGCACATGTTTATGTATCATAATGGTCGCTTGTTTCAAATAACGTACTAGGAAAGAAGCTGAGGAATAAGAGAAGCTTGCAGAACCACAAAGTGTCTTGCAACTTGGATTGCAGGACTTCAGGAAGGATTTGATATTGATGCTGCTTTCCCTGTATAGTGCTCTAAACCTTGCCTTGTTCTCATGAAACCCAAATATTTTATGGGTTATGGAAGCGAAATATCTTGTGTTGCCCTCATTCTGCTCATAAACGATGCAAATGCCTGTATTTCTTGCACCCTTGTGTGAACATGGTACATCAAGCTATCTTAATGAGACCTGACAGCACCTATCTTGTTTTTGCATCAGTGTCACTGAGTTGATTCAGTTTGGCTGCTGTGAACCCCTGAGGTAGATATGCTAAAACCAGTTAAGGCTACTTTATTTGATAAGTTATTGCATTAAGTTAAAGACTGTTTGAACTAGTTTAAGTGTACCTACCCTAAGAGTTTGCAGTGCTTACTTTTTATTCCTTTAGCTGCACTGTGCACTTTATGATGAGAAGGAGAAGAAAGATTTTTCCAGTATAAACATGCCATAAATCATATTTATATTCCCTCCCACGGTAGAGTTTGTACAGATGAATGTGTGCTAGAAGAACAGCGAACTGTTAAAAGTACATATTTTTTTCACACCAAAATGGAAACACATAGCAAATGACACATTGCACATGAATTTGGTCTGGTGACAATAAGCCCTACTATTTTTGTTGACAATATGGCATCTTTTCAACCACATTCTGTTTCTATTACTGTTTATTTATATTCAGGACAGAGGAAAGTGTTTGACCTCCCATTTGGAAGCTGCCTCTTTCACAGCAATGTGTATGATAATGGGTCCTCATTTATTTATGACAACTGCACAATGTGTACGTGCAAGGTAAGTCCACAGTGCTTTGGTATTGTGCGCTGCTGGTTGTCTGGCTTAGCAGTAACTTGTAGGGCTGTGGAACTGTGAGCTTACAGTTCCATAGCCCTGATACTGTTCTTCTTTGGCATCTTGTGTGGTCCCCAAGAATCTGATCTGAAGTGCACTTGCAGTTGTGCTAGGAAAGTTTAAAAAATTACTGACTGCCTCAGCTAAGACATGATGCCTGACTCTGTGTGATGCAAAATGAAGTTACTCGGATTATGTGATCCTCTTTAAGTTTGCATTACAGTGGAAGAGGAGTTTCTAAATGGTGAATTACCACATCTCTGCTGAAGGGCAGTGATTTTTTTTTTTAGTTCCTCTAACATGACTGTGACTACTTGCACTTTTGCACCTAGGCACAAAAAATGAAAGTGTCACCAAATCAGTAAGATTTTGCAGGCCAACGGAAGTACAAGCTGGGCTTTAGCTTCACAGCCCATGAAAGATTCCCTTAATGCAGTAAATAATTTTTATTTTCTCTGAGCTGACCTATTCAAAGCTGTTGGGCTGTAGCTTGGGTGGATGCAATGACTGAGCAAGCAGAAGTGTTATGGCAAGGACGCACAGGAACACAAACATCTTGGTGATGATTTAATGATTTCCTTTTGTCCTTTTACCTAGGATTCAACAGTGATATGTAAGAAGAGGTGCTTACTTCCCGGTGAATGCAATAAAAACAAAGACCACTGCTGCAAGGAGTGTGTCTCATATATCTCTCCTGAGGAAGTGAAAGTGTGCAAATTTGGCAATAAGATCTTCCAGGTAAAGTTTCAGATGTGGCTCAAGAATAGATGCCATTGCAACAGCTGAAACAGCATGAGTTTACTGTAAATTTGTATTGTGGCTTGTTTTTTAGCAGCATACTCACCATCCTAGTTGATGATGGAACAACTCAGAGGCAAAGCTTTGCAAAATTTGCCATCTGCTATTTTTTTTCTGGGTTTGTGTAAATTCTGCTGATACACAGCAGTTAAAGATTAGTTCCTCCTTGACATGACATGTTGTCTCCCTCTCCGTACGCAGAGATTCAAGCTGCTGTTTCATGACAAGTAATGCATTTATAGTAAGAGATAGTAATGCTCTGCTTTCCCAAAAAACCACTGATATTAATGGAGAAGATATTCTGCGTGGTATGTAGGCTTTATCTGCTGAGCCAAAGAGTCTCTTCCATAGCTGAGCCAACAGGAGCTGTACGAAGTTCATCTTGGCTGGAAGTTACCCATCTTGATTTACTACATTTCATGTCTCTGCTGAGGACAGGACCCTTGACATCTTATATTGGGATAGCCATGTAATAACTGTTACCTACTGCACTCTCACCCAATGCTTTGAAATCACAAGGGATTCCCCGCAGAACACTTCTGCTATTGCTAAGGCCTTGTTTGTTTTTCCAAGTGGTGCGGCTTTTTTCACAGTGTCAGAAAAAGATTCTGTCACCTCATGGGCCATCTGTGAATTAAGAGACCCTTGAATCAGATCAAATGTTAAATCCGTTGTGAATACTTGGTCTGCTCAGCCAGAATTGCTTCCCGTTTATTCCATCTTTTGTGTACATAGCTGAAGTGTTTATTCTGGAAATTACATGTGAACCTACTGTACGCTGAGACTATACTCCATCTGATTGGCACTTTCACACTGGTGCTATTGTGCTTTAGGAACAAATGCCTGCTTCTTAGGCACCCAACTAAAATATTCTGCTTCTTGTGAAGATTTTATTATATTACTAAGTATTATATGGAGTAAGAAAAAATAACGAGACAGTACACCCATTTCTGGCCTCGTGTGCAAAAAGGTAAATCCAGCGTCGCTCTGTTGAAGTTAATGGTCTAACACAGGTAGAATGGGCACAGTGAATGTTTTTGCACTCCTGTGCAAAAACATCTGTGAGACAAAACATCAGGGTAGCTGCATGCAGTCAGCTGTGATATATTCTGGTACCTTAGCAGATGCTTGGAGAGTGGTCATTAGAGGCCCACAAGAACATGTGCTGCATGAGGAACACCAGGCAATCGTAGCATGGCCTGGAAACAAAAGACAGGGGAGAAACAGCCTTTGACCAAGCATGCTGTGGTGAATAAGTTAGGCTCCTTGGCATTTCAGATTTAGTCTGTTTTTCTCTCTGGTCAGAACATCATGTTGAGGTGGGCACGTAATTGTTCACAGCTGTCTGGTTGGACTGCCTGTTCCTGTCAGGTCTATCCTCACCCTTCCTTCACAGCAGCCCTGTAAACAGAAAACATGCACATTTTGGCTCTAAGTGGGCTAGCACAAGACTGTAAGTGGGTGAGACAGAATGTTTTAGGAACCACACTTGGCAAATGCAACACTATGTAAAAAGGAGCCAGGGCAGTTCAACAAGCAATCCTTCCCAAGTAAGTGGGGACAAGACCATGAGGCATATTTTGCTTTGCACCTAATACTCTGAGCCATACATAGACTGTCTTTGCATTTGAGAAGTTCAGCACTGTATCTCTTCTAAACATTTTCAGATGTTTAGCAGATCAAGTATCTGTGAAAGTGCTGTAAGTAATCTAAATTAGAATTCATTATTCGACCATTCCTGCCCTAAGTCAAAATGATGCTGCATTTGGGAATAAATTCACTATATGCTGACATCTTAATCAAATACTTTCACGTGCAACAACTTAAAGATGTCACTCAACCCAATGAATCAGGTTTTTCTAATTATGTGAGCTTAAACGAAAATTTGTGGTAGGTGTGATCACATCTCAGACATATACTGGAGAGAAAACAATGCAAATAATCAGAACACTGGTGAAAAAAACAAATGTGATTTGGTTAGTCTTGGAAAAACGAATTTCTGACCTAGAGGGCCAAAGGGAAGAAAACCCTGCTGAATTTGATCTTTCTTTTTAATCCGACTGTCCATGGACAGACACCTCAAAATAATTTAGACTAAACAATGACAGAATGCCAACAGGGAAAGTCATCCTTTCTTGTGCAATGATACATTGCTGAAATAGCTTCCTGTTGCCACCCCAGCTGATACTATATCATGTTCCCTCTTGCAGGATGGAGAGATGTGGTCCTCTGTGAACTGCACCATCTGTGCTTGTGTGAAAGGCAAGACAGAGTGTCGCAAGAAACAGTGCATTCCAGTCAGCAGCTGTCCTCATGTGAGTTTTTTAAAAGAACAGAGCTGTCTTCTCTTTTTTTCTCCACCATTATCTTTTTCAGTGTAAGTGGAAGTGTGTGCATGGCAGTGGAAAAGCAGGGCTCTTCTGGCATATTAATTTAGGCTGGTGTTCCCCAAGTGTGCTACTACTACCCTGAATATGGGCTTCCTGCCTCTGTCTTTGCTCTGAAGACTCTGTGCTCCTTTTCTCCTCCTCCCTTTAACTTTCTCTGTCCCAAGTATCTGCCCCGGAACATCTCTTTCACATGTATTTAATAGCTTTATAGAGTGGTGAGATGACTACGTTAATATTTCAAGAGCATGCATATTGTTAAGGCAAGCCACAGGAGGTTGTTGTACTTGCATTTCTCAGTGCACATGAGGCTTAATACTTGGTTGAAAATGTAAATTAGACAAAGCAAAGCAAATTATTTAAATCAATCCATGTCACTTTCTCTAAGGTTGCAGCCTGAGTATTTTTTGTTTGAAAGTCTGAAGTGAACTCAAAGAGTGGTGTAATTGTAACTTTACTTAATTGCTTCAAAAATTAGCATTACTTGAAACCTCGAGCTAAAGTCAGCCTTTGTTTCTTGGATTTCTGTCACTGACAAATTATTTTGTTTTAATGGCTCAAGCTTTCAGAAGAGGGAGCTCTAAATAGCACCTCATGTAGGGGCAGATCTTTGAACAGAACTGCAGAAGAGAGTGCCAAGTCGTTAGCATTACACCTTCTCAGTGTTTCCTTCTCCATTCTGGAAGCCAGTGGGGAAAATATGAGTCACAGACACCTAGGTATAAAATTTTAAATGACAAAGTCTAGTTTGTAAAATTTTATACGTGTGAACTTTTGACAGCCAGAAGTGGTGGTAGAATACAGAGACTGTACCTTGGCGCTCCCTGTCTTGCTGTGCCAGTGGGCGGCAAGAGCGATGCTTGCATCCTCAGAAGAGGGGACATCCTTTTCCTGTCACTCTGACACTCACTGCAGAGGGCAGTTCTTCTGTTAACAGGCCTCATGTGAGATGTTGCGTACATCTTGGGAAGTGTGAACAAATGGAGCTGCTCTTCTGGGAACCTGATGTGGCTCATGGCAATCAATCAGGTTTGTTCAGGCCATTCACAGTAATAAGCAAGAGGTGAGAGCTTGGACCCTTCAGGTCTCTTCAAATTCTTTGTTGGCCAAGAACCTGGCACACACTGCATCTCATTTATATTTTCCCTGTGCTGATACATTTCAAACATTTAAGATACTTCTGAGATCAAATAACTAATATGGCTTAATATAGATCTTAAGTGAAATACACCACTTCAGCAGTACCCATATATAAATTTAAGTATTGAGATGATCACTTGAAGTGGCTTCTAAAATTAAAATAGCGGTGGGTAAAAATTCACCATCTGCAGTCCTGCGGATTAACTCATTCAGCACTGCTGCACAACCTGCTCCAAGGTTAACGTGAAGTCCTAAACTGCCCTAGACCTCTGATTTGAGTCCTCAGTCAAGGTCCTTAGGGCTGAAAAGACCAGCTTTGTTACCCTGCAGCACCATTCCCTCCAGTATCTAACCAGTCAGCCTGCTCCCCGCCTTAAAATGGAGTCTACAGCAAGCTGCACGCAAACCCACCCTCCTCCACAGGTGCACATTACATTTCTGCTCTTCCAAGCTAAATTGGAAGGACAAGCAGGAGAAAGAATGTAAACTCTAGAGTGAGATTTATTTTCCTATTCCAAGTGGGTACCAAGTAATTTTAAAGCAAATGATGTATGCTAATGGATTTAAATCTTTAACTTTTCATGTGTGCTCCACTCTCTTTGATGAGATATTCTGTCACAAATCTGTAAACATTAATTAAACACACCACATTATTTAAGATAAAGATATATTAGTGATTCTGATACTGAAAGTCTGAATATCATGCATAGAGTTATGCTGCTATCTCTGCAAACTGTAGGGGTGTGAACTCCATTTCTTTTCCCTCTTCACAATATTTCTGGCAGTAAGCAGTCTCTACTGACTATTGAAGACTGCTGTGGAATAAATGCTGTTTAGTGTCCCTTAGGGTGTCAGGCCACATAAAGTTATCTCATTAAAACTGTGTTATGATACACACAACTGAGTGTAAAAGGATTGAAGATTCACAAGAAATTTGCAATATTATTCCTTGACTTAAATGATTTACCATGTAGTCTTAATACTCTTTGCATGATGCTGTGTTGTGGTTTTTTTTTTTTTTTTTTTGTGATGGAATATTATTTCATTTATCAACATAGATTTTTGCCAATTATCTCTTGAAAGGATGGGTTTCAAAGTGGTAATTGTGCAGTAATTTCCAATACCGTTAAACCATTTGTATTATTCAATGTGTTGGTGGCAGGCTGACATGTTTTTGAAGACTGTTCCTGCCATTTCTTTCATTTTCTTCATAGGGCTAGGCACATTTTTCTGTTTCTTTTATTCTTTTCTTTTTGGAGCACTTAATCCAGTATCAGTAATTGCAGGAAGTGTCTTTCTTAGCTTCTTTTCATCTGCAGTGGAGGGAATACATCTTGCAAATTCAATCCCTCCTGTCATATTTATAGCAAAATCAGTCCTCCTTGGGCTTCTAGTGAGCCTTGTGGCTTGCGGTTTCTGTTTCTTACTTTCTGACCGCTGACTCCATATAGATATTCCCTCTCTCAGTTACCTGGAGTGTCAGCCTGCAAGGTGCAGTACATGCTGACCCCCATCCAGCAAAGCTATTAAGCGTGTGTCCAGTCCTGCTGAAGTTAGTAGGGCCTCCATGTGTGCTTAAACACGTGCTTAAATACTTTGTAGAAAGGGAGTAATCTCAACACTTGGCAAGACTGAGTTTCAGAGATCCTTTAGACCTTTTCTTACCTAATTTGCTAATCACTTGCCCTAGCCCTGCTCCAGCCTCTTTCTTGCCTTGTGCCATCTCCTTTCCGATTACCCATCCTTATCATTTTCCACCTCACCTCCTCTCCTTACGCCTTTGCATTCCCGACTAACAATGGAAGCCTGTGGTAATGGTCAGTGGTCATGGACATGTGTCTTTTTGTACTGCTAGAGGACAGCCTGGTGAATTTTACAGCATATGGCCTTTTCTGAGCTCGAAGGCTGTGCAAAAGTTCATCGAATTAAATTCACGGCATGTGGAGACATTTGCAGAGTTCGATTCTGTGGGTAAATTTTGAACCCGTGAACTTCAAGTGAGTTGAAAATTTATTCAGAACACGTTCTCCCATCTCTAGCACAGACTGCATTTAATGTTATACACATCTGTTATTATTACAAACAAAAAGTTGCTGTTTTTACTCTAGTGCCAAATGAGGCACAAAAAAACAACAGCTGTTGCTATTGCACAACCAAACAACCCCCTTCCCCCCCACAATTAGTCTTGCCTTGAAAAAACAGAAAATAAAAACCTCAGACATAAAATTGAAAACCTCATAAAAAAGAAGAAAAATCCCAGAAAATAAATAGACTCAAATGTGGTCTGCTTATAAATATTCATAGGGAAAAATGGGATCACATCACTTAGCCCACTCCTAAGGGAACCCTCAATGCTAACGCACTCTTGCAGCACATGTTAGCAATAATGGGTTTCCTTATTCTACAAGACAAAAACAGGATCTCAGGCCAACATGGTGGCTCAAGTAACCAGTCTCAGCAGGCTGCCTTGGAGATTCCAATTTCACTTGAATTCTTGCCACTTCCAGCTCGGCTGATGATTTCAACTCTTTTATTGAAACGGAGAGGTAAGGCTGTGCGGTGCAGTGTGTGGCATTCAGCTGCACGTCTTCCATTTGTACAAAGAAGTGTTGCCAAGCTCCCTACTTTGGTGCAGTTTTAACAGTCCCTCCTTTAAGGGGTTTTGTCCTAGCAGGTGCTTGGTAGGTCTTGCTGTTGCAGCCTGGTCCCCAGCTATTCTTTTTGCTCTGGGCCCTGGTGGTCACACAAACATCTAAGCATTGCCACGCTGCCAGTGAAACTCTGACCCAACCCTTTTCTCAAGTCCAGATGTGCCTCAAGTCTGTTCACATGCAGTTGCACATTCAAAGACAAGCTTACACTGAACTTTTATGCCCTGCGGATGATGAGCCCAAGCACACTCATCACCAAGATCTTGTTTATGCCATCTGGGTACATCAAGCACGAGCAGGACGGAGCGCGCTCCACTCCAGTCTGCTGGCAGGTACTTGGAGTTAATTTCTCCCCATGCACATTGTCAAAGCTTGGCAGCGCTGTAGGCAGAAGGCAAGGCAGACAGCAATAGGACTTGCTGCCTCTGCCCACTTCCCTGGTCTCTGCAGAGACCTGCCACCTATTTCTAGTTTGTCTTCACAAGCTTTTCTGCACTGTTGAGTATGTTGAGTGGGCAGAGCAGCACAGCTCCATTTGCTCGCTCTTGGTCGCTGCTCCTTGCTCACCTGCTTGGAGGGACACAGGAGCAGTGGTCTCACAAATGGGACTTTCTCTGTGCTCAACTACTGTTGGAGCAAAAGGTCGGTGCTGGGGAGCAGCACAGCTCCATATGCCTCTTCCTTCCCTGTATGGGAATGCGGGTAAGCTCCAATATCACCATAAGTTCTGTTATAACCCACGCCAGTTTTTGCTTAGAAAAACACATAGTTCAGTCTGAAATTTTCCAGGCTTATCCTCTCGCTTGACAGTTCGCTTTAGGGAATTCAAGTAAAATCAGATAGAACATCTTTTAATTCGATGAAGACTGGAAAGGAACATGAATGTATGTACACAGAGGCATGTCTTCTGCTTCTAGCCAGCCTTGTATAAGACACAACCATAAATAAAATTGACCTGGGCAGAGTCGTAAATAAAGACTCGAACCTTTTGTCCACATTATTATGACTAGACCAAATTGTTTGCTTTTAGACATTGCACATCCTTGGATGCACACCCATTTACTTCATTGGGGAGATTGGTCCATGATTGGTAATATGATTTGGTGAGAGATACCGCAAGATTTAGCCATGAAAGAAATCTGGTCAAACTAGATCTCTGCCAGTGCCTCCTTCCTTCATTCATTTTTGTATGAAAAACAAATGATTTGGGGGGGAGTCTGGGGGTGGGTGTGGAGCAGATTGCCTGTGTGTGGTGACTAAAAGGGTGTGCATAGGAAATGTATATATTATGGGAGGTGGGGGAAAAGGTAGCGATCTTGTTAACCCAATGACTAGTCTGCTTTAGATATCCGTGAATACATGAGTCCAAAAGTCTCTCACACTCTTTCTAAAGAGAAAAGTGGTAACAGAGAACCCTTTTAGTATTTCATTTCTTATAAGACTGCCAGGAAGCTCTTTGAATAGTTCTGTCTGTTTTTAGCACCTGATATTTGAAGCTGTAACCAGGGCATTGAGTTCAAACACAACTTGAACTATTTTCAAAGGCTTATCCAGCCTTACAACATAACACAGTCATTGCTCCAAAAACTCTTTCATTAAATCAGCCTGTCTTTCTCCCAATTAGGGTAAAATCCTGAACAGAAAAGGATGCTGTCCTATTTGCACTGAAAGTAAGTTCTTTCTTCAAATTCTTTGAATTCTTTTTTATTCTTTCTGAGAAAATAAATATAGTAGAAATATGTTTGCTTTTCTGCCTTCTTTTTAGAGGTGGCTAAAGGGCAGGTGATTATTGCTGGCCACAGATTTTGCCTCCTATAAATCTGTAAATTTAAAATAAAATACCTGGGTATTTTATTTTTTATTTTATTTTATTGAAATGACACTATTTTTGTCAAATCTGATGTGCTGCTTTTTGAAGGATATAGTTGGCCTGTGAAATTTGTAGGTAATAAAATAAGCAAATGAATACAGTTGTAACTTTTAGGACTGGGTACCCTTTATATCTGTAAATAACAGCCCAGCTCTGTGTATATATAATCCAACACCTTTGCAGATGATTTGTGAGAGTTAAAAAAAGGTGTGCAGAAATCTGAGACACAGTCTGGGGCAGCAGTGGGAAGTACAACAGAAAGCTCTCCTTCTGTCTGTATGATGTTTAGCTCAACCATCACCTTTTTATCCCTTTACTCTTCACTTCAGGAATTAGCATCTTATGGTATCACTTGTGTTCTCTCCTAGTCAGCAAAGCACTTACACAAATACTATCTTTAAGCTTGTCCTATTTAAGTCAACAGGGAGACCTGTCTTCACTGAAGTTAACAGGATACAATTACCTATTTCCTTCAGGACATGTTTAAGTATTTTACCAAATAGGGACAGACTGCTAAAATGGGGTTTTATGATTTATAGGCAAGCTTCTGAAAGAACAGGTTTTTAAGGAGAGTATTTCCTATGCTTTTGTCTAAAATCAAATTGGTTTTGCTGATCAACTCAATTCTAGGTGCTCTTGGATTGCACAAATTCCATATGCTAAATACCTGTTTTTCCACTCTGCAGCTCAATTATTTTGAAACATGTAACTTGTGATAAAATAAATCTAGTTTGCAAGTCTTCAGTATAAAAATGAAATTAAATACAAGTGGCAACCTCAGAAACACTTGAAATAATAGTGAGCAGAGGGAGAAATGAAAGAGGATTCAACTGACCAGCAGTTGATTTCATGTTAGCTCAGTTTCAAGGGGGAAGAAATTTGCGTAGACCTCTGCTTGAATATGACATGGTATTAGTGTCATGAATTTATCGATCTCTATCTTGCTTCTGTTCTTATATTTCAGTCTCATTTAACCTTTCTTGTGTGTTCTTTTGTAACATGAGAGGGGGAGGAAAATAATGGGGCCAGCCATTCCCTCAAAGCACTAGAGACCCTCTACTGTAAGGGGTTAAACAGAAGACAGTATAGTGACTCCTTCAGAAATGCTGCCAGAGAATGATGATTTGTGATAATTGTTTCATGGGAGAAGGCGGCAAAAAATAGATTTCTTCAAAGTAAAAATAACTCATCTAGGAACCAGATTACCTAAAAAGTCAGAACTTCTTAATGATATAAGAAGGGAATGTTCATGACTATAAGACATGTGAAATTAAGGGCAGACCATTGTTGCTCGTCCTCCTGCCATGCAGCTCTATAAAGAGCCTGGCTCCATCTTCCCAGTAACCTCCTTCTAGGTACTGGTAGACTGCTCTTAGGTCTCCCCAAAGCTTTCAGGATAAACAGCCTTATTCCCTTAGCCTCTTCTTTTGGGTCCTGTCTGCATTGCACTAGCTGCACTTGAGGCTGGGAGGCTCGTTGCACTGTCCTGCAGTGGCATGCTTCTCTGTTGCACATGAAACAGAGGGGTCCTTTTTTTGGAGAGGTGTCTCACTATGGACCCGTTTAGTGTTTGGGGGAGAGATGATGCTGAGCTGATTCTAAGCTTTTACGATTAAAGGCTGTTCCCAGAGTTATCAGGTAATGTAATCAAAGAGCTTAAATACCCACTGTCATACAGCAATGGTAGCCATTAGTGTTTTAACAGTTGCCATTTGCAAGGAACTAATTCCACCTTTGTGCCAGAAGTGCTGTAAATCTCATCACGAAGTAAGACAGGCAGAAGGCAAAATCATAAGTATTTCAGTGATGATCACTATCTCAGATAGTAATTAGAAACTTTGCTAATTCAGCCAATTTCTGATGAGATAAGATGTACATGCACAGCCCTTTCCCTCACCCACCCACTCATGTTGATTCTCTCTCCACATATTAACACACCGGACATTTCTGGCGGTCCAGCAGATATTAATTTTCCAAAGTAAAAACAACATAGGAGGTACAAGAACATACTGTACACAGGAGAGCTTTGAGTGCAGTTTAAATGCAGCCAATTTCTATGAAGTGGGTCAAAAACAGTCACGTTGTTAAAGGATACACTTTAAACTGAAAAAAAAAATCAAAGGATTATTTTTCAAAGCAGTTTGTTGCAGACAGAAAAAGTACCTTGTCTCCTAAAGGGCTGGAGAGTCTCTTTTGTCTACTGTTGCCGAAGTTAACTATGGTTAGTTTTGGCATATTGCTGTTAAAGCTCCATGGCTGGTGTACAGTTATCACTAATTAAACACAGTGGTCATACCAGTGGAAAATTCAACAGTTTAGTTTATCCTGCTGTAAAAATGTAATGAAATGTACTCTTTTGGGCTTGATTTAGAAAAATCACCACTGACGTCAATTCCATAAATTAGTAATCCTATGTTAGACCAAGGTCATTTTCATATTAAAAAAAGAAAACACTAAACCTGAGTTCAAATAACATTAACAGACTGCTCTCAACTCCAGACAAAGATGGGAGTTTGCAGTGGAGGTTAAATCTTTGTTCTTGACAAAGAAGAATTGATAGCCCTTGCTGAAATTGCAGCATGCAGTATGAAAGCTTCCTACTGCAACCATGTAGATGTATTTTAATCATGATCAATAATCCTAACACAGTCTTACCTAAGTCATGTGAGGCTTTATGGATGAAGTTTTTTCAAAGCAGACTGCAGTCACCTAGGTCTAGCAGTACACATGATTAAATTTGCAGTAAAGGCCTCTTTTGGGGCAGAAAATTTCATTCATCACAAATCATTCTGCAGCTTTTTTTAATTGACAAAATGACCAGTGGAGCTAAACCAAACTCAAGGGCATTTGGACCCAGCCTTAGGAGTAAAAGGCTGGTACTTTCACCTGGTCCTGCATCCTTTTTATTTGTTTTTATAGAAATACTGGAAAAATTGATGACTCTTCAAAGAAAAAAAAAAAAAAAAGATGCATTGTAGGTACCTGTGAGAGCAGGGAGTGGGACTAAAGGACCACATAGGCCCCTGCTTGTCTTGTTTCTTGTGTTATTTCCTTGCCATGGAGAAATACATCAACAAAAAGACTGCAATTGTTTATTCATACTGGAATGCTGTTCATGATTTACCTCCTCAGCCCTTTCAGCTGTGATGGTCTACTGTATAAATATGTATTTGGACAAATTGGAATAGCTATTTTATTTATGAAATAGACCATAAAGACTCCTGTGGAGTTTTTGACACCACACCTTGTAATGTGTATTATATCAAGCTGCACTATGCAGCAGTTATGAGGAAAGTACTCTATGGCTATGCATTTTTTAAAGAAAAGCTAATGAAATTCTATTATGCATGTTCTGTAGCTAGTTTTCAAAAGTTAATAATGTGTTCTGTTTGATTTAGGGCTTAATTCAGCATATGGGCTAATTGCATTCAAAGTTTCATTTTATTTTTAAAAAGCTGAGATATTTTTGAATTATAGATGTGCAACCAGAACACCCTTAACTGGTAAACTTGTATTTTTTCCTCTCTCTCCTTACTTAGAAAGTGTCCAAACCAATTTTAGTTATAATTTAAAGTATATTTTTCTTGGCCACTCTTAACTAGCTACAAGCCCAGAAGAGTGTGACCAGACATCTGGACATCTTGGACTTCAATTCACTGCTCTGATCTCCTGAAAAAATAAAACAAGCTATTCCATGAGCACCAGAGCTAACAGAGCCTGGTTTCCTATGGATTTGTGTCCCATTTCCTTTATATCCCAACAAATAATAAACCCAGCTAGAGACAATATATCCTGTGGCTGCTCTGGAGCTACAAGTGTGCTAATTGCCCAGCCAATATGCTCATGCTCTCCGGCTGGTCAGGATGTGCGTGCTGACTGTCTGTCTGGCCTCCACCAAGTAGTATATATATATCACCTTTCTAGAAAGGCTAAATACTGTCTGGGGGAGTGGGGGCATTTGGTGGAAGGCAGAAAGGTGCTTTTTGGCAACCTCTTATTTCAATAAGTGGTTCTTACCTTTACTTAGCGTACTACTTACGAGAAATGAGTTGTCTTTCAGACTTTTATCCCTCCGTATTGGCCAAAACAGGTCATGATTTCATAAACTTTTTTCTTTTTCCCTTATGAGAGTACATTAAAACTCGGGGAATGCTAAAATGTTCTTTTCCTTGCTGTTGCCTTTTCAGCTTCCTTTCTTGTACAGATAAATGTGTTTTCAAAAACAGTGCTCCTTGCCCACAGTTACCTTCCCCGTTACCTTTTCTAATGAAAGTCACTATTTCATTTGAATTGGGCACATGATTTGTAAATGCAAGGAAAGCATGCCAAGAGTTCTATAGTATTCACTTTAGCACCTAAATACTATTATTATTAGTTTGCAAGTAAGCTGTAGAGCCTTAGGTGGGAGCTGAGCAAATCACACATGTAGTTTAAGATTGTCAAATGTAAAAGTGTGAAGTCCGTATTTAGTTGCTTAAAAAACAAATGTGAAAACTGCTGAGCTCCCAGAAGCTTTTATGAAAGTCAGAAGTTTTGAATACTGATTTGGGAGCCTAAATGCAGGATTTCCAAAAGAGGTTTAGAGGTGTTTGCAGCCAGTTCCCAATAATGTTTAATCAGAGTTGAGTGCCTAAGGCACTTTGAAAATCACAGCCTCCTGAACATAGCTCTGGGGCCTTCCTTTGAAAAATTTGTGTTTTTCAGGGACAGAGAGGGAATGGGTATATTTGCCTTCATGTGCATGTCTAGATGAGCAAAAAAAGACATCAAAGATCATGAATGCCAAGTTCAAAACAAGCAGGAGGCAGTGGTTCTTCATGCACTTTGCCCAAGGATGTTCTGGATGCTAAAAACATTTTTGAGCTCGGGGGGAAACTGGACAAATTCACAGAAAAGAAGTCTATCAAAGGTTACTAAATAAAGAGAAACCATGTCTAGCTCAGAAAGTTCCTAAGCTGAAAATAGTTGGGGGCTGGTGGAGTCTTAGGGGTACGTATCGTATATGATTGCCCTTTTCTAACTCTACACTAGACAGCTGATAGAGATAAAGAGTATACACAATAAGCTGGGAACAACTTACCGTAGGAAAAAAAGGGAAGGATCTTCACCTATGACCCTATGCCTTGTTAGCACAAGCTAGCAAAATTCATACTCCAGCATTGGGGAACATAGCTTTGGTGATGCAGCAACACCTCTCCATCCGTTGTGTCCTAACAGAGGAGCAAGGCACACATGATCCTAACTAGAGAACCGGTGCTTCTAATAGATTTCAAAAACAGCCAAGCAGCAAGACTGGTTTGTTTCAGAGGGGAAAAAAAAAGGAAAAAAAAAAAAAAAAAGCAGCAAACCATAAAACCTGATGTGATTGAAACTCTCCCAAAAGGAAATAAACAACAACCCAAAACCTAAAAATGGCAGGAACTCTTTTCATGTTGCCTGTCTTTTGCAGTCTTGTTACACCCAGTATTTAAGGTTTATTTCTAGGCCAACCAGCTCTTCTTACTAGCAGTGCCTGAGTTATCACACACACTCTTGCAGGGTGTGGATTTTTTTTTTTAAACCCACAATTTTAGCAAACCTTTCAAGAATGTTTTACACAGTGATATCAGAGAATCAATTATTCAGGCTGGTTTTGGGTAGATTTTCCCTCCCCTATTTCCTTGGTTATTAAAGAAAACAGCAAAATTTGGATCAGACATTCAGCTATCCAGTCCAAAATACATTCTTTTTTATTTTAACTGCACTGCATCAAGTTGACATATGACGTGACACGATGTAACATAACATAAAACAACATTACTCTGCATAACACATTAGAAATTAAAAATAAATATTTCCTTTGGATCCCATTGGTACTATCAATTTTACTTGCACATCTCTAAATTATGTTTGTTCCTCTCATGTCTTGCCTCTTAGCCACTTGCTTAGGTGAAGAACCAGCCTCCCTCTCCCGATATGTTAGTTAATAACACGTATAACATGTCCATGTTCTTGGCCTTCTAGAAACGCTTGCAAAAACCAGTTCTCTCCTGAAATCTTCACTGATGTTTGGGCTGATTTTTTTGCTGATAGTTTCCTTGTTTTCATAAAAGTTGTCATGTTTAAAGAAAAATTAAAGCCTGAAAAAATGAAATAGAATCTGAGCAGGTAATAAAATGTATCTTAATATTCATCATGAGGATAATTACATGAGTACATAAAGAAATCAGAAACATGTTAGTATGATTTAGTAACGGTAAAGTCAGATGGTCTCCATGTAAAATCTACGGATTTTTTTCCCATTGGTAAAAATTACATTGGTGATTAAAAACTATATGGTTCCTGCCAATTTATGGAGAATCAATTAATCTTTTTATGGACTTTGAAAAACAGTTATTGATATCCTCACTGGTATCAATGAGGAAAATGAGACTCAAAGAAGTGCACGTTTTAAAAAGCACTCCTTTATCTAAGTGTCTTGGTTTTCAGTCTCTGCTTAAAGTACATCAGCCCTGATTTCCAGAGGTGTTGGTCAAATGTGGTTCATTTTGACTTCTAATGGAGCTGTCAGCATGTGGTCCTTGAGAAATCAAAACTTTTGGTCCCTGGTTGCCAGACATAGTAAAGAGGCATAATAACGATGCCAAGACTAGCTACTGGCTTAGCTAAAGAAGCATGCATGTCGCAAGTTAGGGGTAAAGTGCAAATCTCCCAGGTACCAGCTCTGTGATGGCATTGCACCCTGTGGTGAGGGAGACTGAGGTTAGACTTTAGGAAGACCTTCGTCACAGTAAGGGCAGCTGAGCAGTGCAACAGGTTGCCAGAGGCAGCTGTGGAGTGGCTGTTACTACTGCTCTTTAAGAGCAGGTTAGACAGATATCTGTCAGGAATAACATAGATAAAGGTGTTTCTGCATTACAGCTGGAGAAGGAAAAGGTAATGTCTTCTGGGGTCCCCTTCAGCCCCATTTTCTATGTCTCCATGTAGGTATCCTTGGATGCTCTTTAACTACAGCTAGAAAAACGCCAGAAACATTATTGCTGCTTTAGCATAGCACTCTGCCTAGGCTGGAAAACCCTGCTGAGAAAGGTGTATTGCGTAGTCAAAGCTTCATTGCACTCCACCGAAGGAATTCCCTACCTCTTCTCTGTAACATCCGTGTCTCCTTCTTTTTTGTATGTTTGAATTTGCCTTTTTTTCGCTGCCTTTTCAGGCAAGCCATTGTTAGTTGGGTAATTTTTTTTTTCCAGTGAATAAATTGTATTCCTTGTAACTCTCCCCTCCTTTGTTGTGGGTTGGTTTTTTTTTTTTGATTGATGCTGTTCACAGCTCTCTGACTGCTGAGTCAAATTTTGTTCCTGCACCAAGCCCTCCCCCTAAAACAGGCATCATCTTTCCAAAGCAGCCTCAGCCCACAGGTATCCAGCTGGCAGTAGCAGTGTGCATTTCTCTGCCTTGAGACTCCTTCTTCCAGGAACAGCAGCAATGAGATGTGGTTAGGACCTATTGTTATACCAGAAGGCTGCAATGCAAATAAATTTGCTGCTCTCTTTGATTGTGAGGCAATTCAATCAATTGCTGGGTAACTGCAGGGTAACTCAGCATCATTGACATGAGTGTGGAAACGTTCTGCCTTTGAGCTGCGGCTTCTCCGACCAGCGTGTGAATGCAAACATCAATAAGAAATCTCACTCTATTTGTAATGATGCAAATGGTTGGTAGAGATACCATGCCTTTCGATAGTCATTGTATCACGTTAGTCACTTACTACTGACTTTTAGTTGGTAGCATAACAATAATTACAAGTCAGTTGTCTATAAACAACATATATGACAGCTTGTAACACTGAATAAAGGTGCTGGTTCTACAGATAATTTGGGAAAAAAACCCATAAATATACCTAGTTTATAAATGTGCAATATTTATAAGTGTGTCTATGTAAAATATGGACAGAGTCAGGTCCTGCTAAAGTGGTCTGATGGCTTTTAATTTCAGGGGATCACCCCTGCCTAACTGGGGACATTACAATTAGCCTCAAAAATATACATGTGATGTTTTGAATTCTGCTTCTGTTAGTGGATTAGGCTTTGCTCCCATAACACAACTTAAGGGTAGGAGCTCATCTCAGGGGAACTTAACTGTCTGAGAGGAATGCCTGTAGTCTTAGATACTTGTTTGAGCTCCCAGAGCTGGCAGCAGAGAGACAGGCTCCTCCAGAGAGTAATTCCCCATATATTAAAAGAGGTGTCTAAAACTGGTGAGATGAAAGACTTTCTAGTCATGTCTGTTTCTCTGTGTCAGTGCGAGGGAGACTGGATGAATTGCTTAGACAAGACATTTCATGTTTGGAAAGCTGAAGCTAGGTGGGAAGGCTCCCATCACCCATCTCCAGAGACATGGGAGCTCTGCAAGCCCAGGGCTCTGCCTGCTCTGACATCATGAGTGGGGCTTGTATTTTCTGGAAATTAAATAATTTGAAAAATTTCACAGGCATTGTAATAACCTAAACTGTTCAGGTGGTACATTATGTTTAAGGGACAAACATATAGGTTGGAAGATGTGTCTTTGGTTCCTAGCTACAGGTTAGCATTCCTATGCTGCCCCAAGGATCAGTTTGCCTTTGGTTCCCACCCACTTTGGGAAAGACTTCCACTAAAGCCATGAAGCTTCTGTTTTTCAAAAATATATATTCCTAGTGTGTCAGCCAAATCTGCCCTGTAGTGCAGATATATTAGGTGAGAGTGGTGTCTAAGTTCTTATCAACTGCTTTTTTCAAACTTTGATTGATCCTGATATGGCGCTTTTGTTTCTCACTCACCTGCAGAGCCTGGAGTTTGCACTGTATTTGGAGACCCTCACTACAACACTTTTGACGGACGGACATTTAACTTTCAGGGAACATGTCAGTACGTTTTGACGAAAGACTGCTCCTCCTCTGCCTCGCCCTTTCAGGTGCTGGTAAAAAACGATGCCCGTCGGACCCGTTCTTTCTCCTGGACAAAGTCAGTGGACCTTGTGTTGGGCAGAAGCACTATCAGCCTCCAGCAGCACCTCACAGTGAAGTGGAATGGGACCCGCATCTCACTACCTTGCGAGACACCGCAATTTCAGATCGATTTGGATGGTTATTTGCTGAAAGTGACAACAAAAGCAGGTAGGGCAAGTGTGTGTGTGCGTGTGTGTCTTCTCCCTGAAGAACTTCTCAAGTGTAACATGAACAGCAGTCAATAAAAAAGCATGATAACAGTGATAAATGTAGTTACAACTCTTTAGAGATATGAGGAACCCAAAGTGCTTTCAAAATCCCTGCAGCCCACAAGCAGACAGAGATCCCAGCTATGAGTTTGAAGTCTTTGCAGAACATTTGCTAAGCTATGTTTCATTCTGCAGCTGACAATTAACTGCCTGCATAGACGAATGTGCCATGATTTTAACTTCCAGTAACTTAAGAGTGGCTTATGCAGGGTCATCGTTTGATACTTATAGATAAGAACAGAGAGGAGATCAGTTCTTAAACATAACATTCAGTTTTTACCCCAGCTGCAGCAACATGCCTTAAAGTCTAAGTCAGCAATTATATAAAATCATAGTTACTAATGGCTGGAATGAGTTTAAGTTGTCAAATTATGGAAACATTTCACTGGGGCTACCCAGCAAAATGGAGGTCCTGGTTTGAAAGCCAAGGCTTAACTTGCTGTTCAGTGCCATCTTGTTGGGCTTGCTTTGTGCTCGAGTAAGAGTTTGTCTGTGAGGAACAAAGAGTCCACAGCACCAGAAGCAAAAGGAAATCAGAAACTTTGGAGAATCTGGTACCTTATTTGTAGAAACAGAGAAGGGAGATAGTAGACTCTCAAGTCTTTTGTGTCCTAGAAAACACATTAATTGTCAAAATGCTAAACCAGAGAACTTATATTTGTTTTGATAAACTGTTCTGAAACTATAGTATCCTTGCATAGATAAACACTGAGGGGAAGTTTAAAACTTTCTCATTAGCATGTGTTAGGTACTACTGTAGTCCTGAGAGATTTCACTTACACAGTAAAGTACTGTTTCAGTGAGAATACTATTTACTGTTAATTCAATTAAATGCCATGTGAAAGCAGTGAAACCAATCTTTCTTATGGAGTGATACGGCCACAGGCGTGACGCATAGTCATACTCATTATCTAGCATCATTTTTTTTCAAGGGGGACACTAGCACCCACTGTTGAGCTGAGAATTTAGACACCTGTTCATATAGCCCCTGGAAATGTAAGTCTGCATAATGTGGATCCCAGCTCTGGGCTCATTCCTCGAAGTGGCAATGCAGATTTTTGTGGCTGTCTGTAAAATGCACACAAGTTGACCATTATTCACAACTTCTAATTAAAAGCATCTTGAGGGTTTCTCTTTGCAGCCAGCTGAACGCTATGAATTCTGGAGATGTGGATTTCATTAGCCAACCACAGGCCAAGGAAAGGTTTTCAATCGAAGATGAATGACAGCTAATCCTGCTGCTATTCCATTTGTCTCTGGTGCAAGCTTAATAAATGACTACACACATCCTTGTCCATGTGTTGGCAGAGGGAGTGCAAACATGGCATATGACAACATACCAAACAGTGTGTAATCACTGCAAATTATAGCCTAAATAATTCCTCCCCTTAACAGAGCAGGATTAGGTTTCTCTCGCTGAACACAGCACGATGGGCCAAGTCCTCCTTTCCTCAGCACGTAAGGCCTGGATAGCAGCAGAACGGCATGGCTTCATTTTGCTGGGAGAGGACAAGCAGCAGAGAGGCTGTAGAGAGGAGGAATGTGCTGAGTAGAACTGGTTTAAAGACAAACCTTTTGTTCCACAGGAAATTCCAAGTGCCGGGGGAAAAAAAAAATTGGAGAATTTTCTCTGTTTTAGAATGAAACATGGGGGTTTTAAAAAATATATACTTTCCCAGTGTAGGGTAAAAAAAGAGGGGGAGGGAGGAAGTAATGAAAAATAAGCAAAACTACTGCACTAGAAGCAAAATTCAAAGTAAAATTGGGCTGGGAAGTGCAGGGTCTGGTGCTTACAGTTCAGCCAGCATTCCCACGGCTTTTGATTTTCCTTTTGCAGAGCTGGGAGCTGAGCCCTGGATAAAACGGGAGCCCAAAGCTTCAGGAAGCCTGGTGGTCCCTGGCTACAGGGCAGTCTGCATGGCAGGGCTGTCCTGGAGTTCGATACCCTGAGAGTCCAGGCTTCCAGGCAGCCCACCAGGCAAGCTGGCAAGAAACCAGCTTGGAGCCTTGCCTGTGCCGTGTCGGAAGTTCATTGAATCTGATATGTCTCCCTGAAGCATTTCAGTTCTGATGAACTGGCATTTTCCAGTGAAAACCTGTTTTGTTGCTCAATTCCTCACCAGCCATAGCCTTGGATGCCATGCAGCAGCAATTCTGGCACCCTGCACTTGCAGGTGCTTTGTCATGGGTGTGGTTAGGATGGTGTTGAGTCCTTGTCTAAAATTTGTGTGTTAGAAAGATGAGAGAGCAGAGGGTCACAGAGCTGGTGTTACTTATCTGTCCTTGCAGTGCAGGAGCACTTTTTTTGTTGTTGTTTCTGTGCTGATCTTTTGCATGAAGCCCCTTTGCTGAGGTTTTCTGTACCACTTTGGCACTCAATCTTTAAGGCAAGAGGGGTCTGCCAGTTCTCGAGGATGCCTTTACCATGAAAAATCATGCAGAACAATTGCTGGGAGTTCCCAGCATGAGGAACTCAGTGTGTGATGTGCATAAATCCAGAAGGATTTTTTTTAAATACAGTAGAGCACATAGTGTGCCAAGTTAAGAAATCAAGTAACGAGTTGATTAAGCATCCTTCAAAGAAAAGGGAAAATTGGAAAACCCTAAAAAGTAGCTCAGAGAATATTCCTTTTCTGCACATCCCCAGATGGGACAGATGCTGCATCCTTTGGCTTCACATCTCTTGGATTCTGATTCTTGTCCAAGTGAATGGGAAACTCATCCAGTTGGGGGGGGGGAGGAAGGAAAGGAGGGTATAGGCACCAAGAAACTCTTCCAAACAATTTCTGTCTGCCAAGGAGACCGTTTCAAACATCGCTCCATAGCATAATCCCATCTGTCACAGCTCTTGTTGGTATACAGAAAGCAACTGAATTTTCTGCTTGCGAACAAACAAAAAGGCACACACTGCACAGTGCGATCAGGCTCCGACAAAATTATCACGCATGTAGGAGTAAATACCCTTCCTCGTTACCCCAAGAGGGAATAAGATCCATTATGGACAGAAACCTTTAGGCTGTTCATCAAAGCTAGAAATTACCCTTCCATCTGAGCAATTACAGCATAATATAGTGTAATTAAACAATACCCAGCTAGAGGAAAGTACATCCTTTTGTGGTAGTTAAACTGTGAGTCTTCTGAATCAAATCCAGTAATCAAAGCAGGACTCTCTATATTTAAAAATGTGCATTTTTATACGCTGAGATGAAAAGTCATAATTTTATGTTATTCTTGTCTGCATATGTAGAGTTCACAGAGCAACATGTAACAAAGAGATTAACTTAACTCTCACAAAGGACACACAAATATTCAGGATAATTTTAGAGGTAGCCTTTTGTAATGAACATGAGTGTTTTCACTGAAAGTCAGTAAGTCTTGGCTTGAGAAAAAAAGTTGTAAAAGGAAAATTAAGGTAGAATCATTAGCCAGTCTTTTGTGACTCTGCTTAAAGTCAGCAGCTTCTGAGGGAGCTCATTTGGAGAAGAAGTTGAACACCGCCTTAAAAACTAGAGTTATTTTTCTGAAGAGAACTGTCTGAGAATTTGGATTTCGATGCTTCAAGCTTTGAGAAAGTTTATATGATTTTCAAGTCTGAAGAAATCTTAGTTTATAAGTTAATGGCAAGGTTTTTGTAAATGCCAGCACAGCAGTATTAATCTGGTGCCTGCAAATCAAGCTGTGTTTTGTTTTGTTCAGCGTTGTCAGAAGCAAAGACAGCTGGAATTTGAATTTGTTCAGCAATGGTAATGTATGAAGCAGCTTAAAAGGCAGCATTCCCCCTTGCCACTGTGCTGGCCTTGTTAACAATTGTAGTCTTGCACAATTTCTCAGTTGGCTGGGTGTAAAGTGCCTTTGGAGGAGGACACAGTGGCCCTATACATACTGGGTTTATTAGATAATTTGAAACTGCTTTCAGGCATAGTCAGCTCAGGACATATTTCTGCTATCACTGCTAACCTATAGTGACAAGAAAACATGATGCAATAGACTGTAGTGACCGGGGATGCAGAATTATCTGCACAACCTTGGTTCCCCAAACTCCTGGTGACATGGTGTAAACCGCACGAGCGCCAGGACAGTATGGCAAAGCACCCCTTCTACAACCATAATTGCCATTTGAGCCTCGCCCTGTTTCTCTGTGGGTAGGAATTGTCATAGGAGACAATGGGATGTGTTGCTAAAGGAAGGGTTCCAGCTTTGAACTGAGTCACTGGTATGTTAATTACTTACATGAGGATAGGGCAAGATTTGGATCACACAGTGACAAGCACTGATTTACAAGAGGAAAGGGTGGTGCTAAGCCAGCCCACACAGCAAATGTAGAAAGCTGGAGCAAAGCCCTGGTCTTGCACCATGGAGTGATGCTGTTTGGTATTCTTGGCCAGGCAGGGAAAAGAGGGTAAAATCTGTATAATCCTGTTTAAAAGCAGGTTTCTGTGTTTATCCTTAACTAACCACTGCACACAGGTACTTCATGAGAATAAATTAACGTCAGCAAAATTATTTGTGATCTTCAGATGCAGGGTTACTGCAGAGATGTGAAGTAGTAGCATTCATCAGATATTGGAAATAATTAAAAGAAATGCCATTTTGGGGTAAAAGTTAAGCAGCAGTGATTCTCGGTGTTGTTTTTATCCCATATGATACCAAAAATGCTTTCCCTTATGAGACACATATTTACTTCTCAAAGGATGGAATTCATTTAATTTACGATCACCCAGGTAAAAACTAGAAATTTAGTTTCTACCTGATCTCTGGGTCCTCTAGAATATCACTGGAAACAGAAAGGCATTCAGAAGGTAGTTTATTCCCTCTGCATTAGACACCCATGTTGTGACCCAGAGCTGCCTGTTTCTCTCCATCAAAGAGAGGGCCCAGACAGCTGACTTAAGCCAGCCACTTTGCTTTTAGATGGGTACAGATAAAATAGATTTCACCCACAGAAAGCAATTTTGATTTTGATGTACTAGAAGTGCAAAACCTTACTGTAAAACAGATTGTAGCAGAGCACTTACATCCCAGACACTAGATGAAGGTTAGGTGTTCACCGTCGTTCCTCAGTGTTGCTGACTTATGAAGACAACTTCAAAAGACTGGTAATTAACACCTTTTGAATGAACAGTTTGAATCCAGTTCAGAATGCCTTCTTACAACAGTTTTACCCATCTCACATGTCTTTGTGGTCATCTTTTTAACTCTCTTTACCCACACAAAATAAGGTGCTTGCATTGGAACAGTAGTATTCACCCAAACGAGTCATCAGTGTCAGCTTTGCAGGCAAGAAAAGGACATTTTCCATAAGGTGGTCACTGGTGGAGTCTCATGGGGCATGGACGTATTTGTATGCCTACGACCTGCGCAATGGGTGACAATAGTTGAAATTCTGGGCCCTCTGTGAAATAGCTAGAAATTTGCCCAGCAAGTTCAATTCGCAGAATTTTGCAAGAGCCCTCTTTCGATGTTGAGAGTAGTTATGCCTTGACTCCAGATTTCTTAGGATAACCCCATTCATTAGCAAGGAGGAACAAAAATAAACAGAGACAGGCATGAGTGTATTGTAATTGACTGTGATTTAAGAAACACTGCACTTGCCAGAAGCACTTACTGGGAGATATATAGAAATCTAACAACATTATCAGAAGGAAGCCAATGGCTTTGTTTAGGTTCCCATGAACACAGTTTCACAAACATAAGGCACAGTTTGTTATCCTCAATTTCTTCTTCTTCTCTTTTTTTTGTGTGCGTGTTTTTGTCTTATCTCTTTATTAGGCTTGGAAATCTCATGGGATGGAGACAGTTTTGTGGAAGTCATGGCTGCACCACATCTGAAAGGCAAACTCTGTGGTCTGTGTGGCAATTACAACGGGCACAAGCGAGATGACCTGATTGGTGGGGACGGGAATTTTAAGTTTGACGTGGACGACTTTGCCGAATCCTGGCGCGTGGAGTCCAACGAGTTCTGCAGCCGCCTGCAGAGAAAACCTGTACCCGAGCTCTGTCATGGGACGGTCAGGGTGAAACTCCGAGCTCACCGGGAATGCCAGAAACTCAAAGCATGGGAGTTTCAGAGCTGTCATTCAACGGTGGATTATACCACATTTTACCGGTAAGTGTGGCTTGCTGCGGAAGGGGATAGTAAGTTACTGTGTGAGGAGAAAAACCACACAGTTGGCCCAATTTCAGTAGCGTTTGAGCACATGCTTTGAGCTGCTTTTGCTAAGAGTTAATATACAGGCTTAGAGTTACATTACGTTGAGCTTTTCTGAGTCGGGAATCAGAAGAATATTGTCCTGAGCTAATAAAGACCCGAGCAACCAACAATGAGAAAGGCAGTCAGGCTTGTGATCACCTAGAGCAAAAGTGCTTTTGGAGATTGAGGAGAGAGGGGGAAGAGACTTCAAAACATTTTGGTAAGCTCTTTCTGATTTCAAAAACGTTGTAAAGTTGAGGCTGACTTTAATTACTATTGCTTGTGGTCCAGAGAAGTGTGTCTTCCCAGAGGCATTTTGAAAATTACTTTATTAAAGCAGGGGTATTAAATATTACTAGTGCCTCTTGGATGGTGTAGTTTGTAGGTTGAGAGTTTGAAAGGAGAGAGTTAACAAAAAGTTCAGTGCATGCCCATCCTGCCCTAGGAGCAAAGGAAGACAGACGAGGATCTAGAAGCCTTGTCTGAGTGAAGATTTTTTTATCTTTAAAATGCTTCCAGTCTAAACCACAGAGACATAATTTCTGTTCTTTAATTGGCATGAGTTTATTTGCCCCTCACTCAGTAAATAAAATTGGCTTTTCTTTTGATTGCCTGACATAAAAGATAAAAGCAAGCCAAGTCACAGTTGCATGATGGCGAAGGGAGCTGCCTGATCTCTGCACTCCCAGCTTTCCCCACTTGTGCACATCTGCTGAACTATTGGGCTTATTAGGAAAAGCTTTCTAAAATGACTCAATTTCCCTTATGAATTGCCTTTCCTCTTCTTTTATAATGAGACAGAAAGACTTTTATCTACCCCAGCAGAATACATCTGGGACTGGGAAATGCTAGAAGACGGCACACGGCTTGGCTTGCAGTCTATGTGCTTCTGCATTTAGTTTGCTATAGTGTATCCCTGTGCTAGGAGCCTGGCAAAGAGTGAAGATTATATTGTGTGCAGGTAATAATACTTTATCTTTTCCAATGGCTGGAGCACAGCAGAGAGCACTAGAGATGCTAACACACACACACACACACACACAGGGTCTGTTGAATGCATTTCAGCAACATTCCCATCTCACTTCCATCGTCCTCTAAAGGTAAGTGATGACAATGCAAATGGAAAACAGGCACAGAGAGATTTGTTTCATTTTGCAGTGGATTTTTTGTCCCTTTTTTAAAGTAGCTTGTGATTAATTTGGTGCAATACAGTTCCTGACACCACAGCGGAAAATGATTTATATTTTCGCTACAGCAGCCAGAAAAAAAATCTCTACATGCTTGCACACAAGAATTACCGTAGAGCATTTCTGTTGCTTTAAAATTGTGTCTTCTCTTTGTCCTGGAAAGACAATGAAATCAAGCAAGTATTTAATTTGATTATGTCCTTTTGTAGAAAAGTCTGTTTTTCCCTAAGGAAACTTTATGTTGAAATGACCATCATATTCTGTCAGAAGTAGCTGTTCGTTTGCTTCCATTTAGATGTTGCCAGTTCTTAGAATGCTCAGCTCCCAATACAGGAATTAAAGATAAAATATAAATTAAAATTAAATAATGGTAGTTAGTAGAATGCTACTTCTTGTTAGAAACAAAGTAGTAGCAAGGAATTTATTCAATGACCATGGCCATTTTTCATACTAGGAAATTCCCACAAGGAAGTAATGATTATGGGACATACATTCAAGAAAGTTCTAGGAACGTTTCTAACATAAATCTTTGTATATATAAATACGCACATGCATGTGTGTGTGTGTATAAATATGCGTACTTAAGAGATTTGCATTTTTCATGAATTTTTTTCGAAGAATCCATTGCTGGTGGTGTATTCTTGCAGAAAATTTAAATTACCACTAAAACAAATTTAAATTAACATTTACAGCTTTTTACTGAGGTCTTTTAGAAAAGCATATTTAGTCAATGTTTTCTAATTTCAGGCTAGTTTTAACTAAAATTTTTCCAATTATTCTTTTCTGACTATGAACGAGCTCTGAGCGGTAAGAGAAGTGAAGAGGCAGAATGGTAGGGTCAGCTTCTTTCATTTTTCTATTAATCTCCTTTTTGAATTGAATAGCTTCTCAGTTTTTAACCTCCAACATTGCGTATTATGGAATTTTTCCATTTGAAATACTGCATTCTCAAGAGTTAACCTTTCTTGGTCATTCTTGCCTATATTATCCACATTGCCTCATTTTCATTATGCTGCTCTTGTACTGACCTGCTGTTAAAAAGAATTTTCAGGAATAGAAATAAACTCAGCAGGAACATTACAAATTAGGGTGTGTTTTCTCCAAATACCAAAAAAGGCAGCGAACAATGCATTGCAAATATTTTTCTGACATTGTTACTGAAGAGATTTCTGTGAAGATGTCTCAGATTCATTTTAAGTCTCACTCTTTTCACAGCTGTAGTTTCTCCTTTTGTTAGCCATCCAAAAAACATATATAGCAAGGTTGTCATGATTGTTAGGTGAAAAGGACATGGTTAATGTTTTAAAGTGTAGAGATCTAGCTGCATGGTTGTGGGGTGAAGAACAGCTAACCCCTGAACTTGACCTTGGTAGATCTGTGACGCTTTAGGAGAAATGGTTGTGCACCTTGCCCTTAACCCTTTTTTTGATGTTTTGACTTTGGTGACTTGTGTTTCTCTGCAAAGCACATGGTAGAAGAAGGCACAATATAAGTGTACAAGAAAGGATTTTGAAATAGTCCAGACTGCAAACTAAGAATTTTAGCATCTAATTTTATACCACTTTTTTAATTCTTTGTTTTGTAACTAGGCATGTTTTATGGGCTTTTAATTGTGGTTTTTGTTGTTTAGTTTTGGGTTGGTATTTTTTGTTTGTCTTTAGTGCATTGCTAGTTGTTCAATACTCCTGAGTAATACTCTAAAAATAACCCTTAGGATTGAACTTTATGGAAGCAAGTTCATTAAGCAGGAAAATGATTTTGAATTTTCAGAAGGTTTTGGTAAAGTCTGGATGAAGAAGAGATTAGCAGTGACAGTCATCACCATTGCCACTTGTCTATTTTGATATTTTAATATGGCTAAGCATCCTTGATTAGTTCTTGCCAAAAAAAAGAAAAAGTTACCAAGGTTACTCAGTAGCAGGTTTTTAGAGGGGATACTTTGACCATGTATGCAATAAAGCTTGCACTCAGACTCCTGAAGCTGCTCATGAGTATAAGCAGCGCTAAAAATAGGTGATACCATCTGAATTTCTCATGCTGCTGTTAACAGAAAAAGCTCTGTCACATTATCAAGAAATATTATGGTACTATTTAAGCTCTTGGATGAGGATTTGGGGAGCTTAGGTGACTTGAGGAAGGAGAAGAGGACTTTCTGTGTCCCCAAACCAGGGGTGCAGGGACTGCAGTGAGAAAGGCACAGCAATGCTACTTGATAGAGGTACAAGTTGGGCTGCAGGAGACACCATAAAGGAAGTCACAGGACTACTACTCCTAGTAACACCTGCCCTCATTAGCATCTGTGGCTTTCTAGTAGGTTTTTTTAATAGTTTGGTATCACCAACAGATCTGGAACGTGACATCAACATATCAGTATACCACCCATCTCTAATACACCTACACAGCAGCTGAGTTCATAAATGACTAGTTATACATTGCTCAAGACTCTCACTACTGCCATAACTTGGGAAAAATATTCAATGTTTTGCTTTTTCCATGCAGTAGATTCCCCCATTTGAGATTGGAAAATTTGTGCTTCTAACTTGAGACAAATCTTTTTATTGTTATTACTCTTCCTATTATTATTATATATTTTTATTATTGTTGCTATTATTATTATTACGTTTTTAACAGACAACACCATACGAAATAATTACTCTTTTTCTCTTTTGTAATTGTCTTAAGAGGTATGTTTTTCTCTCAAACACTTGAATTTAATCATACTCAGTATTTTATGGCAAGCGGTAATTAACATAGTAATAGCCTCATTCGTTTGAATATGTTAATCAAATACATTCAGGAATTGCAAATCTACTTTATTGCAATTCTTGCCTTAAATGTTCCTTGTGACTGTGGTGACATTACTCCATCTTAGCTTTCGGTTAATCGGTTAACGAGTTTCTATTTCACTTAGTTAACCAATTAACTTTATGCAGTTAACTGCTGCAGTCTTGCAGTTTTTCTAAAAATTTCCACTTAACTAGAGAAAATATTATTGTTTAGAGTTAGAGCATAAATTGCAATGTTGTGTAGTCCATCAGCTCCCTGTTATTAAGTTTGACAGATATGCCATGAATGGCTGCAGAGACCATGTGAGCTGTAGCATTGCTAAGTTAATTATGAGCTGTATTTAAAAGATGGGGACCGAGGGTTTGTGGCTTTGAAGCAGAAGGTTTGAAGGTTTTTTTCCCTGTTAACAATGATGTCCTACAGCTGTAAAATTCATGTGGTTCTGTCCCTATGTTCACTCAGCAGGATGGTGCAAAAGAAATGTAGGCTTGAAGAATGACTTCAGAAAAGCCCATTTCAAGTGTTAAAGGGGTGCGTGGAACTGGGATCTCTGGAGCCCTCTGTTTGCTGCCAAGGGTGCATATTGCACAATTCTCCTGGTGAGGTTTTCTGGTCCTGGCTGTGCATGTGGGCACAGCAGTTGCCTGTGCTGCTCCAGCTGAGGCCGCGCTGCTCCAGGGCTCATCTGTGGTGTAACTGAAAGGCAGCTGTAGCTCTGCTCACCAGGGTGACTCCTGTCCCGGCTCCTGCTCCTGCGCCAGCCTCCACATCTGTCTTTCCCAGGGCAGAGCTGGCCTTTCCACCCCTTCAAGACAAGCCAGTGGTGTTGGCTCGAGAAAAAGACCGATGGCATGAAGCCGTGGCTGGTCCCCTCACGGACCCAGCACAGAGCAGAGGCTGTTGCTTCCACTTGCCCTCGTGCTAAGGTAGGGATGTTCCTGTGCCTGTCAGACCACCTGCCCGAAGCTGGCCCTGAGTCTGGGTAGTAGCAGCAGTGTAACCACAACAGAGAGGAGCTCAGGATGAAACAATTTACTCAGCTTCTTGGGCAAATTGTCACTGAGCAGCTGTATGACCCAGGAGCTTCTGGTTAGAAAGGAATTTTAAAATATTTGAAAAAATAATTGTATTTTTTAAGCAAATCTGCACCAGAACTTGAGTTACCTATGAGCTAGATGCTCCACTTCCCAGTCTGCTCTGTTGAGCATCTTTGAGTCTTCTGTCTGTTTGAAGTTACCACTGGAGCTTTTAGTTGCTTGCATTGTTAAGTGCTTAATAATTCAGGCTTTCTGTACAGAAATACGCTGCTTTATATCATTCTACTTATACAAGGTGCTCCTTCACAGATCTGCATTGGAGAAATGCACAAAGGACTAAGCCTAAATGCATAGGCACTGGGAGAGCTGGTGTTCCCAACCCTTACAAGAGCACTGGTGCTTGGGAACACATTCTCCATCCATATGCGGTCAGGCTGCCTGCTGCCTTTATTTTATGCCACTATATGAATTGACATTATTCCCCAAATGACTTCTAAATGTCAGCCTGTGCATCTTGTGTAAGGCCGTGATGAACTCACTGACATGCAGATAAGAGGCACCGTGACTTACACTGCTGGTGACTGACGGTGCTAACAAATGGGAGAAAATGGACTTCGTAGCATCCAATACACTTTGGGATTTCTAGCAGCAAGCATCAAACTTTGCTACCTATATGCTGATGGCAAAAATGCCACATAAGTCTATAGATCACCACTGTTTTAAGCCTCCTCCTTGAAGTATTTTTCATCTGATGTAGCCAAGAGTGAGTGCAAGCTGCCAGAAAAATACTGTTTAGATTTAAGGATTGGAAGTTTGGATTTGGACAAATAGGTTGAGTGGTCAGAAAAGATAAATCTGAAGCCAAGCTGAGCTCAATTATCTGCAGATCATGATTCCTCTTCATCTTTCCCCACGCCCCTGCCCCTGATGGAGTATTTTTCACGTAACCAAGCCCCATCCACTTGTGTCTGTTTAGAAAAGTACCTCAGGAATTTGGAGCTAGAAAACATTCTTCTCTTTGTATCAGTGGTTATTACAGCTGTAAAACATTGAAGCAGTGCCAGAGGATTCACAGATGTCTCCTTTCCTGTTGAGGTATTGGGAATGGGGGGGAAGAAGGCGGAGAGGGCTCCAAAATCTGACAAGACCGTGGTGTTGGACAGACACCACTCACCTGGGACTGTCCGTGGCTTGCTTCCAGCCGAGAAGCGCATGCTTCCCTGATGACCCACTTTGTGTTTCCCTATATGGAAAGTTAATGAAGGTTTTTTTTTTTTTTTTTTTTTTGACAAGGAAAGATTTTTTTTTTTTTATAGGAAAGCCAGATGAAGCAGCAGAGTACTCTGTGATTAAAACCCAGGGAAGTTTCCTTTCCTTCAAAGGATGACGTCTGGAATGTGTTTGTTTTGCTTACCTAATTACATGATCACAACCCTACTTGATACTGTCCTTTTACACTGAATGAGATGTTATTTCCTACTGGTTGCAAGTGCAATATGAGGCTTCTTTTCTCTCTTTTCCAGGAAAGAACTCAATTTGTGATTATCATGCATGCAGGTATATAGAGACTTATTACAAAAACCTGCTTCTGCCTAGTAAAACTTCATTTCTTTCTGGTTTATTACCTGGCTCAAGGAAATTCAAGTCAGGTGTTTCATAACCAAATACTGTCTTCCTCATTGCCCAGCGTCTGACAGATGTGAGACTCTACTCTGTGAAAATGTAAGGTCAGTTTGAGACAAAAATGATCCTGAAGGGTGGTAGGAACTATGGGTAAGGGAGGAGAGGGGGAGACATCTAACAGAAAAGCAGAGTACCATAAATGCCCTTCTTATTTGTCAATATGGACTGCATTCTCAGTACTTGTTGTTCCTGGATTACCTTTAACAGAGGTTTGGTAGGGTGGTTTTGTTTGTTTTTCCACAGTGCCTTGGAGTCATGGGATAAAATCCTGATTCATTGAAGTCAATGGGAATTTTGCTCTATTTGAGTGACAGGTTTTCATCACTATGACTGTTCCTGTCCCATGCAGGTTTATTACACTAATCTCTTGCATCAGTTAGTAATCCTCGGTTAGCCTTCCCACCATTTGCTGTACCACAGACAATTTAAGAAAGCTTCACCTGGTTCAGAGATAGCAGGTCCATTCTTTACTGGGGTAGACAAAGTGAAATGCATTCAGATTGGGGCTCCCAGATCCTGTCTGCTTGCCACTTTTTTCCTAGGGGAAATCTAAGGTATGACTTTCCAAGGCAGAAGCCCTAATTTGTCTGGCTACAGGCAACTTGAGAGATCCTTTCTGTGTTTTGCTAACTTGAGTTCAGTCATGGTTCATTCTTCTTGGCTGTAAGAAGTTTGTAGAAAAAGCCTGCAATGCTAGGTCTGCTGTCCCTCAGATTTGCAAGGCTTATCTGATAGGCTTTTAAACATGCCCTAGGCATAACTTCTTTAATATAGAGCTCCCCATCTCAAATAACCTTATTAAAGCTGCGAACTTAAAATGCTACTATTTCACAGTAAGCATGAGCGTGCCCTAGGACTATCATGGCAAAATACAAGCACATCCCTCTTGCATACACTAATAAATATTTTTGGAAAGGGCCCTTTCACATTCTGGAAAACACCCCTGATGTTTCAGTAATATAATACAATGCATGATTTTTAAAAACAAGAGGAGAGCAGGTGTGGAGAGGAACTGGTAGAAAAGCAGAATGATATCCTCCCTTGTGGAAATGTTTTAAAAGATGCCACCTGCCGTTTGGTGCAACTTGATCCACTGCCAAAGCAAAAATACTTGCTACACTGAAGTATTCTTTTTAGTGGAGAAAATAAATCCCATTGTTTGGAGAGATGCTGTTCAGAAAAGTTGTCAGCATCATCAGAGGAAACAACCCTATGTCTCTGTCAGGTACTGCAGAATTTTAACTACAGCTGCTACAAAATCCAAGACCTCTGTTCGATCTCATCTTAATTAACCTCTAAGACATGTTCACAGCAGGGCTTTCTTTGCTAGTTTGTTTCAATTTAATTTTAGCCTTTTATGTTTTAAGCTTTATTGCAGTATTGATTTTAAATAAAATCCAGAAATGCTTAGCTGATGGTAATATGTCTATTTCTGTGAATAAATAATTCAAGAAACCAACCCATCGAATCTCATATTCTGCCTTGGGCAAAGGCTAATAAGTGTTGCAAGGAAAAGGAAACCCACCCATACTGTAGCTGGCCAACTGTGCCATGTCATATATGGTGGAGAAATCCCTTTCAGGCCCCTGAGATGATCAGTTTACATCTCATAGCATGAAATTTTAATTACCTTTCCTTTAACATGCATAACTGCAAAGCTACTATATTTCAGCTCCTATTTTAAGCCACCTGCAGTATATCCTGCCTAATTAGACACACAGCAAAGATGAACGAGGGTGTTTATAAGCAGGCAAATGAGACGAATTTGTGGGAAACGTTTTAAAAATAAGCTTAACCTAATCCTCCTGTTATTCTTATGAGTTCATTTATGCTCCTGGCAGGATAACCAGACAAAGCAGGACGTGAGCTGTGACCGGCACAAAAAACTTTTCTGTAGAAAGCTTGCCTTAGGAAGGTTTTGATAGCTCCGAGCCATTTATCGAGCTTGCTCTTGCTGTCATTCAGAGAGCTGACTTGCTGCATGCGAGCGGTCCGTTTTGGAGTCTTTATGTGGGTTAGATTTAGCTGAAAGTTTTCTTGTGGGTGTTTTTAATAGCTGAAGTTTTTTTCTTCAGTTCTGCTGTTGTTTCCTGAATCTCACAGGGCATCCAAAAAATCTGGGGTGTTCCCAGTGTTCGAGATCTCTGGGGACCTTTGCATTATGTCAGCTTTTTAGTAGCTGTCTGTGGTATAAAGTAGCAATCCAGGGTAAAGGCAAATCTGCTTCTCTCCTGTCTGTCCCCGTAAGGACTCGCTGTATCGATAGGCATGTGAAGGTCCCATACTCCACACTTGCTCTCTCAAGCATGCAAAGTGCTAGTGTGTAAAGCAATTAACTTCTGTTAATTACTCAAGCCTAATTTTTCCTTCAGTCTTCACAGCACACGAAGGAATCAGCACCTCACATTATTGGTGATTTATGCAGCCTCGCAAACACGCGCAGAACGAGTCGTTTCGGGAGGCCTCTACTGCTGCCATTCAACCTGCAAAATGTTCGCTCCGTGGGCAGCGGAGCACCAACAGCAAGAGCAGATCGAGCACGAGGCACTGGCAGCGTGATGAGAGGCAGGCACAGCCCTCATTTAACTGCGAGCACACAGGTCCTACACTGCCGTATGTGACATGGACAGTGCTGATGAGGGCTTGGGGCATGACAGCAAAAGCTCATGCCCCCCCGGGCCAATCTTGGCACCTGAGGATTATTGTACCCTAGGGTGTTGCAACACCAGAAGAAAGAGCAGACTCGTGGGAAGTAAGGCAAGAATGGGTGGAGGTATTTGTGCTGATACAGAAATATGTATTTATCCATCTCAAATATTTACCATCACAATAACTAATCTTGGGTAACATACACAGCACAGACTGGATGCGTGGGTATGTGTGTCAGGTTCACTCACCCTGTAAATTGTTGAGATGCCACTTAGAAACACACGTGTGTGGCTCTGCTCTTGTAATTAACTCTGTCTCTGGTGGCCTCGTCAAAGTAGGCATAGATGTGTGCTAACATGGTGACATCTCAAGACTGGGGATCGCCAGTGCCATCCTGGAGCAGAGGTAGAACTAAATTGCCACTGGATACAAAATACACCATAAGCAGGCCCTTCCTCACCCAAAGGGAGCGGTAGGGTTAGGTTTTCACCCAAATGGAGGGCTCTGCATATGTGAGAGCAGGTGCTGTGATTTCACCTCTTCATCATGATATGCAGAGGATGAGAGCATTTAAGTCTTGCCCTGACTCCTCCACTTAAGCCAGTTGAAATTAAAATTGGTGGGAAGTGTGCTGGGAATACTGAAGGGAGTTGGAGCCATATGTTTCCTTGCATTCCTGGGTACTCCTACAACTAACATTCTGTTTATATAATATTCCTGAAACATAAAAGCTAAAATAAATCCAGCATGTGAAAATTAATAATAAGTCATTTCTCCTATGATCAGTCCAGAGGAAGCTGTCGTAAGTGTTAAGGTATTCAGACAGCTGATTTTTGTACATCAACTCTCAAGTGAGGTATGTAGTTTACAGAGAGTGAGTGCTTAAGGTTATGTAGTCTATGAGTACATGAAGTAAGAGGCTGTTGAGGGTGGTGGATACCATGGCAGCAAGAAAAAAGTTTACAAAGTTCATTTCCTAAGTGCTCCTTCTTAGCACTTTACATTTTCAAATTGCAGTGTAAACATTTAATTCTCACTGCACCCTGGTTTAAAGTTGTTGAAATGAAGAAAGAGTTCTTTGCTGTGCAGGAAGCCAAGAGCAGATTTGAGATTAAAATGTAAAAGTGCCTGGTTCCTGGCCTCAAGCTCAAGTCCTTCTGATGGGATTTAAGAGGTTTCACATGCACAAGAAGTGTATTGTCTTATTCTTGTCAAAGCACAAATTCTTCTCAGACTTTCAGAAGAAAGCGTTGCTAGTCTTTTTAAGAAGGCACTAAATCTTCTCTGCTTCTGTAAGGCCCAGTTAGACAACAACCTCATAAATACTCCATGCACCAATATTTCTTTGGCAAGTAAGAACCTTAAAACAAGTCAAAACCTAGTAATGGATTGAGGCATGGACTATAAAAGACTTGCTTTTGGAACAGGAAGAGTTGATATGCAAGAAAAACCCCATACTCTGTTTTCAGGTGTCAAGGATTTGGCTGAGGTTTGAAAGCCCATTTTTGTTGTTCTGTTCATCTGTCTGTCTATGTGGTTCTTCTCTGTTGTACTGATTTCTAAGCCCATCGTTCGTGAAAAAAATTTCCATACTCTCTGGAGGGATATTTTTCATCATGGCAAGGTGATGACATAGATCATTGATATCCTAGATGTCCTCAAAGGGTGACATAACTTTCAGTGATTTTAAGATTTGCTGTGGGTACAGAAATTTTTTTCAAAAAAGGCTTATAGACAGCATGACATGAGGAGTACACTTCTTGGCCTTGTTTCAAAAGGCAAAGATGATTTGCTGACAATATAGGGAAGGATCACCAAATCACTTGAAGGGGTTGAAGGTTGTTTTGTAATCAGAGAAGAACTACACAGATCGCACAAACAAGTGGCTATTTTATCTGCCATTGAGCTTGTTGACGTGCCCTCAGATTCTGTAAGTTAATTAGGCTGTGTTTTGTCAGCATCGAAATATGTAGTTCCCACTATTTTCATCATGATTCCTTATTTTACAGAAGGCCCAGATCTTCACTGCAACTACGAGCAGCGAATATCCGATTTCAAAAATACCCACGAGCACAAAATTGAAATACAGTACACAGACATTTCAGCCCATTAGTAAGGGATATTTGGTTCATCTTCCAGCTCTCCTTTAACTCACCTGTACTGATCTCCAGATAGTCTCTTGTCTCTCTGGTTAGTTTGATCTCTAGACAGTCGTTTCAAACTGGTGACCATCAATTCCCTGCAGATGAAGAACACAGTTAGCAGGCAACAGTGAAATGTGTGCTCTGCACAGCCAGGCGAGTTCACACAAAACATGGTGGCAGAGAGGCAATGAGGGAACAAACTTCTCTGGCAGGGTATTCTGTCATGAGCCCGTACTTTCTCCCAAGACGTCTAGACTGCTGCCTGACTTGACATAATCTATTCCATAGCCATAGCCTGTGTTACGAGGTAGCCAGGTGATATCCCTGGCCAGGATTCCCATCTGGTTTTTGAGGTGAGGAATTCACACTGCGTGGTTCTCTCTATCAATCAGCTGCATGCAAACTGTGTACTGTCTCATAACCCCCAGAATTTCCTTCACCTGTCTCTTTTATTTCTCTGTCTCTCAGTGCTGTTCATATTTCTTTCCAAATGATAAAGTACGTGGCCAGGAATGCTTTTTAGTTATGGAATACCACAGGGATTTTTGTCAACATTCTCCATCTATGGAAGGTACAGTTTTATATGGGCAGAGGAAATTTAACTGTGGCACCGGAAATAATAACTCTCGTGACATAAAAAGATGCTGTTTATTACCTTCACCATCCTTGCAGCAGATGCAGGCACTGATTTCAAAGTCATGCCAAGGTTAAAGATCCTGTGTACATGCTCAGAGAATTGTTGGTAGAGTACGTTTTAGTTCCATAACCATGATGGGCCTGATCGACAGTGGTCTATGCAGAATGTTTAAAAGCTTTTCCATATGACTAGGAAGTCAGGAGTTGACAAATTTCCTCAGTGTTTATAATTAAAACCCAGAAGAAGATATTAAACAGTTACTGGTTTCTATGTTGTGGTCAATATTAAGATTTATTGACTTGAGAACCAATATTGACTGAAGAGAAACTAAGCTTGATTTTTCTCCTAAGGCCTACCAAGTCTGGATGTTGACTGAAGACAGAAGTTTGCATGGTACAGATATCCAATAGCAACCTTTTCCAAGCACAGGGACTTGTTTCTTTGACTTTCAGAATGACTCCGAAGTTTGTTATAATGTTTGTTACAATGCTTTACAGAAATTAGCATTACAGTGTTGCTTTAAAGAGCCTTTTAATTGTGGATATGCCCCTTTGACATACAATTGTTGGGGTTATGTTGAGTGCAAGAAAATGCTGGATTGGTAGCCTAAGGGAGGGAGCATTGTGTGTTGAGTGAATACAATATGAACAGCAGCAACAGGAGCTTCTTGTCGTGTCCTACTGTTATGTTTCCATCTTGGGCTGTGACAGCACAGCTTGCTGAAGTCCATGGTTGGTATCACCCCTGTATCAGTCCAGTCCTTGACTGTCTCAGAATTACTGCAAACAATCTGGTGACTTTCGTGACATGGACTGCTCCTTCCTGGGAAGCAAGAAAATGCACCGGAACTCATTTGAGGTCACCACTATTCTCGCTTTTGTGTTAAAAGTTTTATCATTTAAAAACATCAGGTGCCTGAAAGAAGAGAGTTTGAGCCAGGAAAGTCAGAGATCAGAGCCCGATCTCATAAACCAACATATTATGTGACTATCACTCCTACATGTACAGCATATGTATTTTTGCCTGCTTCTGACTGTTGCCTGAATCATATACATTGCTAAAGATCTGAACACTCCTATTTTTTTAACAGTCTCTATGAAATTAATCTTTTGCAGATGCTGGCTTGAGGCTGGCAGCATCCTTCATTTTCAAGCTTAAGGTACTAATAAAATTCTTAAGTCTGCTTTCCATTCAGATGTGAGAAAGCCTTCGAGTTTGACATGAACCAACTCTGATTCATCTTTTGTCAGTGGTGAGAGTGGGGCTAGTTCAGCTCTCAGGGCTCTAGACAGAATTGTATTTCACAAAGTATCCCAATAACCCACTCAACAGTTAGACCCAGAGAAGTAGTGTACCCAGGAGTTTTTAACGCCTCCCTTCCTTGGCAGCTTGGAGCCTGTCAAATTACATGGTCAGACTGAATTCAGGCTTCTTGGTGGCTCAGCAAAAGGATTGTGTTGTGAGCTGAGTGTGGAATGACCAAGAGAGGATTACTATACTTGTGTGCAACAGGAACAGAAACAATTCTTGTAATATTGGGTGTCAACTGCAAGAAAACCAGCTTTATCTCAAGATTAATGGTATTTCTGTAAAGCTGGCAAAGAGACACATGGTTTAGTTTTCAAGGCTTGTATTGGTTTTGTCCTCCTCTCTTGTAGCGTCCACTGCCTGCTTTGAATGGGAATGTTCTGCAAGTGCAGTGATGCCTTACTTGTCCTTGTGGCTCAGGAAAATGCATTATGTCCTGGTAGCTAGTGTTTCCAGAAAACAGTAATAACTTCTTACAGAGTCTGCTAGAAGCTGGTTGCCTCAACGTTAATAGTGTTCCCTTATATATCTTGTAAACATGAATGCTGTCTTTCTGTGCAGTAATCAAAATGAAAGTGTGAAAGAATACCTTTTTTTTTTTTTTTTTTTTTTTTTTTGGTTGACCCTTTGTTTTCCCCTTTTGCAGTACAGGTGTGACAGTGATGGAGGAACATGTTTACAGGTCTATGGGACTGCTGGAAAAAAGATCCCTCCCAGGGCTGTTCACAAAGTGAATCATTAGTCTGACTGTAACAATAAATACCACCACAGAGAACATGCAAGGATTTATCCAAAGGTCACATTCACCCAGAAGGTTTCTCTGCTGAAAGAAACTCGCAGCTGTGTTAAGATTAAAGTGTCAGAGAACCATAATGTGTGCGATTTTTTCACTCTGAGTAAAATATGAGCTGTTTGTCTAACAGCCCCAGTTGAGGGATGCTAGTGTCAGACTGCCTTGGGGCTGTCATATATATTTCCAGTGGGTTTTTAGCGTTCAGGAATAATCTCCTCTTTGATGCATTTATCTGACACATCCCAAGCTCCTGTGATGCCCAGGAGGAGATCTTCCTCTTGCTATTCTGAGAACTTTGATAGTCACTCAGAAAAGGGAAGTATAATGGGAACAGCCCAGACAAATGACTGAGGTCAAAGTTGTGTCCCAAAAGTGGAAGTAGCCCAATCACTTGCCTTCTCACCTGAATGTGCTTAACACGTGGTGGGCCAGGCTGCAGCATGATAAGCATTTTATCTGCAGCAACAGGCTACTGCTTGGGTGAATAGTCGCTGATGGGCTTCAGTGAAAACCCTTGTGTGAGTTTTTATGCGTGCATGTAAGGACGCAGTCATGTAGTTCAGTGTGTGGCAACATCTCTATAGCTAATCTTGTTAACCTCCTTCTCCTTTCATTGATAATATTTTAAAGTCAGGAATAGTGCCATAGGTTTAATACTGATTTAACTGGAGAAGCAAGAGTTTTGCCTTTAGTGGCACAGGGTGCACTGTAGCCCATGGCTGCATGATGTCTCTCTTGGTCTCTCTCTAGCAGATAGCATGGGTTTTCTCCTCCCCTACCGATATCGGACCTGGCTCTCTGAGCTCAGGCAGGGTGCCTCATGCTTTCAGGACCCCGCGCTGGCATTCTCAGTGGTGGCAGTCCCCAGTAGATGCTGTGGAAAAATGCTGTGGTGGCAGAGAAGGACCTGGAGTGTTGCTGTACTGAATGTTCCTCGGGAAGCAATTGTGGTTATTGTTGCATCTGTGGACAGTAAACAAATTAATCTTCTGACATTTGTGTTGCAGAAAACACCAGAGAAAAGCCATGAGAAAATTTAATATAATTTTAATTGCCCTTTGTCATTTCCTACCCACAAGTCATTTAATTCTTTATCAGAGGACTCCACGTTGGAGGTGCACATGTGGTGGGCGTGAGGGAGAGAAGATCTGCTGGTCTCTCCTCCTGGGTTTCCACTGTGAGTTGATTTTTCTGAAAACACTTGGTGGCATGTTTTTGCTCTGTGTTTTAGAGAAGCTTCAAGTGATCACCTCATGAGAAGTGGACCCTACTGGGGACTACACAACAGATTATAGGCAAATATTTTGACAGCCCAGCAAGAACTCTTTAGCAGCCAGTTAGCAGATTATGTATTTACAACCAGTGGGATTAGAAGTGACCTTCAGACTGACAGCTCTCTCAGCAGTGTAGCCATGCTGGTTGTTTGGATCATCTCTGAACCTCCTTTCTGTCTCTGTGAGTCCACACAGTTCTTATGTTGGCTTGACCTGGAGAGTCACATAAATGCTTGTGGGTTGTTATAAGAGATGGGTTTCCATGTGTGATAGCCTTCAAATATGGAAAGCTGCCATGAAACACAACATGAGGAGAGAGGAAAACACCTGGAGCTGAACTAGTGTCATATTTCTATTTTCCTTCCGAAAAACCTAGGTCTATATCCAAACTGCACAAGATAAAATACCTCAAATCTGTTGTCTTAGCTTGTGCAGAGCTCCTAGAGGACCTTAGTCAAAGCAGAGCACACAGCTTTTGGCAGAAAACCCAGAGGGTTTTTGTTAGTTTTTTTTTCCTTGTTTAATACAAAGGTGATTCAGTCTTAATGAAGGAGAGCAGTACCCACTTCAATGTAATATTTCTCTGTGTTATTATGACACTAAATAGAAAACCTGCAAGCAGTGCAGTGCTATACGCAGCTGTAGCCCAGTTAGACAGAGAAGACCAGAGTCCCATTGCAGGGAAGCAATCCCTGTTCTTCAGGTGGCCAAGGGCTTTCATTTTGAATCTGCAAAGATTTTTAGTAAGTGTAACATTTTTTTTGACACCTTCAGGAGGTGGCTGGTGTTTTGGAGCTGGGTGAATGGGAAGCGTGAGGCTTGGTCCCAGCTCTGCCCTGTGTCGCATATGAACTGAGGGATACCTCAGTCAAAGTCTTAAAATGTGAGTATTCAAGATAAAGCCTCCAAATTCAGAAAGAACCCTCTAAATGGTTGTCAGGTGCTACTGTAGAGTCTGTCCAACTCCACTGACCTTATGGTGCAGGTGGGTTATCAGCTGTGCAGAACGTGGGCAGCCATTTAAACCAATTCCATTCCCATCAGTGCAGAGTTTTTCAGATGCACACGTTGTACCAAAGGCTGAAAACATGCGCCTGAACCACTCAGGCAAAAAGTACTTTAAAATTTATTTTGCATCTCTTTTATACATCCACCCTTCTTCTCTGTCTCTCTGTGGTACTCTAGCTCTATTGATGCATGCTTGCAAAAGAAAAACCATTTAAAAATCTCTCTTTAGAAAGAGATTTTGAAGCAGTGACCTTCTTCTGAACTTTACGTCATGGTTTCCGTTGGCCGTCATGCTTGGAGCAGTTTGAAATTTCCTGGCAGCTTATCCATTGGCTCAGCACTGGGGTTTTCACTTTGTCTTCGTTGCCCAATTAGTGGGCAGAAATGTGCTTGTGGAGGGGCTTGCTCTGCTGGGTTTAGGTCTCCAGTGAACCCAACAGCTTTGCTAATGTCAGTGTTCTCTCTTGAGCTTATGGCAGCATTGCTGGGGAGTGTTTTATGAAAGACAAGTTGGAGATGCAGGCCATAGAGGTTAGATTCGGCACCTTTTTCAGTTTAATGACTGGAGTGGTGAGGTTAGCACCAGATTTCAGAGTCCCTGTGAGCTGGGGAGAGCGTCCAGTACTGAGGGCAGCAGCTGGGTGCTTGATCTGCAACTCACAAGTGAAAGCTATTTGCCACTTAGCTGATCTCTGGTGTCTGCATTTTCTGACTCGCATGCTGTGTGATTCCTGTGATGGTTGGAAACAGCAATAAAAGTGGATTTAGAATGAAAAGTTTCAGTTCTGCCATGTGGTCTTTTAGAGTGCCATGGGTTTTCCTATGTAGGTTTCTGGGAATAGGGCGGCTCCAGGGGCCAGAGGTGTTTGCTTCATGTTGTAGGAATTTGCACTCCAACCAGAATATGAAGCAATTGGAAGTTCCCTGGAGATAAGACCATGAGTGTGACTGACAATGCAAATGGGATATCTAAATGGAGAAATTTATTTTGACTGTTGCTGTGTAAATGGATGTCTTTACAGGGACTGTCCCTTTGTGGTGCAGTACATGCAGAGAGCTAGAACCACGTATTGCCAGTTGTTACTGGCTCCAGGGGATGCTCTTGGTACAAGTCTGTGTCATGGCAATTTCTATAGCTCTCCTCCACTTTACATCAGCTCAGGGTCAGACCTTAATGGCACAGTTTTCATCTATCTCACTGCAGGTGAGATGATTTGCTTGAGGCCACCCCAGGAAATTGTACGTGCAGGTTCACATGTCTATTCAGGATTAATAGAGAAGTGTGTTTTAAGCCTACCCTAGAGTGCATGCAATCAATCATATGGCCTGCGACTTCTGCTGTGTAAAACAATAGAGCTATTTCATTTGGTAATACAATAATATTAACAATAATTATAAATAATTATAACAATAAAGAAGCATTGCTCCTGGACAAGGTCTTCTTTTCAGCCTTTAACCTGACATTTCCCTATTTGTTTCGTGAATGGAAAAACATCTCTGGGTCATTTTACTGCATAGAAAACAGGAAAAAGAAAATACGTGCTGGGATTGTCATCATGACTGATGGAGTCTAGTCAGTTTAACAGAGTTTTCACAAAGTTGCTGGATAACTGCTGCCGTTTTGTTTCAGATTATAATATGGGACAGCACTTGTTTCTTCTGTTGTCAAGACAAACTCTCCATTTTGAATGTCGTCCCTCATGACCCCATTTTTGACCTGGATAGCTCAGGCCTGATTAATCTAAAATGATGCAGCCAAGACCTTGGGCCAGGAGAGTGTATGTCTAGAAAATCTGCTAAATACTAGACAAGTAATATGATAATAGCGATGAGGCAGGGGCATCTTCCACCTCTGCGCATATTCCCCACTGCTTTTGGAAGTCAGATGCAGCAGACTGTGTGCTATGCTTGCCCTTGCGGAGGCTTGGGATTTGGAAAGGCCAGATAGCACATGTCTGCGGTGCTCCAGGCAGCATCAGAGGAAGCCTTAAGAAGCATGTGTACCCCAGAAACACAATTTATATATCACTCTGGTCACAGGGTGTAATCTGTACATGTTGTTCATCCTCAGGAGCACACTGGAAGTAAAAATAAAAAATGAGAGAGGCTCTGCCAACCACGCAGAGATGGTCTGAGGTATAGGCTTGATAGTGATGAAGCACCCTGCGAGGCAGAGAGATGGGGAGGAGAGCAGATGGGGTCAGAACCAGATCTGCCATTCTCCCCCTGCTGAAGACATGACTTGCATGTTATGTAAGACAAATCACTTTCCAAATTGTTGCCATTCTTGTGCCTCCCCATAACTGGGTCCCTAAGGAGGAGGTGGAGGTTCCTTGATTGGATCTGTCCATTGCCTTGAACTTGCAAAGAACAAACTTAAGACTTGGCATCATTTCTCTCTTCCATCCCCACAGATGTGAGATCTCACCATCAATGCAAATAGTTTAACAACTGCCTCTGGTTTGAATTGATCCTGGGGCTGAAAGCTGTTTGCATTCAGTGAGCAGTATGCAAGTTGCATTAAATGAGATGGTGACTTCCCTCTGTTATTTGACATTTACATAAATAATTAGCAGCAAAGCGGTATCCTCAGCAGAAGCTGTGTAAAGATGCTGGAGTCTTTCCCCGCCTGTACAGCAGGATCATTGTCAATACTCTGTGGAAATACATTGCTTCACTTCATTTCTTGTTAAATAAGAGATTTTAATGCCAGGGCTCTCACGCTGCCAGTGTTTTGTAAATACAAAATTTAGGATTTTTCGCAAGTTAAAAAGCACACAAGCTGCACAAGCTTAGCAGGAAACATACGGGGAAAAATGGCATTTCAAGTTATTTTGACTTCAAAAATATTTATCATAGAATCATGGAATCGTTAAGGTTGGAAAAGACCCTTAAGATCATTGAGTCCAACTCCACCTTGCTGTCCTTCACAGCTCTTCTTGTTCTTCTTGCTACCATATTTCATTTCCTGCTTTGAACGGCAGGGGTTCAAAGCAGACTTGGGAAAAGACATGGTTTTCATGAGATTTCTGAAGATAGATATAAGCTCTGTGAAGGACCAGATGTAGGAGGGTTAGGGGGAACAATCCCATAAATTTTCGCTGGTGAGACTATGATCGTATGTGATATTATTCCACTGCTGAAAACGAATATAATGTGTTACTGCAGAGCCAGATTTGGGGCTAGGAAAGTTGGGTAGAGATTCTTGCCTGGGGCTCTCTGTGAATCTCAGCTCTTTCTAGCGAAACTGGATTGATTTATGGTTGTGTCTGGAAACTAGAAGTGGCCCAACATGGATCCAGATCCAGAGGCAAATGTCCTTAAAATTGAGTGTTCCATTGTGCGTATGTGCAGATATGTGTATGGGGGATGGAGAATGAGTTTAGTTTGTTACTAAATTGGAACAGATGTTGTATCTGGGATTGGAGATTTCGCTTCTTGTCCTTGTCCTGTGGAAACAATACAATGCTATCATTTCAACTGGCAAGTTGGAGCTGGTATGTGGCTTCGGTCTTAGCTTTGTTACCCTCTGAGGTTTATCTGAACTGAAACACAAAATACAATTCAAATGTTATGATCTCAGAAAACCAAAATGGAAATAGATGTTGGTAACAAATGTTGATACTCCTATGGACAGAAACCTTTCAAAGTCCCTCACACTTTACTACTGTTGTTCTAAATGGGTCAGATTGTGTGGGCAGCTCGAGATCATATATCAAAAAGTAGATGAACTGCTTATCCTACATGTGATAGAACTGAAAATGATATCTTTCTGGTTTTAAGACTTAATCCTCCTATTCACTATTTTGAAATATGGCTGAGGAAAATCCTATATGAAATAAACGGACAAAACCAGCACACAAGAGAAAAACTAATGAACGTACATACTGAAAGGGAACATTTTATTCTCCCCAAGTAATTCATGCCATTTTATGGTTTATTTGAAATGAAGTAGTCAGTCCTGGCGGGATAGTGAGCAACTTGGCACATGTGTTTGGTTGCATCCATGGAGAAAAGAAACAGCTCTTTCTGGAGAAAAGTCAGTATGTGAGTATGAGAGAACTTTTTCAGGGCTGGTCATGTAGGATGAGATGTCAAAAGCAGCTGGTGCTGGCCAACCATACCTGGCATTACAGACAAATAGAATTTTACCCTGAGCTTCAACAGGGATGGAGTTATACCAACACCAAATGTTTTGTGGAAAATCCTAACCATGAAAGAGCCTTCTTTTCTCAAGCCAGGCTGTGTCCTCCTGTAACCAGCTTTTTGGGAGATGGGAGAAGTTAGCCTGAGGTTAACTACCACATGCCCAGCTGGGACCAGCTCAGAGGTGGTGAATGTAGAAATGCTTAAAATATACTCCTTAGCCAAAGCTAGAGCTATTTGCTTAATATCCAAACACACGTAACAATTTCTTAGAAATACAATTAGTCATTTCCAAGTCCTAGCTACTCTTTTTATTTAACCGTAACATCAAAAAGCCTTACTCATAGGTTAACATCCCAGGGTGCTAGTGTCAAGCACAGATCAGAATCTCATTGGTGCCCTCAAAAAGTTTAAGTTTTAAAGGTATATGTTTGTCTAGCTTTGCAGAGTTCAAGACAGTCTGTCCCATACAGCATTATACATTGTTCTGACAGTACTGAGCTTCATTTGATAGAACCAGCCTGCTTCGCTGCTACAGCTTCCCCATCAAACTGCTTCCTCCACTAACATTTCAATGGGATTGAAAAGTGGGTGTATTAAGAAGCAGACAGAGGAAATCATAGTGGGGTGTCTGTGATATTTCCTATCTTCAAGTGTCATGTTCTCCGGCCTTTCTCCTTGCTCTTGAGAAACACACAGTCAGATCTCTCTAACTCAGTAGAGTCAGGTCAGAATGCTACTTACAGGGAGTACCCCGTGGGGCTGAAAGTGCATGCAGCAAGAAGTTTGTTTTAGGACTTACTAGATGGCATGCTGCCTTGGAAGGCAGTGCTGTACTATAATCATTGGGATGCCTTATAAAAACAGATCTGAAGGAGTACAAAGGAAAGCTATTTGCAATGCACAGCAATATATTTTATTGAGTGTACACAATGCAGAAAGTTATTTTTCTGTACTTCTGAGCACATCTGTAGACACCCCTACAAGTATATACCCGAGGAAGTTCTCTCTTCCCAATGCGAAATAAAGCCCAAAGGGTAACAGCATGTGGGCATAAAAATTAATGTGACAGTTTGCATAAAAAGTAAAGGGGGGGTAATACTCTGGTTTTCTGAGTTTCATTTCTAAACATTTAATTCTGACCATCTCAAGTCTCCCTGCACTTTAACTTAACTACAGCCTTTTTGTCACTTCCCGTCATGAAAATTGTACAACATTTCTGTGAGATGATAAACAGGTGTTACTTTTCATCCTGGCGGCAACAGCATTTTGGTGCAGAATGAAATAATCCTACCATTAAATAAGAAGCTCACAGTGGTGTTGTGAAGCTTAATTTGTTTGGAAAATGCTTTGCAGTATTCAGATGAAAGGCACTCTGGATATTCAAAGTATTATTACTGCACAGCTGGTGGTCTACACGCTGCAGATGTTTCTTCCATGCTGTTGCATGGTTACTTAAGTGGCTTCTTAGTGCAGATGTTCACAAGTGAGCATGCACAACCTCCTCCACCTATGTTTTTTGACACGGATTTTATTGCTGCTTGACTTTTGATCTTGAAAAGAATATTCCTCCGCTGCTGAGGCTGTTTTTTTTTTTTTCTCTTTTTTTTAAGGCTAGTAGGTGCTATGTGAGTGTGTGACTACGTCCTTGTTGGTGCAGCCCCCATTGCAAACAACAGCATCTGCATATATTTACTGTGGGCCTTTCTCTTTAGCCTCCATTTCCTTCTGTGGCTTTTACTCATTCCTACAGTGTTTGACTCTGGGGACTCTGCCTCTTCTGTTAATACTCCATCACCATCACTCTCTTCATGCAGACGTGATGATTCCCTTTGTACTCTTTGCCCAGATGGGATCAAGAACTTCATTGCTTCTTGATTCTTTCTTTTCTTTCTGCTACTGTTACATAAAGGGATCTCTAAGAACTGCTGCCCTTGCCATTCACAATGGCACTAATTTCTGTACGTATGGTGCTATTCTTTCCTTATAAGTGGAGAGAGGTAAGGTCTGACTGCAGCTGACATCCATGTGGAGTGTGCTGAACATGCACAAATCTCCATGGAGGTACTATATTATTTCATTAATCTATTTGGTGAGAGAGCTAATGTTAAAATTTATGTTCTTCTTGTTTTGCTGTAACTCCAGCAAATGGCAAGATATCCAATGCAATACAAGGGCAACTAAGTAAACGAGACTGTGTAAAGTAAACTAAGTAAACGATTCACATAGAAGACAGAGCGGATTTGGTACAATATACTGGACTGTTTCTTCTGAAGTATTTTGAAGAATAGATCTCTCTCGACAGCATGTGCAAGAGCCACCGTCTTGCAGCTCAGAGGAATGAATCCTGGCCACATATAGCTGGGAGAGATTGTGAGAAAGCAGAGGCTTAAAGCTGACTGCATCCAGACAAATAACTTCAGAGAGCAAGGAGAAACCACATCGCTTTCTGTAGCACTTTCTGCAGAATTCATCATGAATCAAAACAGGGCTCAGTCTTTACCCAGGAACATTCGATCTGAAGGTGAGACACCTTGAGAAGACTAGACCCTGGCTACATTGTGAGGTGAATTGCATCTTAAAGACTTGGTCATTTCCCCTGATTTTTAAGTTTGTAACAATTTGCCAGTGCTCATGAAATCTTCTAAGTGGCATCCCTGGAGACCATAGCTACTTTTAATATGCAGAACTGATACAGCTTATGCAGATATATACAAGTTTCTTTACACTCCTGTGATCCTACTGAAGTGTCTCATCCTTTCTCTTTTCATCCTGGTAGGCATAGCTTTCATTCTGCCTCCCTAATGTCTCTGAACTGTAAGAGTTGCTATAGACATGTGTAACAGGATTTACTCCATTTTACTTCCCTACCATTGCCTGCTCCAAGGGGACAGATGTATGGTACTGCCTCTTGTCCAAGACCCCCATCTTTTTTTCTCCTGGACTGCTGGTACTGCAGTTATTCCTTTTCTTTCAGTGCAACTATCTCTGATATTCATGTGGCCTGCATCACTGAAATGGGAGAGGGAGCAGGGAGGGGAGGGAGGAAAGAGGGAGGGAAGGAAGGAAGAGCTTCTAATGTTCTCTGATTACTCAGTTCGTCTCCCCTGATTCATGACCAATACCTCCTCCCCTCTTCTGATATATTCCTTTGCTCATTCTGGTTAGATATCTCAGCTGAAATCTAGTCATCATATGGGTAACATTTGGATGCATATCATCTAGTTTGTTATGATGTGATCATGTTTGATTTACTTATTGCTTGGTAACAAAAGTTTCTTTTGCACATGATAAAAATCACGTTAAATCACTGGCCCCAGAATAGTGGCTGAAAATCAATCAGGAGGGGCTTTTACTCCTGCCACTTTGGCTTGAGATTGAAACATTTCATACAGTAGCGCTGCTAGGAATAAGCTGGGCTTCTTACTAACGTAATAAAACGCAGACCATCCTAAGGGGATGAGGGAGTTGCATTCCAAAACTTGCACTGCAAGCGACCAAAGTTTAATGGAAAACTTTGAAAAGATTCTATTAAAAAACAATTTTCCTTCTATATATCATATGCTCTATTTTACGCTTTCCCTGCTCCCTCCTTTTTTTCCTTACTGGCACAGAAACAGGATCTTTGTTTTGACAGAGCTAATCCACTCATGCTTTCATATGAGCCCTCAGGCTCCCCACCTGCGGAAAGATCCATGGGAGCAGAAAAACTACTGAGCGGGTGCCACATGCTCACCTCAAAGGGAAGAAATTGGTGGCCTCCCAGAGGTATGGACTGTAAACATTGTGGTTCCCGAGGACCCATGGCAAACATGAACTATGAATCCTGTGTAACCTCCAGCAACAGCTTTTCCTTCCGTATTGCCGTCTGGGATTTCCCTCTCCTGTCAGCTAGGCTTCTTCAGGAGACGTGCTGCATGGGTTGCTTCGCCACAGCTGTGCTGCTTCCCTCTTTCTGAAGACTGAAGGGCACACTCAGCGCTGACAATTTCTACCCGTAAACTTCACTGGTGAGAAAGGTTTAAAGTAGCTTGCAACCACTGCCAAGTTTGACAGCAAGATTCACAACAAACTGGTACAGCTCTGAGATGTCTCTGCCGCTTCTGTGGGGAGGGCAGGGAAGATTTTATGGAGTGAAAAGTGATGGAGAGAGAGAATGAATTGCTTTGTGGCTCCGTCAGGCAGCACGCTTCAGGTGGCTAACATCAGGCACTCATCTGCTCCGTAGTGTCTCTGCATAGCCAACAAAAAGAGGCAAAGTCAAATTCAGATGTTTAAGACTTTGTATGCAAGACGAAGCCCAGAATTTATCTTAGCGTCTTTGCCACTAGGCATCAGCCATGGATGAGCAGGAAAATAACCTGTGATCGTGACCATTCTGTGATAAGGAGGGTTTGCTCATGCTCATGGCCAGCATTTCTCTTTAAAGACTGATGATTAACGTAAGAGCTTTCTTTATATTTAGCCAAGTAAATGACTGTGCCCAAACTAACACACTGAAAGGTAAGTTTGTCATGAAGGACAACAAACCTTGGCTCCATCTGCTCGTATCATCTCATCCCACCTCACCCAGAATTAGGTCATTCTGACTTTATAACATCCATGTGGGTTCCTGCGGCTCCCAGGCCAGGCTGATATGTCATGGAGTCGCTATGTCTAGTACAGGAAATTTTAATTCATAGCATTTTAATTCAGGAAGCTTGAATTTAATGTTTAGCTGTGTCCTGAAAGAGTCTGGATCTTTCAAAGCCTTGAAGTACAGAACTGCAAAAAAAAGGTTGATGACAGTTCTGAGTCTTGGCTCCTGTGTTGTCAGTAGGAAAATCCCCAACAATTTCACTGGAGACAGCGTTTCATCCACTCTATTTTCAGGCTCTGTACAGTGTTTTGCAATTGAGATCTCACATTCAGGAAGGTTAAAGAACTGTGATAGTACGCAGAGCATCTCTTATCCAAAGCTTTCTGCATATGGAGTAGCAGGCTAAGTCAAACTTACCAGAAACCAGGTCTCTGCCTCCTGGCTGAGTCCTGTATCACTATCAAACTGTTAGGCTCACCCTTTCCCTCTGGTCTACTGAATCTTGAATAGGACCGCAGCAGCACTGCTGCTGTTTTGAGACAGCCCTCCTCTATGGGCAGGAGGACCTCACTGTTGGGATGCCAGTCGGGCTTGTGACCTCCAATGCCCTTGCGGTCTTGAGAGCATGCAGAGCAAAAGCAGAGGTGCCTGAGGAAATGAAAAAGCAGGAACTAAGTCTGCAGCATGAAGAAAGTCAGCCTCGCCGGACTCAGGGCAACCAAACCCAGACTGCAGTTTTGCATTCAGGTGTTTGAACTCTGCCTAAATCATGCTTTATGTGCCTACATCTTGGTATGGGTCTGGGCCACGACCACACAGGAAGCCATAAAACCAGGAACAGAGTGTTTTTTTGAATGTTTCAATTCAGGTAAGCTGGCTTTTATGCCACTTCTTGCAAGTCCTATTTTTAGCAGTTATCTTTGATGAAGAGCGAACAGGGAGACCTCTGAGATGAAATGCGCTGTGAGCGTGTGACAGGCTGGAAAGGTGGCATGCTCACTGTGAGCCTGACTTTGCTGAAATGAGATTTTGGCTCTTGGTTTGTAAAGGGAGCAAGATGAGGAGGAAAGCTGTTTTCTAAGTAACAGTCTCCTATCTGCTCTTTCCCTTGCTCTCTTTCTTTCATATTCCATCTGGAGCCAGCAACTTTTTAAATGCTCTGCAGCCACCTAGAGGAAAAATATGCTTGATTGAAGTTAATTTTATATGGGTTAAGCCAGGGAGTGGGCTCTGCAGAGTTTAAGAATGTGAGTTTCTAAACTAGCCAGCCTGTTTATTATTATATCACAAGACCTCCTTGGAAACATATACAGTGAATCATCATCGAATGCTGAAGATAACTTCAGTTTATGTTTACACTTTGGAAATATTTCCTGCTTCGTGTTCTCATTGTGCTTGTTATTGGATATGACATATTTTTATGACATAGCATAGCATAGCAGGGCCACAATATGTTTTGTTGGTAGAGAGAAGATGATGATCTGTTTTGAATTTTTATTTTAGAGGATTTAAATCTTGTGTTATTTTATATGTCTATCTCATGGCTATGGCAATATGCTATTGGTATATCTACATGGTTTGTGTTTCTGTAGTGCCATGACTTCAAAACCTCTCAATAATTTTTGAGGTTCTATCATCTAGGATGTTTATAACCTCCTGAAACCCCCCTGGCTTTTCTCAGATGAGGACTGATGAGGGCTCTCTGTCTACTAGAGTGAAAGTTGATGCAGTCATATTAGATTCATTTAGTCTATGCCATATTCATTTGCACTGTGTGAAACGTAATAACAAAGTTTAACTGTTGATTGAAAGTACCACTTGAATGCTATAAAGTTAGATATTAAAACATGTCTATCTTTTTGAAATTGAATTGAAATGACTGAGTTTTCCTCTCTCTAGATAAGATATGACAGTTCGGTCTCCACTTGTGCATGAAGAACTGGAGACTGGATGGACTCTTCTTTAAAAATCAAGTCTAGACATGGAGAAAAAGATAAAATTTTATGTCAATTGCATAATGCAAAAGCTCAAAATGATGATGGATTTTCCATGGTAGCTATGCCAGAGAACGCTGAAAATTCCATTACAATGGGGTCTCTCTGTTGTAAGGGAAATTCACATTAGCAGTGTAAGTGCTAAGCTAAGCATGTGCACGCAGTGAATGGAAATGTGGAATACTAGTACGGATATTGAGAAGGTCCACTAAGACATCCTCCATTTCTTTTCCTCTCATAAGAAAGGCTTGATATACACATCTGATGTGGTGAAGTAGCTTGAATACTGCTGCGTTATGTCAAGAACAGGATCTGTAATAAGGAATCTTATTGGCTTAAGAAACTCAAAACAGGAAATTTAGGAATTTTTCTAGGTTGTAGCTTTTGAGGGGAAATGATAGGGTTCTGGAGGCACAAAGTAGGTCAATTTGGCCAAAACATTCTGCCATGGGAAATCAGTGATGAGCACTTAGGCTGTAGACCTTAGGCCACTGGGCCTATGAAAGATGGGATTTTTGGTAGAAAATCCCTTAGGAGGTGACTGACTTTCTGAACATTAAACCCATAGAGCACCTAGAGCTTTCTTCACCAGAAAGCTTTGCATAAGTTCATGATAAGCCATATCAGGTAGCATTAGACATACCACTACTGTGATCTTTACCAATTATGTGATGGATATTTTCAAGTGGATGACTATGGATATCAGTTAACTGAAGAAACACATGTCTTCAGAAACCAGGTTCTAGCTTTTGAACCTTCAGTGTCAGGTTCCAGTTGATAGTCCTAAATTTGCCTCTGTATCTTTTTGTTGGTCCAAACTTTTTATTGCAAATGACCTCTTTATAATGAGTTTGGAAACTGTCTGTTCTAGAGCAGAGTTATTATGGTCCCTGTATTTTCCAGCCAGATATACAAACCACAGATCATACAACATACAGGCAGCCAAATCCTTTTTACAGTAATCTCAACAAAGATAGTGGAACAAATTGTATGTATGCTGCTCAAGTAAGCAAGTAAAAGAACATTTTTTTCTGGGCACATTTCAGTGTGGTAGTGGGCACTTGTTTGAAATGGGTTAAGAAACTTATGCTGTATGTCCTTTTTATTCCAATAATTCATATACAAAGTTGTATTTAATGTGTACAGAGAAGTGGTTTTTAACTGTTTCACTTCAAGGTATATGTTACATATGAACTCAAACCACCTGAGTTCTCATGCATACAGATATTTATTTCAGATGCCAGGACTTTAAAGGTTGAACTCTGCATGGCCCAGCACAACTGAAACAGAAGAGGAGGTGAAAACTCTCTCCCACTTTCTGAAAGTGAGTGGGAGTGCAAAGGGTCAGCTCTTCCAGGGCTGTGGATGGCGTTTCCATATTCTGTTGGAGTTTCTTGAGCAAAAATCCACTCTCACTAAAGGTGGCAAGTCAGCTGCTCAACTGTACTGTAACCTTCAGCTCTAGGAAATATTCTGAGTCATACCAGATGCTTCTTAGAGCCCAGCGTGGGACTTCATTGTCTTCCTCAGTCATGGTTCAGCTATTTCCCCATGGAGGGATTTTAGCCAGCCTTTCCATTCTCAGGACCAGAAAGAACATTTAAAGCCACAGATGCTTGTAAGGATCCAAGCACAAGATAGAAAAAACCTACTTGACACATTAGTAAGAGAATTATTGTGAAGAAAAGTAGGGAAGGTTGCTGTGCTCTTCCGTTCTTTATTTGGTTCTTCCTCCTTCCCTCCTTTTAGGTGCCTTTACTGCTGTGACTACATATTCAAGGAGATTATAAATATGGTGTCAGGGTAGTGCTGTCCTGAGAACTTTAATTTTATGCAGTTTTAGAAAATCTTCCAGAACATTTCATTGTTCATTTTACCATATTCTTGTGGGTAATGTTGGTTAAGGCAATAAAACACAATTCTGGCACAGCATGCCCTTTATATAAAGGTTAAAAATACACATAGAACACTCTTCTTGGCATTTTCCAAAAGCTTTTGGATAATACTTTTAGCAGCACGTAGTATAGGCTTGTGGTGATATTGTGCAGCACAGTATGCTTTTTCAGAGGTCTACATAGACCTTCATTTATTCAGTGTCTGGAAAATACCATTTATGCTTACCCTTTGTGAGGAAAGTATGGGTTCTGACTTCTTTTAAAGTAGCTGGATATGCAAAGAAATCAAAATTGAATTGCTGTCTGTCTCTGCTATGTTGGAAATTACCAACAATAATTACCACTTGCATTTAAAGCATCCTTTTCCCAAGTTTGAACTCCTCTAAATAACTGCTTTGGAAGGGTGCCTTGGCAAGGCAGGGATGGATGTGGATATCTTGTGTGATTCTGTTTAATTATCTCTGAGTGCCAAGTCTATAACTGGAGCAGGAACAATGGCACTCAGAGTTAAATTAGGACTCTTCAATGTGTGTGTAATGTGACTTCTATGCCCTAGAAATCTTAGATCACATGCAGCTCTTACCCTTTGGTGGAGTTGTGTATTTTATAATTTCTTGCTGCTTGGCTCTGTGGGCAATACGGTCCAGGGTTGACTCAAATTTGCGCAAAAATCAGGGATCGGGTTGAAATTTGAACGCATGATTCAAATGCCTACTGCTGCAAACTCCTCCTCTGCAATCTGCCAAAAATAACTCTGATATTCTCAAGCATTATGGCCAATGCTCTCTTTATAGGAATGAGATTTCCCCACGGAAAGCATGTGCCTGCAGTAGATTTCCTATGCACTGCTCACCAAAGATGAGCTGTGAGTTCCCTTTCTGCTCCCACATTCTTAGGGTTTTTTTGGAGCCAGTTCAGCAGTGTGGGAGTTCTTGTACCATGAGGGAGTCACCAGTACAAAGCACAGGTTTGCTGCCTGCCACTTTTTCTGGGCATTTTCCCACTTACCAGAAAAAACGGGTCAGGGCACTGATGATTTCACTTTGTTATGGATGCCTTTATCAGATCCCCAATTTAAGGCGATGTTACCATTGTTATGATGTGTGGGAAAAGCACAGAGGGAGTGCAGATATAGTTACCTGGTCTTGGAAGAAATGATTCTTGAAAATTACTGCCTCTGCCGCATGAAACAGTCTGCTCCCCAGGCAAGTGCTTTGAACGAATACTCAATAGACGTAAGGGCTTCTGTGTTTTCAGCAGCCTCCAAAATTACCTTCCTCATGAGTTATTTGCTGCTTTTGCATTAGTATTAGTAAATTCTGAAGAAAGAGAGAATGATCTCAAGCCTCTGATCTCAAGCCTCAAAGCCATAAAAAGTCTCCAGCTCTACATACTGTGCTTCAATACTTCAGTAAGATTAAACATGCACATACAGACAAGAGAGAGCTTGCGATAGCAACAGTATGAGCCTTTCCATTATACATTGGAATATGGCTCATCTTCTCATCTTCTTACCTTGTGAAATGACTTCTCTAGCTGGGGCCATAAATAATGGCAACTCATTGAAACTTTGTAGGAAAAACAGCTCAAACTTTCTTTTAACAACATAACTACTGACAGAAACCATTGAATTTTATTTTTCCTGTAAAGGAAGAGAAAGGAGGTCTAATTTTGGATCAGGAAAAATAAATCCTGAGTGTTGCTGCTGGATTGTGAGTGCTCCGGTGTGATTATGGGAATCTAAACTTGCTGTCATGTAGAGTATGGCTGTTTTCATAACCAGTGCTAAATTAGGCCAAGCTTGTACTAAAACTCTGATTTGGCATACCCAATAAGAAGTTATCCCAAGAAGTCTGTCTCACAGGATGGTGGGGCTGGAAATTAATCCTCCTCTCTAGGCAGATGACCCTTCAGGCTTTGGAGTTTGCAAGTGTACAGCTTATCCCAGATATAGAGGACAAACATAAAATTTATGTAATCGTGCACTATCTCTAATTGCTTTTGTAAAGTCTGTTGAGACCTACTGGTGGAAAGATGTTACTGTTTTCTGTCTGCATAGAGCCACTTCTTGAAGGTACCAAAAGGTCTGAAAAATGTACTGCATCACACTCCTGTTGAGAAATGTGAAGGGGAAAAAAAAAAAAAAAAAAAGAAAATAGAAAAAAAAAAAAGAAAAAAGAAAATAGAAAAAAAAAAAAAGAAATAGTCCCTCCTAAAATGGCTGGTTCTGGTTTTGGATTTGTGTGTACTGCAAAGGAAAAGGAACTGCTGATGTTCAGCAAGTGAACATCTGCAATTTCAATCCCGCGTGGCACGGACTAAGGCTGTAGGCTTCATTGCTGTGATCTTTTCTTCTTCTTCTCTTTAATAGTGCATGTAGCACAGGACTCGGTTCTTTGCCCTTTGTGGGACTTGGAGACTTTCCATGGTTTAATGTGAAAAAGGGCTGTTGCTGAAGGAGTGTACTCACCCAGTTCACTCTGAAGATGTGGCAGGAGAGTACTGTGTGTGTTTGTCTCCTTCAAGGGTGTGTCCCACAGCTGCCGGATGCCTTCACTTTCATGGATTTCCCCTTGCAAGAGTTTGTGATTATACACACCCAATTAGCGCCATCTCTGACACACACCCTGCAGGCAGCACAGACAGCATCAAAAGGAATCACAGTGAGGCACTTGGTACCGGTTGAGGACGGAGAGGTTGGTTGTGCTTCAGTGCTTATTTGGAGCAGGGACTCCAGATAAAGCACACCATCACGGCCGAATATTTGTTAGAAATGTAAATATGTCCTTAAAAGAAATGTGATTTTCTTTTGGACCACAACATCATTGCATCTCTATATGACTTCACTGAGGGCAGAGCTAAGGCTGCCTGAAGTATCTTGTGTGTATTTCCATAGCTGGTAAAATGGCTTCATTTTATAAGTAACTTGCACTGCAGTCTTCTGATGGGATTATTTCTATATGACTGTAATGTTTTGATGTTTAAGATTCTGATGCATATTCTCAGTTTTACTTCATTTAAGCAAATATTTTGGTCTTGGGAAAGAGTCACAATACCTCGGAAGACCCAAAGTCTCTTGTTAGTGTGCAGTGTGGTAACTTGCCAGTATGTCTTCATTATTGGCATAATTCCAAAGTTTTACTAAAAGTTTATTTTTCTGTTGTTTGAACAGTCCAGTCAGATTAGAGTACAGATAAGCCTCCGCATACATGCAGTTAGTGTCACCAAATCTATTTATCAGATTCAAAGGAGGAATGAAGAGGAGGCAGAATCTGGGGTAGCAGAGAATAGTTTTTGAAATGTATCAATCACTGGAGAGGGTAAAAAAAAAAAAAAGCTATGCACATTCCGAAGGTTTTTGCAAGGGGAAAGGATTAGGACAGCACACAAGAACCAGTTTTTAAATTTACCTAGCGAAGCATCCTGTAATAGTCCTCTAATAAAACTGTAACAACGGTAACTGTGAGAAATGTAATTAAATGCAAGGAGTAAACACGTTTCCAAAAAAATTCAGACTCAAAGTCAAAGCTTGCCCATGGGCCATCGCCAGCTCCCCCTCACCAGCCAGCCCCCAGAGGAGGACATTTTTTGCTTCCATGTCCTTTCCCAAAACTGCCCTTTGACTCTCGTGGTGGCTATCAAACAAACCACGTACCTGCTCCCTGGTGATTTCAGAAGGGATATAAAAAGAACCCTCTCCCCCGACTGCCAATCTTTCTAAGTACAATTAATATTAATGCATTAAACTTGCCAGCAAGGAATTTCATTAGGAATAAAAAGAAGATTATATTTTTATTGACTAGGCTTGGCAGCTGTGTATATAGTTTCCTTCACTCTCATTTTTCATTTAACCTTAATTAATTAATTAATTTAACCTTACAAATAATTAGCAATTGTAATTCATTAATAAAAACCACTGCAATCTGATGATTGCTCCTCAGCCAAGCCTAGGGCTTGAGCCCAGCAGCTGTCACCAGGATTAAACACTTCAGGAAAATAAAATTACGCAAGCAATTAGGTGTGTAATGAATCAGAGGATTGTTTGTGTTGCACGTGGCATGCTACCTTCCGTAGTGGACACCCGTGCTGAACACTGTAGCAAATAGTGCTGATCCCAGCCAAGTGGAGATGCTTCACTCTGGAGCCTGTCTGAATGTCCAAGGCCATTTCAATGCCAAGAGCTAATTGCATTGCATTGCTCAGGTGCATGTAGGGCAGAGAGGCCCTGCAGAGAGATCTGGACAAATTAGAGAGCTGGGCAGTCACCAAGCGTATGAAATTTAACAAGGGCAAGTGCCAGATTTTGCACCTGGGACATGGCAACCCTGGATGTACATACAGACTGGGGAAGGAGAGGCTGGAGAGCAGCCCTGCGGAGAGGAATCTGGGGGTTCTGGTCAACGGCAAGTTGAACATGAGCCAACAGTGTGCCCTGGCAGCCAGGAGGGCCAACCATGTCCTGGGGTGCACCAAGCACTGCATTGCTAGCTGGTCGAGGGAGGCGACTGTCCCGCTCTACTCTGCACTGATGCGGCCCCCTCTTGCGTACGGTGTGCAGTTTTGGGCGCCACAGTACAAAAAGGATACGAAGCTACTAGACAATGTCCAGAGGAGAGCCACAAAGATGATGAAGGGTTTAGAGGGGAAGCTGTACGAGGAGCAGCTGAAGTCACTTGGTCTGTTCAGCCTGGAGAAGAGGAGACTGAGGGGAGACCTCATCACAGTCGACAGCTTCCTCACGAAGGAAGGAGGAGGGGCAGGCACTGGTCTCTTCTCCCTGGCGACCAATGATAGGACCCAAGGGAACAGCAGGAAGATATGCCAGGGGAGGTTTAGGTTGGACATTAGGAAAAGGTTCTTCACCCAAAGGGTGGTGGAGCAGTGGAGCAAGCTTCCCCTGGAGGTAGTCATGGCGCCAAGCCTGACAATATTCAAGAAGCATTTGGACAATGCCCTCCGACATATGGTGTGATTTTTGGGGTTGTCCTATGCAGGGACAGGAGTTGGACTCCATGATCCTTGTGGGTCCCTTCCAACTCAGGACAGTCTATGATTCTACGATTCTATGATTAATTTCTCTGCACCCTTAAAGAGTGTGGCTGCCCTCCTGCAGACTGGGAATGGTGCCCTGGCCTCCCGAATCCCCCAGACCATGCCCAGGCTGCGTAAGGGTGAGTGCTAGCCTTGCCACAAACGTGTCAATGGTTAAAAAGACTGGGTGATTGATGCTGAGCCTGGAGATTTCCTGACCTGATGCAAGCAGCTGAGGTAGCTGTAGGTGCATTGACTCAGTGCAGGAGGTGGCATCCCCCTCTGAGTAATGGTAAAAAATGTATTTATGCTCTAAAAAGCAGAGGAAGTACCTCAGGTTTAGGATTTTATAACTTCTAAGGCAGGAAGTTGGTGAACATATAGCCAACCTGGCACTGGCAAGCATCACTAAACATTGTGGGCATTAGTAATAACTAAATCTGAGTGGAGAGCAGTGGAATGTGATTGAAAAAGGAGGCTAGAGCAGAAACAAAGAGATGATGAAATGGTATCTTGATAGTGGACTCTATCTGTGGACATTATTACAGACTCTCTTTGTGATAATAAAGTTTGCAGTAGCAAACAAGCATCTACTTCACTGTAAAATGAGACATACACCTCCTAAATTGCGTGGGGTATATGAAGCAGTGCCTGCTGCAAGGATGCAAGCAAGAAATCACAAACATGTTGTGGCCAAAGGAAACAGTGTAAAGTTATTTAGTGTGTCACGTAAAAAGGTGACCCCTTGTACTTATACAAGGTCTTTTATCAGCTAACAATGTCAAACAATGCCAAGGATGTTGTGCTAATCTGTTCCTTGCAGCCTATCAGCTGTGATAGCCGTACAGCAACATCTGTTACTGGGAAAGATGTAAAGGGACCTACTGCAGAACTAAAGCTAAATAAAATTACATTGTCCCTAGAAAGTAAAGTTATATCAAATGAAAACCACTGGTCTGTAAATATGAACATGTTATATATTTGATCCAAAGCAGTTCTGTTTATCCACAGTACATGTATATCGGTAAATGCAGGACAGGTAACTTTTTTTACATTAGCACTTATGTTGTTCATTTGTCACTGTGAATTTTTAGGTAGTTTCATGTTGGGGGTCCACTGAGAGTAAAATGATTAAAAGCTCATGGAAATGTCAAGCAGAACTGTGATCACTGAAATAGCCAGCGGCTTTGGCAAGGGGAAATACTCCTCTTGAAGGGGCACTGTTGGATATGCAGAAACAAGCTTGTCTCTGTTCAAAGGACCACTATCCTCTCTCCTAGTTTTGAGTAAAGGGTTCCCAATGACTCTAAAGCATTGTATGGGCATTAGGGCTCCTGATTACTTTGACTGAGGTGCTTGCACCTTTTCCAAGCTATTACCCATTCAGCTTTGGGGAAAGTTTCTGGAAAATTAAGCCTATATCCATCCTTTTCCTATAGACAATTGAATTTTTGGTCCAAAGCAAGAGCAATTAACATGGAGAGGTTAGTTTTTACTTCAGCCCTTGGTCTTTTTGGAGGATTTGTGCCTCTCACAATTGTTGCCTCATCCTCTCAGGAATGGAGAAGTCCCTGAACGTGCATGGAGTGGGGGCTCTTGCCCATTGACACCCAAGGTGCACGCACAGAGCACCCTCAGTCAAAAGCAGAGGAACTGAAGGCATGATTTTCAGAAGGCCGAGTATGTCTTCCCCACACCTTGTCCTTGCCTCCTAATGATTCCACTCGGAGCAGTAGATACTCGGCATTTCTGAATTTGCATTGCTGCGTGTGCAGAAGTGTCTAAGCATTTTGCTTATGCAGAAACTGCTGACTGCAAATCCGCCGGTTCTTGCCAGTTATATTTTAGGTCTGTGCCAAATGGGCACACGTTCTGGATGAGCTAACTTGAAATATAGTGGTGACATACGCAGTAGCAGTTTCACTTAGGGCCATGTTAGCAGCTTTACTCCCTCTCATGTTTTGTGGTGATTCCATCTTATGCAATGGAAGAAGATGGTGGTGTTAACAAGTGCCATGGGGATTTCCTAGCATGAGAACTGCTCAGTTATGTTGCATCACCCCTGCTCCTTTGGAGTCTCTTAAAGTCTGGCATTTAGTAGTGATGCTGCTGAGAAAACAGGCATATAGCTATTTTGGGGCCTTCAAAGCAGGGAGAGGCTGGAGGTAACCTGGAGAGAAGGCACCATTTCTCATCCCTTGCTTGGAAGGGCACATGCTTATTACCTGCAGAAGTCATCCATTTAACACTGCTGGTAAAATTATAAAATTATTACTTTGCAGGGAACAAGAAAGAAGTCTTTATCTTGTGTTGACACGAAATCATTGCAAAAATGGAGTTTGCCTTCTCCCACTGTCGTCTTGGTCCTCTCTGCCTGATGTTTCTTGGGTCTTCTTCTCACCTCCCTGTTTCTGGGTGGTTCTCTCCCTGGTGCTCTTGAGACTTCTCTGCATCAGAGCAGCACATCAAAAAAGAGATGAGCCCTTGGCATGTGACAGCAGAGATGCATTTAACTTTCTTGCCGTTTTGCACAGGTTGCTGTGACAGTGAACTCTATGTGACTGGAAATTAAACAACTCCAAACCTCTGACAGATATCCACCAAAGCTTTCCTTGCTTATTTGTTTTGGGGCTTTCTTCTGCAGGTCCTGTGTGACAGATATGTGCGAGTGCCCGGTCCATAAAAACTGCTACTGCGAGTCATTCCTGGCATACGCCCGAGCCTGTCAGAGGGAAGGGTTGAAAGTCCAGTGGGTACCAGAGCAGAACTGTGCAGGTAAGCATTTTGAGACTGATTCTTTGTAAGCCAGTGCATAGGCTAATAGGCTACTATCCTTTTACTGGTGGAGGAGGATCAAAAATTAACTGGCTAGAAAGGACTGGGATCACACCAGCAGGGAAGTTGTGTTCTAAGTTATGGAGAAAGACCTTACCAGGAAAGATTTTCAACTATCAGAAATGTTTCACTGCAAAACTTTTCATCTCTAATGCCACCTATCTTAATTTTACATACTTCCAGGAAGAAGTACATGCCTTTTTCTTTCAGGATATATAAACAGTTGATTACAGATAATGTTTAAACTCCTTTGACCTCCTGTTAAAGCATAGTTATACTTCCAGAGACAACATGCATATATGATTGCAGTAGGTTCAACAAGGGAAGAAGAGACAGTGTATTTAATGGTAATATTAAAATGCAAACCTGCATTAATTTTGGTACTTGGACCAGATTCCCCATGTGATTAGGACTGCATTAATTGCAGGTAATTGTGAGTAATTGTTTCCATGAGAAATGGTGGCCTGTGGTCATGGGCACTTGAAGTAAAATGCAATATTGCAGATGAATATTTCCCCTGATGATGGTCTCATTAATTTAGGACATTCTATAATGGCATCAGTTTGCCTGGAAATGTATTCAGATATATGTAAAGCAATTGACAGTAGTTGGAAAAAAAATGTGAGGGATACTGAGTGCTGGTCAAAGAGCTATTACTCTGTGGTCCATTTTGGTGATTGTGTGTGGCTCAGGGTTACTCTCTCAACTTCAATTTCCTTTTCTGTTGAAGGCACGATAGCAGGGATGGGTGAGTGACAGAGCAAATTACGTTTAATTGACTGTTCCCGAAAGGCTCATTTTTTTTCTTACAAAGGAACCGAACGATCCAAACAGGGTGTCACTAAGTGAAAGCCCCATTCAAGGATGTGGTCTCAGACAGCACCAATAATGTATGTAATTTTAGTCTATTGATCTGGTAGCAGATCCATGCAAAACCTGAAACAAGCATCCTGACTTTTTTTTTTTTTTTTGACCAAAGCACTTCAGACCAAGACATCACTGTGGCAGATGCTGTAAAAAGAATAAAAACTCCAGTGCCTGCCTTAAGGAGTTTATACAAGTGTTGGCATATCACAACTTAACTAATTGAGGCTTCTTTTCACAATGTTTTCTGGCATTTTACCAAAGACAAGGAAAGTTTCTAAGGCAAAAACAGTCCTTGAGACAACATTATGAGGAAATTTAAACATACATCTTCCATTAAAGCTAATGAAAGGAGTGTTTAAATCCACCTGTGTTTTTTAATCTCAGTGCAGACTTCTAGAAGGAAAGGGGAAATCTTGTTAAGCAGAAAATACAGATAAGCTGTATGTGGTCAAGTACCCTCAAAACACTTAATTAAGCATTCAATGTCAAACAAGTAGCATCATCTTCTACAGTAAATCATACAGTAAGCATTAAAGTGCATCCACTGCACCCCATATGTTACCAGTGGCCAGCATCAAGATTTTAATCTTTAACTTACTTTTTTCTCCCCAAAACTTGTAGTTACAATTATTGTGTCCTAATTATGGATAAAAGTTCCTGGGTATGAAACAATATATCCGTAATAAAACTTTAGTGTTCTGTGACTTTCATTTCCTGCTTGACATTTCATAGCTGGTGGGATACTTGGAAGAGCTGTGTTCTGATGAAAATGGAGTACACTTATTAGTAAAGTCAGGTTTTAATTATTCTTTTGTGTGTTATAAAACCAGATCTTGTGTGGTTGCCAGTTCCTCTAACCCTGACTGCTGTACGCTTAGCTCATTTTTATAATCCTTAGAAAGCTTGTGTTGTCTGGAGGGCCAGCCAAACAGGATGCTCAGGGGGCTAAATTACATGTCCTGTTCCCTACATGCTCTTCCTCCTTCCCCAGTGTGGCAGCGTATCCTCCTCTAAGTCCTCCGCGAAATACTGTTCCTCAAGGTTTTCTGTCCTTTGAGGCTGGCTCGGTGAGGGGAATGTCAGCTGTCATTAAACCGGAGGGGTGAAGAAAAGAAGCTAATGAGTAAGGAAAATGGTTAGGGTAGGAAAGGGTTGTTGAGATCTGCATGGGAACTGAGGGGGTTTGAAAAGGTATATGGGTTTCCATGGGAAGTAGTTGGGAATGAGACCTGTTAGGATGGGCACAGGAAGAAATATGATGTGTAAAGGAGAAGAAAAAAAAAAACAACCACCAAACAGGAGAGCCAGTGTGAGGGGAAGAAAAAAATAAGAGAAAGTGATACATGTGAGAGGGAAAAGAAAGGATACAAATGGAAGGAAGACGTTTGAAAAGGAGATAGAAAAAAGAGTTTTTTTAGCCCAAGAAAGGCTAAGCAAGCAGTTTATAAAGTGCAATTAAGGAAACTGAAGTTATGAAAGGCCTTGGGCCATAGTAATTTGACATTGAATTTCTGAGGGCACTGAGAGAAAGAAGAATCAAGGATGGCAGATGGCAATAACTCCCTGCCATGGGCATGACTACACAGGCAAAAAGAAAAAGCAGATATGGATACAATAAAGTGCAAAGTGCTCACGGTTAGCACTGATGTGCTGACATGCTCCAACAGCCTCATAAAAAACTGAACAATTTTCTCTTTTTCCTATGTGATTGGTTGAACTAGAGGAGGATGAACGTATATCTGATTTTGACTCTTCTCTCCTGGGTCCCCTCTTCTCTGCTGTGGAGTTTTCTGGTCAAAGTCACTCTTGTTCCCCGTTATATGTTGCTTTCCTTTAATCGCTTTATTCTATGTGAATATGTATCAGAAGGCTCTTCTGACTTTTCAGTGGAAACTCATTAAAAACTGAAAGTTGAAAAGATTAACACAAGAGTATCATTAGAAGGTCAGTGTCCAGATCTAGTGCCTTCTACTATGTTAGAAGGAGATGCAAGCACCACGAGTGACATTCAGTTTGAAAGTCCCACAAAACACCTCGAAAGCCCAAACAGTGCAACACCAACAGAAGCAGCAGGATGATTCATTGATGCATAAATATTAGCTCAGAAATTTCTGTGGAATCAGATTTACCAGATATCATCCACCAAGGGAACCCTTCAGCAGTTCCACGTTGGGTACTACGGCTTTTGTGTTGGGGAACAAGAATTCCTCCTAAATAATTACGGCCATGTCTACAAAGACAGGCGCAGACAGATACAAGCCTTCTCTGTGAAACTGCCAAAGTGACTGGAATAAACCGGCTCTGGTCTGAAAACTGTATAGCCTTATTAGGCAGGGTTTATTAGCTCAGGCACAGTGCTGTATTTATGTGACTATATAGCTTCTGGACTGGAGCTGGCTATCATCCCGCCAGCTCAGAAAGCGGTCTGAGGAAGCTCACATCTGTCATGCCAAACACATGTTCTAGAAGAGGAGTGGAAAAATCCTGTTGGGACTGGTAACGTTGCAAAATGCAGTATTATTAGTAACTTTTGTACTTTGGGGTTGGGTTTTTGATTTTTTTTTTTTTTTTTGCTAGTGCACTAAGGAAGTTATTACTAACAGAGCTCAGTTCTTTAAGAGAGAAATTTGCCTTAAAAGATGGGTGCAAAGGCATCACTTCTGTTTTCTATGTTTACATGGTACTGATTCATTTCAGCAGTCCCTGGCAAACATACTGCAGAATGTCTTTATTTTTTAAACTGTTGATGAAGTGGAATGTTCTGGATCAATCACACCACATGTTAACAGCTGAAGCACTCAACAATAAAAGCCATCCAGGGAACTTAAACAGCAGCCATTGTACTTTTCTGATTTTTCCCTTGACAGCAAGTTAATAATGCCATTATAGACTGCCTACAGCAGAAAATAAAGTCATCATATCTTCTACATGGCATCATCTGAAGGAGAAGGAGGTGTTTTAACATACCACATCCATGTGTGGTAAAGCAGAGCTGGGGAGTACTTGCAGATGCCACAGCTGCCGTGGGCAGCCTGTAATATATTCTCATTTGCTCTGGGGCTGAGATGAGGAAGTGGAAAGGAGACCTCGGCCAACTTTCCTCAAACCCACTGGCTGAGGCACCAAACAGAGCTCAGGTGGAATGAACAGGCCGGCTATTACTGTAGTAAAGCTTTGTGGAATGAAACTTCTGCAGCCTAAAGACTGAAGCTCACAGGGTTTTCTATATGGAAACTGCCTGTACTGAAGCCTAATGTTTCAGTTTGTCCTTGGTCAATTAGAGATCCTTTGAAGGGAAACTCATTTTCAGAGAGGAGGGACAAAAGCTTCTAGTAAACAGCCCCCTTAAGATAATTCACGCGGAGTGTCGACAATCACTATCCATCTTTGAACATCTCGGTCTACTTTTCTAGACAGTTAATACATTGTTTGCAAAGCTCCTGGGAGCTCTGCACATTTTTGTTTCCCCTTTTACAGAGATTCAACCTCTATTCTTAACACACTACATAAGTGCAGAGTTTGTTGTGAAGCTAACATTTTACTGTATGCTCAATACTGCTTACACATTTTCCCCACCTTCTAAATTTCCTGTTTCATTTAAATTTCATTTTAGTTACTCCTTTTATTTGCTCCTTCTTCAATATGCATGAAAGTTTTCATGCAGAGCAAGATAGAAATGTAAAGCTGGAAAAAAGTTCACAAAAGATCTATGCCCACAAGCAGAATAAGCCTATCTTGAACATAACTGAAAGATGTTTTTTCCAACCTATTCTAAAATTATGTTCAATAAAAGACGTCTCACAGAGTTTTTAGGTAGCTTGCTCTGGTGCTTTCTCATGCTTAAAGCTAGAAAACTTTTTCTTTCCTAATATCTACCTAATATTTAATATCTATCTAATATTCAGCTGTTGATCCTCTGTAACTCCAGGGTAATTTTCTGCAGTACTATCCAATTTTTCCCATTTTTTGTTTGCTTATTTAATATCTGTGCCCTGAGAACTTTGTATGCATTCTTGCCAGAATTCCTCCTTCAGGGCTGCTTTTCACATATGCCATTAAATGCATAAGAAGTAAAACTTGCAAGAAGCTGATGCTGTTTTGAAGATCACTTTGTTACTGGTGAAGAGGAACCCCTTAAATTTATGATGCCTTAGCACTAAGACTTCCATCCTCTGTGATACACTCTTATACATATTTAATCAATTTATTTCTGCCTATTTTCTCTTTATGAATAATAACGGTACTGTAATAGCCCTCTAAGGCCAATTCTCACAACAAAACACCATTTTTCTGTCCATAACAGAACTGTTCTTTAAAAAATCTGGACCTTCAGGCTCTCTCAAAATGGAAGAAATTTCCTTAATGCAACCATCTCTCTGTAAATAGCAAGAGATGATTCTGGATGCTTGAGAGTCCCTTACCATTTATAAACTATTTTATCAGTACTTGTTTTTGCCATCAGCACAGCCGTTAGAAAGAATAACAGGCTTTTATTTGTTATCGAACCATGTATTATTCTCCATAGTAAAAAGGCAGGATGTAAAATGTTAAGAGTTTAAATATTGATCTGGAGGGAGTATAGGGCTTTTAGCTGAGCCCTCAGCGGTCTCGTATGTTGGAAATGCATTGAACTGTCAACTATATAAATCAATGAATAGATACTGGAATCATTAAGTACAAAAATCCTCATTCTCAGTGATCCCTTGGTAAAATAGCATAAAGCATGCAAATAATTGATTTTTTAAAAAAAATGTTTGTTTTAGAAATGGTGCTTCTGAATCAACAGCATTGTTTTGAGTTTCTGCAATATGCAATATTGAAAGTATAATCTTAGGAATAGAAAGTCTGATGTGGTGAATGACTCTCTCTTCTTTCTGTAGGAGTGGGACCGATAATAGCTGTCTGTCCTTGTAAATGTTTCAGGAATCTTTGATAAAAGGCATTGTAACAAATAACTAACAATGTTAAGCCTTAACTATAAAGCATAGACCTGCTTGTAGATAGAAACTTTGCCAAAACTTTATATACCGTCAGCTGTGTTAAAAATTCTCAAAAAGTTCAAGACTGCTAGGAACTTGATACCTTCAGGAATTTTGCTACCTTTATATTTGTGATGTAAAGTAGTGTTGCATTTAATATAGTGGAATCTCTTTACAGATTGTTTTTTCCTCTAGATGATCGTCATACCAAAATAGGCTTTTTGATATTTGCAGTAGAAACCAAGCAAACAGATATATAACTTTCCTCATGGGACTCTGTGTAATATGCATGTTTTGTTCCTTTTAACTGCCTTTCAGCGACCCAGTGTAAACACGGTGCAGTTTATGATACCTGTGGTCCAGGATGTGTCAAAACATGTGACAACTGGAACGAGATTGGCCCATGCAACAAGCCCTGCGTTGCAGGCTGCCACTGTCCGGCAAATTTAGTTCTTCACAAAGGAAGATGCATCAAGCCAGTCCTGTGCCCACAGCGATGACATTAGTTCTCTTTCCGCGGACACTAATGCGGGTGGTCACTGACCCCTTTGATGCTCACAGCCAGTGAAGGACTCCAGCTCTTTGTGTGCAGATTCTGCAAAGTACACATCTACTCACAGAGTGTAAATATGCTCCTGTGTGTGTATTTATGTGTGTTTATGTATACACACATGGCGCCTAGAAAGATATATAAATGTATACTGTGTGTATGTAGATACACATATCTATACACAAGTGCCCTAAACATAAGTACAACCCATATATTTATATATATGTCCACACACACAAATATACATCATTTCTATATATCATAGAAGGATGAATTATTATATGTATATTTTTTGCTATGAAGTTTATGTATTATTATTTCTAGGACCCTGATCTGTAAGTCATTGTATAAATAAACCAGGTGTTTTTAATATAATATAGTGGCATGAAAAGATTGGATGACTTTTTGCCATTGCATAAGTTTGTCGTTTCCAAGGAAACTTTTCTAGGGCCATAGCACTGCCAGACTGGATTAGTTTCAACACAGAACCTGGATTTACAGTTGTACAGGAAACACATTTCTCTGGAGATGGAGGATTTATCTAGGAATATTTCATGCGTACCTTAGAGCTGCATAGTGATTGGTGACAGTGCTTAATCAGGCAGAGAAAGCTGGGGATCGGCTTTTATGCTTTACTGAAATAACTGTGCAAAAGGATTTCCAAAGCTGGTTGGCCAGCTGCCAGCATAGAGATATTTCTTTCTGGAACGGCACCAAAGAGTCAGGGGCCAGATTTTCAAAAGTGTTCAGCACCCAGCAGCTTGCTTTGAAAATTTGACCACTTCCCATTTCATATCCTAATGCCCCGTCTCTGTTGTTGTGTTTGGCAGTAGCTGTGAATACACAATAAGGAGCTTGAAGAAATTATTCATGTACGTATTAGCCCCTTAAACATGTTTGAAACTGCTGGGTTTGTTTCATATTTCCCCCAAATATTATGCAGAAAGCAAATCCCACTGTGAATTGGAGTGTTTGATTTCAGTGTGCCTTCAAACATGAAATAATGCCGGGTTTAGTAACTCATTTAATTTATCAGCATGGTTTAGAAGGAAGACAAATTCACCCCACCAAAAAAACAGTAGAGAATGTCAAATGCTAATTGGAGAACTGGAATTTATTTCCTTACTGGTCTTTTGCTTGAGGTTTACGAACATGTGGGCTCTGTGAAGTTTGCGTGACTTTTGAAGTCTCCCAGGGGAGAAGCAATAATATGGGATTTCATTAGAAACTGTTAAAAAAGCCATACAACTTTCTCAAGCCTGAAGGGAAGGGGGGCTATTTTTCTTCCACTGGAAAACCTCTTGTAGAGCCCAATGGAACCGTCGCTGGAGTGGACAGAAATCTTTGGGCATCTGATTTAGGTTTATAATGAAGTAATATCCTCCCACACAGCTACTTCCATTATGCCTTGCATTGAAATTGCATATTGTAATCCTTTGAACAATTTTCTCCTTTAATTCTTCACTCTCTAGGAAGTTTTGCAGGGTCTGAGTTTACAGTGAGTGAGTGGGTGCAACACACTTGGGTTATACAACCTGTCTGCCATTCCATCCTGGAGGAAGATGCTGAGTGAGCCTGGTTAGCTTAGGCACCGCACGATCCAAAATGCTGCACCGCCACGGTGTTAAAAAGAGCTGGGCAAATAATGCCAGGAGCGTTCCATGGATGTTTATCCAAATCTTAAATAAACTCAGCTTGATCTTTTTATGTCCCCTTTGTGTTCGTTTTCTCGGAACAATCAAATAATTTGGTTTTACTGGCAGAGAGGGTTTCGAAGCTGCATACACAAGTGCATCGGGAAGTAGAATTGCAAATGTGCAGATCCCATCAGAGCAGGAAACTAGAAGAGTTTTATGTGGCTCATGTAATAATTGAATGGCAAAGCTGACATTTAGAACAATTGCAATTGGTCCAAGGAGTTAAAACATAAAATGGCAGTCATTAAAATAATTTAAAGCATCAGTTAGACCAAAGAATATTTCAGCCTGTGAGCTTTCGATGCTGAGATACGGGGTCTAAGCCATTAAAAAGGTTATTTGCCCAGCTCTAGTTTAGGATAGATTTTCATTACTTACTGCTCAGGGTTTCCAAAATAAAAATAGATGCAAAGTGAATTGCATACATGAACAGTGTATAGAACTGTCCTTCCCTTTTCTTCTTCTGACTGATGAAGGTGAGTGAAAGGTGAAGGGAGAGCCCTCCAGCTCTCTCAGTCCACTGATCGCATTCAAGCAACGCTTAATTGACACCGGGTGAAGAGGTGATTCAATCTATCTGTAGGACGAACTCTATTTTTAAATCTTAAAATGGTTCAGTTTGAAACCTGACCTACAGGTCATCTCAAAATGAGGACTCATCCCTGGGTTTAGCTTTTTCACATCTGCCTAATTAAGGGTAGGCCCCTGCTTTTTGCTTTAGTGATGTACACTGAGGAAGAGAGGAGTGTGGTTTTACCTCTAAGCTGTCTGATTGTGCCTTTATGGTGCTGTAGAGCTTTTTCCTCCAAACTCTGCAGTTTTCAAGGCAACAGTAAGGGCTATCATCTGCTCAGTTCATGTGGACAGTCTAAGGTAAAGGAGTTCTGCTTTTGTAGAAATTGCCTCCAAAGTGTCAACTTGGCACAGGTTTTATATCCGTATCTGTAGTTACCCTGTGCCCAACTGAGCTATTCAGACCAGATCAGTCCCAGCTGGGGCTGTGTCACTCCGCTCTCCTGTTTGCCTCTCTTCTTCCAGGCTTTTCGAAAGTTGAAAGTCTAGCCCAATAACATCAATAACAGCATTATCACTGGCCTTATGGAGTTTGGGTTGCAGCCCGTCTTCCTCCTTAGTGCAGCATTCTTTCTAATTCTGCTGTCTTGGCTCATGAAATATTACCCCTAGGACGCTAGGGCTCATGAAATATTACCCCTAGGATGCTAAAGCTGGAAACCTTCTGTGTATTGCTGGGGATTTATTTTTGACAAAATTACTGATAATCCAATTTTAGTATGCTAAACATGTTTGCATGCAATAATGTGTTTTTAATAATAGCATAAATTTGATAATCCATATGGTATATTCACCATGCAAAACTGATGATTGTGTAAGTTTTGGTCTTGATAATGTTTATGTCAATCTGTGCATATAGCTTTGTGCCAATTTGTAAGGTGAAATATATTTGAAGGAGCAGAGGTTCCAACCGCAGAAGGATCCAAAAGGAAAGTCTGAGAAACAGCTCTGTAATCCAATGGATGGAATCAAGGAAAGATTTGGATCAATAGCTTCGCCATTAACCTGCTATGTGTTCCCTGGCAAGTCATTTAATATTCTGTTCTTCATTGGGGAAATGAGGCTCTGGGTTTATGCATCTTTTTTAAGTTTATGGATAGAAAATGTTCTAAAATGCCATACATCACCAGCGGAATGTCAGCTGGTATTTTACCAATCTACTCAGCTCTGCTTTGCATCAGTTTGTCCCGTATCTCCCATATCATCCCTTCAAAGTCAGCTTTTGGTTGGCATATGAGGAGGTCAAATACATTTACTTCCTCCTCATTTACTTTCAGTTGTGTCTATTTTTGTCATATATATTGAGTTTTATAAACCATGGAGACAAGCCATAGCCAAGCAGAGTAATTTGAGTTGTAGCCCAAGACTCTGTAGGTACTCCCACATCTTCCAAGAATATCTTTCTTCTATAGAGCAAGGTATGCACTTGGAGCAAAAAATGAAGAGATTCTTAATATCCTATTCAAATGTGACCCCATCCTTGCATCACGTAAGTAGTTTCCAGGAGATAACCTAAAAGAAGTAAGTTCTCATCAGAGGCTTTTCTGCTTTTTTTGAACACAGAATTCAAATACCGTTTGACACTGCTTGGCTTCCCACTGACAGAACCTGACATTTGCAATAGCTGGACTGATCTTGAGTGACTGTACAGGGGTACCTTTTTTTTTTGCCTTCATCAGAAGTGGACAAGGTTATATCAGAGCTAACAGATATGAGAATAACAGCCCATGCATTTGCAGCTGGACAGGCTGGAAAGAGAGACAGTCAACAGCGTTTAGCACTGAAGTGGTGAGATGTTTCAGGTATTATTTCAAGACCAGTCCCGACTAAGGGGGCATTATGCCAAGGTCTCAGTATTTGACAAACAAGAACTTTACGTTACATAACGCTGATCAAATGCTATCCCTGATTTTACCATTTTAGAAAGCCCTGTGGCGAGAGAGATGTTTCTGCTTCCTTACAGAAACATTTCTAGTCTATGACTGCAAATTTTTCAAGACCAAGGCCTAACTGTGCTGCCAGTACAGAATTCCTTCTCTCTCTGTGTAAAAGCTGTTGCACAGATCAGTACTTCCAGTGCAATAATCACCATGACACCTGAGCACCAAACAGAGCCTATAACAACAAAATAAAGTTCTCCTATGAACACGAGGTAGCTCTTGATCCCTCAGATGGCCACGACATTGTGTTTGAATGAAGATGGTACAATAATGTGAGGAAACAAAGAGGCAGGATGACAGAATAAGGGTAAGAGGCAAATGAGAAAGGAGAAAACAGTAATAGGATTTTTTTTCTGTGTGGATATTTTCCCTCTAAATGGTAAGAACTAAACTGAAAGTGTTCTCTGACAAAGCCAAAGTACATCCATACTCCCTGAGCAAAAAAATCCCCACCAACCACCCAAAAAAACCCAAACCAACCACAGCGGAATTATATGTTGAGATCTGAATAGAACAGGTGTATTTTGGTAGGTATAGAAATCCATAATTAAAATAAAGTTATGAGCTTCTATTCCTACTTTTCTCACAACCCTTAAATCACAGTAGTAGTCACCAAAGTTAAGGAAAGGGATCTTCTTTCCTGGGCTGAGATAAGGCAAACATCTGCAGAATTCGGTTCTCCTGCTTCCCCTAGCACAACAAACCTGTTTTGGTTTCTTCCAGCATATGTGCTTTAGTGAACACACATCATTTCCCAGTCTACAACTGTCAGAACAAAGGCTGCAAATGCACTTTTATATCTAGTCTTATTCCTGGCTTTGAGATAAAATTGCAAGTTCTGCTTACTACTCAGAGGGCACAAGTTTTCTTTTTGACAACACTGCTTTTACCAGGCAGCAATATTGCTCAGAATCAAGCAGCATCTTAGACACTCTAAACAATGTTTAATACGATATGTAGCATTTTCTGTTTACATGAATTTACCCTTTCATTGCGAGTTATGAGTTAATGCAAGCCCTGCATACAGGAGGAAGCTGGCTCTAATGCCATGTGTATGTGCGGTGGGAGACGGGTGGCACTGAATAATTACCGTTATCATCATTGATAGCGCTTTGTATTTCCCTAAGTGATGCTTATACCTGGGCATCAATATAATTTGGTTTTGCACATGAAAATGAAATGATGGGAATGTAGGAATTTCCTGCCCAGACAGACCCACATTTTTTTCTTATCCAGTGGTGAAGAAATGCTTCAAAGCATGCTTCAAAGAGTGGTATGTAAGCCTCATAATGGACAGCTATGCAACAACCTGTTCATAGCGGTAAGTTAGCCTTATACTCTGGCAGTAAGTGGTTGGTACTTTAATGACCCAATCTTTCAAAGCACTTAACTATGTGTTCAAACTTTGAATAACCTCGTTTGCTTCAATGGGGCAACATGCATGCTGACTTCTAACCACATGCTTAAATGGTTTGCTGGGTCAGGGCCAGAGAGTTCAGCATCTGGCAGGATCAAGTATTAAACCTCATAGTATGGTATTTCTTATTTCTTCATGATTTCTATACATGGATCTATTTTATGATCATGCTGCTATCTACTGCTAGAACATCATAGAAGCCAAGGCTTTTTGAAGCCTTTTTTTTAAGACTTTAGAAGATTGGAGAAATTTTTTTCTATTGATTTTTGATGTCAACATAATAATTTCTTATATTACATTGTAATTTCCTACCCTATTTTATTTCTTGTTATTGTTAAAAGAAAGGGACATACTGGACTTACTTAATTTTTTCTTTTGCGCTGGTAAAAGCAGGGAGCACTTTCAGTGATTTAACTGTTGCTAGCTACACTAGTTTTAAACTGGTTTGAGATCATTCTAGCACCATCCTGGCTTTATAGGTGTGGAAGTAATCCACAATCCTCATGTGGCTACCCTCAATTATTAGACTTCTAATTGCTTCTGATTGCTTCTAGCTATAGCTCAATATAAATCTCTGATAACACTGTATTAGAATAAAAGCATCTGCAGCCCGAGTCAGTATAACTAATTTGCTACAAGAGATCACAGTTTATAAATGAAGGGGGGAAAAAGTAATTTGTTGTACTTAACTTACTTTCACAAAAACTTTGATAAACAGTATTAATAAAGAAAAAGGAAGAGTGACTATAGAAACTGATGAAGAAAAGAGAATTTTGAAACTCAAGGGTTTTTTTAACATTTAGTTCAAGTATTCAACTTCTTTAATGAGTATTGTTGAGTGGCATTCAAGCCCATAGAAAAAACTTGATTGGGTTCTGCAGAATATGGATCAAAACCCAGAAGTGGATATGTACTGATGCAGTTCTACAGTTAAAATCGCACTGTGTCTTGAAGGGAGTGAAATAAATGAGTAGAGTTTGGAGGAAACTATTAAATTATTTCTCCCATATTAGGCACCTGAATGTTTGCTAGTTTGGGGTATAAATATGCAGGTGTTTGAATCCTGCCATGTCTGATGTACAGCCCTGACTGTCTTCATATTGGTGTGCATCAAGAATAACTCTAGAGGAACTCATAGAATAATCCTTATTTCAAAAGACAAGGTGTGGGTTTCTTTTTTTCCATTTCTTGTTCATTATGATGAATTGTTACCCTGCAAATGATCAAGGGGAAGAGAAGCTGCAGGGAAAATTACAGTGTAAATCACATATATTAGATGTTTGAAGCCATTAAATGTATGGATGGGTTACTTGAAATATTTTATACGCAATTTGTGGAGAATGCTCTGTAGTGTCAAGAGCATCACAGCAGAATGTTTACATTTTAATGTTTAGAATTGCTTTGCTTATTCATGCTAAATTTTTAACAGATTTCACCTGAGGTGCGTTCATGTAAATATGAAATCTATTTAAAATTTTACTAAATTTCTGTCTTCAGTATGTCTCAGTTTATACCTTTGTTGAATTTAAAATGATTGTGTAGTTTAATGTATCTCACAGAACTGCAAAACTGTGCAGTAACTTTGACGTGGCTTGTCTTTGAGTGTCTATACAGTTTTTCCAAGAATACTGTACTAATATACTTTTGTAAAAGTAGGATTGTGATGAGTATGTTTGTAAAGACATTATTTATTCCCTTATAAACTTAATATTTATTATCTTTATGCAGATAAATACTGATGCCTGATTATTTCGTAGCAATCAGTGAAAACTGCTGTTCTGATTTGCAAGGTCTGACTCAGAAAAGGAACGTCTGCCGCACAATGATTGATACTGTGTTCTCCTAAGAACTGATGTTAAATACTCTTATTTCTTGGGAGGGGAGGGAGGAGCCATACAGACTCTTTCCTTTTACTTTCACCTGTGATTTGGGAGCTGGGATTTTGGGATGCTGTGTTCAGCTGGTGACTCGTTTATGTGGTATCACTTGGCCAAGTTACTTCGCTGCTATTTGCCTTAGCTTTCTCACTGGTGGAACAGAAACGATAATGCTTTGCAAAAATAACAGAAACTTTAGGAACAATGAATTTGTTAGAAATCCACTGATCTGTTTTTGGGCAAGGCTCCTGTTAATGTCCGTTGGGCTCCAGATCAGGCCTCACAATTGCCAAGCATTTTTATTTTTTTGCAAAGAGGAAACTGCTCTGCTTCTGAAAGGGTAATTACATCATGAACCCAAAAGGCCAGGGCTGAGAGCAGGCTTTGCTCTGTGCTGAATGAGAAGACGACCTTCTTTGGTGGATTTCTCCCTCCCGGACTGAGATGAGGAGAGCATAGAAGGTAAGAGATTTGTGACTTTCTTTGCTTTAAATTCATAGGGCTACTGGTGCTGCATGCTCTGTAGCTGTGGGACACCTTGCTTGGTCTGTACTAAGTATATTGACGTGAAGTCCCCAGTGACAGGCTGCTTCAGTATTGTGAGATATTGAATGTTCATTTTGGGGAGGGCAGGCTCGTCTCACCAGTCTTTGTTCCATTACTGGGATGTGAGGGCATGGCAGAGGTGGCAAGGTCTGTAGTTCAAAGGCTGGGTGATCTGGCCCTGTGTGCTAGCGTACCAGATGACTACTTACATGGTGATATGTAACTTTTACTCCAGATTACCACTCAGTGGTGATGGCTACTCTGTACTATTCTTCCTACCCATTTTGGATGCAGCCTCCTTACCAAAAATGCTGCAATACTAATTTTCCTCCCAAGCCATGTGCAGTTACAGACTTTATCCTCACTTGTCTTTTGCCAGACTTCACTTGGCCCTTAGTGTAATTAAGCTCAAAAATAGTCAACATTTGGTCTGCCCAACGTGAGGGCTTCACAGACTGACCTTTTTCAGAGCACTTGCACTGCTCATGGGGGGCAAAGTAGAGGTCCTGTGAGCACCTCTCGCACCTACAAGTGCTCTGATCCCGAGTGTCTAGGACACAGTACCAAAGATGTCCAGCTTTACATAGGAAACCCCTAGAGAAGACCAAGCTACAATCCACAGCTTCAGGATGGCGTTCAGCCTTGACCCCTGAAACACCACCTCCTGCCATCCCTGCCTCACCCACTGCCCCCTCCAACATATGGTTTATGGGTCCTGCCAATGCCAGCCTCCAACCTACGAGGTTCACATTCACTGCTGGGTAGATCCAGCTGGGCAATAAATGCCCTGAGATGGAAGCAGAGGTACAAAAAGAGAAACTATCTTAAGGCATGATGGGCAGATGGGCTGCAAGGGCAATGAGAAAGGGGACAGGGAGGATAGAAAAAGAGGACAAGGAGCTCCAGCAGAGCACCTCTGAGGCTTAGGCTCCTTCACTTCTGCTGCCTTGTTCATTTGAGCAGCCTGTGCCTTGCACATCACAGCAGGAATCCTTCCCACCCTGCTCCTGTGCAACCCGTTCTGAGCTGGACAGCTTCTGACACTTATTTTTTTCATTAAAATGCTCAAAGAAAGAGAAAAATCTTCTTTAAGAAAAATATGGAAGAAAGGCCTTACATGGAGGCTGAGAAAAAAGTCTGGTGGCTGTTTGATTTAAACAATCTCTAGGTTTATTTACGCCTTTCAGGCTATGCACTTAATTCAGGCTAATAATTGGAGTACCTTTCTTCATCACTTACAGTTCACCTTCAACAGAGTTGTGATGTTTTGGAGTATTGGTAATAATTGTTCTGATAATTAAACCATACTGAAAAGCTAATGATCTCCAGTTAGGATTTTGAACTGGTGCATAGCTTCTGTTTTTATTGTGTCCTGCAGTTACCACACACTAAATTTGCCCTGGAAAGACAATGCTTTGTCTTCAGTTGTATTCATCCTGGTTTACTTAGTACATCTGGAAATCAGGCTCAACATCGCTGTTATTTCCCCATCTCTTTCCACTGTCCTGTTCTAGGACATGGTGTTTTGTAACACAGTTTCTCCCCCAAGTGTCTGTCCCAGTCTGTGGTCTATATGTGACTGTACATAGATAGATAATGCAATTGAGGGACTATAAAAATCCAGTTTTAACATTCTGGAGCTGAAATAATGTATTTGATAATAGAATTTAAATAATTTTAATTTGATTTAAAAGCTGGGAAAAGAATAGCAATTTTGGTTGCTATTTTCTGAATGTACAGCAGATGGTGCTTAACAAATATGCATTACAACCAATGTCTGAAAACAGGAAAGCCTGACAATTTGAATTTTAATCATGCTTCCTGGTCTTTTCTAATTGAAAAAACAGCAATTTGAATGGAATGCCCCCAACAGGATTGGCTTACTTCAATGCACACAATGTGCACAATGTTTGAAGGACGGGGATACAACAACAGCTGTGCCAAAACAGCCTCTCGTGTGCTATAAGGAGCTATACATTTGGAAAGGAGTTAGGCAATAGCAGGATTGTTTCTCTTGATTGTTGCCCTTTCCCTCCAGCCTCATCACAGTTTACTTAGCTAATGGGAAAGATCCGAGGTCCCAAGTACTACTTTCCACATGGACAAAAGAATATGAAGAAAATGATGTGATGAGACCTAGTCTGATGTTCCTGAACTCCCATGCGTCTTACCTGTCAGTGAAAGAAGGGTTTTTTTTCTGCTGGCACCAACAGATGAGCCTGTGCTGTGGCTCTGGGCAACCCTTTTCCCAGCGTGGGTGGGACCTGTCTCAGGACTAAACCAGAACTTGCGTCACTGTTTCCCCTCTTGGTATCTTATTAGCAAGATAAGAACGGTGCTGACTCCAAGGTGCTATTTACATTCTGCAGTGTCAAAAACTCAAGATTTATCTCTAATAAGGCAGCTGTCACTATACAGAAGCAAAAGCTACCGTGAGCCAAGGGAATAATATGAAGGGGGACAATGAGTCAGAAAGCTAATGAGAATTTACTCACATGCTTACTAAAGTTTTAACTAAACTTTCCTGTTTTTGAGACCTGTTTTTTTCCAAAAAGCATTAATTTCTTTTTATATAAAAGTGCATTTTTTTCATTACTGATGAAAGGACTCACAGTGAACATCTCTGAGAGAGAAATTCCTCCTGCACAAACATTGATAAGGTATGAACAGCAGGAATACAAACATTTACACCAGTCAGTAGCGGTGTATCAACCCCAACCTTGTTGGACCTCTTGTTAACCCTGAAGGGTACTTAGCTGCAGACTGTAAGCTGTAGAAATGGCCATGCAAAACCCATTGAGAACACCTTTCATGCCCACATATTTGGCCTATAATCTCTGGATTTGCACTGATGTAAAAGAATGGAGCATTTTTAGATGGTCTGCTTGCCTGCTAAATAGCTAGTCATGCGACAGTGCTGCCCCACTTTCTCTAATTTAGAGTCAAAACTTGATGCCCTATTAGAACTGAGACAATTGGCCACCTGTGGAATGGGATGGGGAACCCCTACATCTTATGGGCAGCTGTGGAGGATGCAGTCCTCATCCTTGCCTGCAGCAGTTTTAAAGGCAAGCCAGCCTTTAAGTCAAGTTAATGCAGCTGCAGGCCTAGTGCCGGTGTTAAGACTCCTTTAAGAGCTTGAACACATGAATTGGATGCTTTTCCACCACATCTGCATAGGGATGCACATGATGACCTGCCAGTTGGACTTGGATATAGAAGTCTCACATCTGCAGTAGATTTACTAGGATTCAAAACCAGAGTGATTTCAAATACGGGCTTGATCAGATTAACTTTGAAAATACAACATGAGATGTTGTGAATCATACTTACCAGTCCAGATAGGGAAAAAAAACCCTAACCATCAGCTTTGCTGATTAAACCAAGCCAGAGGACAGGTTTTAGAGCAAAGGTGAGCAGTCCATTAATGACTCAGAGCCCCTGAGACCTGAGTGGAAAAGCTGCCACCAATTCAGCAAAGGGGCTGAAGACCTACCAGGACCTTACATGTGCAAGCTGTGTGAAGAGGCCCTTGATCATTGCTCTGGAGTTGAAGAGGGAATGAGAACGCATCTCTCTGGCATATGATGGCAAGATTGTTTACAGGCAATGGGAAATGATGTGAATTTATCTGAGGTGTAGCCAAACAGAAATGGCCAAATTCTCTCTGAAACCATTATAACAACAGACAATTAAAGGAGCCTCTGTTTAATGATCCTAAGAACATGAGAAGTAAGCGATTGCAGCCAAGATTGCGGGGAGCCTGTGTGCAGCTGAGTGTCTGTTTAACCACCATCTGCAGCTGTTGGCCCACCTTCTCCCTTTGTTTAAATTTCTATTCTCCACAGGCCGCTGCGAGCAGATCACAGCGCTGCTGAGGCAATAATCAATATTGCTCTCATTTTAACTCCCTTGCCACTGAGAAAGCCAAGTTTAATCTCAAAGTTTTTTAAAACAAACTTGGGCAACAGACTGTGCTGTTTAAGTTGCAACTTCATTACAATTATAAAGCCGTAGGAAAAAGATTCATTGATATATTAATCTGTCACAAATGTATAGCATCTACTCCCCTTTCATCAGTCCCATTTTGCAGAGTACTGGGCAAATGCCAAAGCAGACTGCAAAAAAATCTTTTATGGGCTGCAGTGATTTACTCAGTCCTGAAGCGTGATTTACCCAGTCCTGAAAAGCGTGTGATCTCAGGCATAGAGTCAAATCAGCCCAAGTGTGTGCACACATGTGTGTTGCATGTGTGTATGCAGGTGTGATGGGGGGAAGGCACAGAAGAATTAGGATCGCTATGACTGTATCATACAATGCAGAATGCATTGTCCATTTTAATGGTGATGGCAATTTCTCCTTTCCTCCTGAAATCAGAATATCCCTTTTTGGTACGGAGAATGACAGTGTTTCTCTACCTTGAGTCTTCCCAAGGTAATCAGGAGTCACACCTTGAGCCAAAGTCCTTCTGCCTACTTCTGTCCCTACCACAGTCAGTAATGTCTTACTGCGAGCTGAACAGAAATGTAGATCTGGCCCTCCGCAGACCTGCTTCAAGGGATGGCTAAGACTAAAATAACATTAGAAGAAACACTGAGCAAATCCCTGATGAAGCTGAAAGGATCAGATTTTACTGCTGTATCTACCAGTACCTGATCAGAACTTGTGCTCTGAAATTTCATATTTAGGAAATTTCAAAGCTGCCATCCATCTAAAGGGAGTTGTATTCAGTGCCACAGTTTCCAGTGAAAAAAATGAAAAACTGAAAATTAAACCAAGCTAGGTTGCAGCATCACTTCTAGTCTAAAACTTGTCCCCTTAGCTTAGGAAACGTCCCCATACCTTAGGAAAGGTATGTTCAGACACTGTGAGAGGGGAAACTGCTTGGCTGCAAATGAAATTTAGAAAGGAGGTATAAAAGAAGTTTTGTTATTTAGAAGGTAGGTCTCTATTATGCTTGCCTAAATATAGCTAGATTTCACAAGTTTACCCTATTTTCTCAAAAGTGAAAATGGTAACTTGGAGTTGGGTACAATAAGGGTGTCCCCAGGAGCAGAAGGTATTGTGCTATATCATTTGAAGACTTGAGAGCCGGTGTTTCTTATCTTTGGGTTTAACTCTAACACTGTGAACTGCACCAATCAAACTGAAAGAAAGCCATTTACATCAATGAAGTTAAGCAAGTGTAAGCTCCAGCTGGCTTGGAGACATAATATAGAAATACAATTCTTACATCTACCACTTTGAACACTGAACTGGCTCTTGAGGTGTCCTGTAAGGCTGTAGGTGGTTGACATTCAATCTACATCCAAGCTTGGCTCTCGCTGACACTAACAGGTACACCACATACTTCTTATTCAGCGAAAACAGAAAGGCAATTACACATCTTTGTTTAATGTCAATTGGATCAACAGAAATCACTGTCCCAAGGCATGGAGCAGCATGATTAAGGTCTGAGCAGGAACTCTGCCATGGGTCCTTGCAAACTGGCAGCAAGGACAGGGGCTGGGGCACTGGTATCATTGCAGTTGTGTGTGGCAGCAATCCAAAAGTGAGTGAACAGCAAGCGAACGCACGAGTCTCACATGAGTGAGACTGAAGAGGGGTAAGAAAAGCTTGTGGTGCTCAAGGACTTCTTGGAAGACTTTATCCATGCTGAACTGTGTTTAGAAAAACTATTTTCTGCTCTCTGTGTGTGTAAACAGGACTACAGTATTGAAAGTAACTCCTTACTCCAGCCAGACAAACGTGACCTACACAACCAATTTCTAAGAAGCAAAGCTTCTTGTTGTGGCTGACTGCTTAAGGACTAATACTTAAAATAAAAAAAGCAGATGTTTAGACTAGATGTTTAGTAGCATAAGTTCGCATAATCTATTTCTAGCATAGCTCCAGTGAAACACTAGAAACCCTGCCAGCCTGTGTCAACTGACATAGTCCTTCAGCTTGTTTCATTATTGACCAGCAAACCATCTAGGGCCCTGTCTGCATCTCATAAATGCACCTGACCTGTCAAAACAATGCTCTTCTCCCTGCAAGGGGTACATTATTGTCAGGAATCATTAGAAGAACAACAGTTTCAGAGCTCTGATGTTCCACATGTGTCTCCTGCAACCCTCCCAAGCACAGGATTTCCTTCCGCAGACCCTAACCCTTCACCTTCTTTTGCATGGTCTCTCATCAACTCCCACTGCTGTGACTTTGTGTTTTGGGTTTACTGGCTGTGACTCAGTTTGGGAGGAGGAAGATGGAAGACTAGCTAGCTAGCTCACAGTTCTGCCTCAGATCAATGCTATGGTAGTGTCCACTGTGAGGTAGACATGACAGCTTTGTACCAGTACTTTCTGAAATGACTATGAAGAAACTTTTCCAGACCCTTCCTTTGTGGTTATCTATCAGCAGGGCAATCAACAGTATAGAAACGAAACACTTTAAGTTTACTTTTCAAAAAGAAAAGGCCCCCAGTTTTTGGAAGAAGTCAGATTTATTAGTCAAATAATCTATATCTGCATAAATCAGTATTACTTCTGTAAAGCAGTATTGACTAGTCTTGAAGTAGTATTGACTGCTACTGACATTTCCTAGTTTAAGGAGCAGCATTCCATTTGGATGGAAAGCAGATATGAATTTGTCTTTAAAGTAACCCAAACAACTGAGCCAGGCCTGGACACTGGTCTGATGAGAACTTAATGGAAAAATCCAGCTTATATTACTGTGGGACTGACTCCATACAGTTTCTATAGACTGCTCTGAATCAGAATCAGGAAGTTTAGATGCAGCTCCAAAGCCACTCTCTTAATGTGTCCATTTGCTTTTTAATACCCTGCTGCTATACCATGGACAGACAAAGCATAGACCTCAGATTCTTCTTAAAGCTGAGCTTTTTGATAAAAATATTAACTTATTAGCCATAAAAATATATATTCTACAGCAAGTTTTTTCATTCTTGTATTGTAGTACTTCCCAGCAGCCACACTCAGCTATTTTAAACTCCTAAGCCTGTTCCAGATAGTCTAGAAAGTCTAGTTCTAAATGATCTAGAAAATCGGCCCCTACTGAAAGAAGGGACAAAAGGTTTTTCACAAATCGAGGTAAATCCATGAGAAGAGATTTCTGAAGTTTATTACAAGCAATGACTAAAACCTAAGCCAATGCTGAATGTTCATTTCCATAGTGGAACAAATAATGATTATGTTACCAGAGTTATGTGAAATATTGACTACAAACACCTTACAAATATATTTCCTCCTGTAATTTTATGGACAAGTTTAACTGAAACTCTACACAGCAGCTACATTTTTTTGTAAGAATTTGTAACCATACTCTATGGAACTTTCAATAAATTACCTATACTAGAAGGAAATAAACTAGAACAATTTTTAGTTGGACTGTAAGACACCAATAGTGCATTTCTAAAAAGCTCTATACATTGTTTATAGCATTTAAAAGAAAAATTAAAGTTCTTTTACTTATTTTGAAGACAAGTAACAAGTTTTCAAATTACTCCTTGAAAATTGTTTTCATTAGCTGTCAACAAGTCACACAGAATTTCATACCCATGCATTTAATTGTACAGAAAGTTTGACTAGATTAGGGTAAAAGTGCATTTTTAGAACACAGTTCTCCATGAATTTGGTTTTAAGGTTTCCTCTACTCGTTAGATAGAAAACCCAACAGAAATAAAGTTTTAGATGAGTGACTTTGAAGACTGTATCTATGCAAACTGCCTTTATTAGCTGGAAACTATCAGTGATTTTGCTCTGCATACTAAAAGGAAATTTAAATGCTTCATAAACCAATTAGTTTTCAACAAGTGGTAACAGTCAAGGGGGAAAAATACCTACTAACAGATTAAGGCCTAACTCTTGTGGGGTTTTTTTGTGAATGTCTTCATTCACAAGAGATGAATACATAAAAGGATTTTGCTTTGAAGGTAGTAAGCTGAGGGAATCTGTTTTGAAGTTTGTATCTTCAGCTATACATCAAGTGTATAAGTTTTTTTTCTTTGACGACTGTCGGGCAAAGATGGCCATGACTCAAGAAGCAACAGCTCTCAGTTCGGCACGCATTTCACCTCAGGGATTCCTTCCAGCAGATGAAGGGGTGCTACTCACAGCACGGTATACGTCTGCTGAAGGGATGCTGGATGCTACACGCAGCACAGTAAGTCTGAAATGCCCTCCTCATCCATACTCTTAAGGTAGGGGTTGTCAGCAGAGATGCCTGTTGTGGACAGGGGCATTTGCGTCTCCACGAACCCATACAAGGTGTGAACGTTTGCCCCATTAGATGTAACCGCTGATGGCATCCAGCCACATGTCACGGGCATGGCGTTACCTCCACAGCGGTGCGAGGCCCAGGCCCGCCTCAGGGAGGGTGCCAGCTCAGTGGGAGTGCTGCGGCTGTTGGGGGACTGCTGGTTGTGCTGGGACGCGGTGATGGCCTCCCGTCGCCTCAGCAGGCAGTGGTGTAGGCAGGGTGTGTGGGGGCTCTGGGGCGGCAGCCGGCAAGGCTGATAGAAACATCCCCCCAACAACATAACGGGGGCTGGTTTTGCTGACTATCTCCATACAAAGCAGTTTGTGTTTCCACTGTCTCTTCACACAAAACTGCTTCTTCCTGCTGTGCTAATGCTTTTTTCTCCCCACCAGTCCTCAGAGCTAAAATTCATCATCTTCTCTATTGATTATTGCGATCTGCTTTGCTGTGATCTCCATCAGGGCGTACAAAATAATTACCAGGCTCATCTTCACCTGCTGGTCTGAAAATACAAGCGGTTTCTCCCAGCTTGCTTAGGATTCCTCTCTTGTGCTGATCTCAACTGTTTTTATTTGAAGGCCCTGGCAAGAAATTAACAAAGCCTCCTTTACCCATATTTTCAGCTGGAGTGAATATTTTAAAAATTCTGATTATGTTGAATAAAACTCAGTCTTTTCTCTTGGTTGATAAGATTTTATTTCCCCATGTATTCAGAGGCCTCACGGTCTGCTTTTCCAGCTGTCTCTGTGGGTTTCTGCTGATGGTAAGGTTTGAAATGTGGAGCTTGAGTGGACACCTCACAGGGGAGAAGACTGAGCCTCTTTGTAGACAGATAATATACTTGTAATTTTAGTTTTGGAGTGTTTTGACCAGCAGTTGTAAATCTACCAGCTACAGCACATGTTCATTTTCTTTCAGCTCAGGGTCACTGTGAATATATATCACGATGTGAGTTCCTGAATCTTCTTCTCCCTTAAGAGGGAAAAGAAAAGGTTGTGTTATACAGATGGACAAATTTTGCATAAGTGCTTCCACAGAGGTGGAAGGATGTTACAGCATTTTAATGTGACTGATTTTCAGTCAAAAGCCTCCAGCAGAGTGGGCTGCTGTGAACAGCAAAATGGCTGAAGTAGAAGAAAAAAATGGTTTCCAGAATGAAATGGTTACCATGTATGCATTTATTATTATCATAGAATCATAGACTGTCCTGAGTTGGAAGGGACCCACAAGGATCATGGAGTCCAACTCCTGTCCCTGCATAGGACAACCCCAAAAATCACACCATATGTTGGAGGGCGTTGTCCAAATGCTTCTTGAATGTTGTCAGGCTTGGCGCCGTGACTACCTCCAGGGGAAGCTTGCTGCACTGCTCCACCACCCTTTGGGTGAAGAACCTTTTCCTAATGTCCAACCTAAACCTCCCCTGGCATATCTTCCTGCTGTTCCCTCGGGTCCTATCATTGGTCGCCAGGGAGAAGAGATCAGCGCCTGCCCCTCCTCCTTCCTTCGTGAGGAAGCTGTCGACTGCGATGAGGTCTCCCCTCAGTCTCCTCTTCTCCAGGCTGAACAGACCAAGTGACTTCAGCTGCTCCTCGTACAGCTTCCCCTCTAAACCCTTCATCATCTTTGTGGCTCTCCTCTGGACATTGTCTAGTAGCTTCGTATCCTTTTTGTACTGTGGTGCCCAAAACGGCATACGGTACGCAAGATGAAAGTATTTATTTATTTATTTTATGTCTTTATTTATTTTGGCAAATGCACGTACATCAAGATAATGTCAAGGGACTTTGTTAGGGATAGCTTCTCTAAACCATCTTCCAGTAATGATTTCTTACTGCCTTGCTACAGATTTTTCTTCAGCTGTAGTGATGCTTGTGGCAGTCTCCTACAAAGCCAGCTTAGGTTTTCTCTAGTTTAGCAGCATGATGACCCTCCCCACCAGTGGAGAAAAAGTGGTATCACAGATACTATAGCCTTAAGTGGCAATAAAGCTCATGAAGAATAACTAAAAGAACTTGTCAGTGGTAACTAGCTAAACTTTGCTGTAGTTAGTTAGCTTGGTCTTTCAAGTCTTGGCTGACTTGCTCACCATTGTAAACAAAACATTCCTTATAAATTGTTCCTGTTTGATATAAAGCTGTTGGAAAATGTACAGTCAGTGTGTACATATGTAGTACACAGGAAAACATAACAAGTGTTCCCTAGAAATACTAGAGCACCTAAACATTAAACTACTCATTGCTGTTACAAGAACACAAGAAATTCACAGTCCGGAATTACAGTTTATTTTATTTGCGATCAGCAAAGAAGCACCCAGTATGGCCTATTTAACTTAGTGCAGAATAAATTTTCATTTTGGATTAATCTCTTTGGGAATAGGTTTTTTAATTCTCTCTACCATCTGTGATTTGCATTAATATATGCAAAGCATACTCTTTCCAAAAGCAGATGTCTTCAAAATTAAATGCTCCATTTTGATAAAGGGAATGATCTATTTAAAAAAAAATCCCCAAACATGAAACTTTTTTTTTTAACCCACAGTGGTCTAGCTTTTACAGAAAAATGCACAAAGCATTTAGAAATGCCAGTTTAAAGGGTTTAATTTTCCCTGCTATTAAACTGGATAATTCCTTCACAATACATGCATATATGCTGGTTACACTGGAGTATCTCCATTCAGTACTAAAAGTATAAGTGAGCGCGCATATATATGTGTGTATGCAGCTATATACATATATATTTTCTACCTGTTCTGTGTAAGTAAGTGGCAGATTATGATATTCTTTTCTTTAGTGAATCAGGTTTTCAATCCTGAGTTTACTGCTCAGCCTGTTATTTATGACAGTTTCCTACTGATTTCACTACAGTTTTGCTCAATTACAGTCTGAATAGGAAATAAATAGTGTCTTCACATTTTGGTGCAGAGTTAATTCTGAGCGACTGTGATTTGTTACTTGTGGGCTTCAAAGACCTGCATACCCACACACTGTCTCACAGTTCTTGATATCCAGCAGTCTTTTTGACCTGTTTGTTGGGAAACTCTTCCAGGTCATCTTTTTTCAGATGTCAGCATATAGTCAGATTGTACCTTGCTGTGAATTCCTGGACCACGAAGAAGAATTAAAAAAAATAATTCAAAGCTCTGATGGAGCCTGTGCCCTGCTTCTGTTTTGTCTGTTTAATTACGTTTTTCAGTCTTGAATCTGTCTTAACTGCATAGGTGTCTTTAAAACGTTAGAAGAATGGCCATTTGGAAAGGTAAAAAGCTCTATTTCTTTACACCTTTCTGATTGTTTAGTTTGTTTTCTGTGATTGAAGGCCTCAAATTCATCTTAGCATTTCCCACACTTAGCTTCATGAAAGAGCCCCATGGCCTGTAATTAATGAGATATGCTATAAATGTCACTACTTTGCTCGTGACACAGTTCTATTTTTACTTGGTTCTTGATATTCAGACTTGTTAGCATGCTGACAAGTGTTTTACAACATTTCACTAACTTAGCGTCTCAACTGTGCAGGCTAAATGGCAAATACCTTTTCATTGCTTGGACAGATGCAGTTTAGAAAAAGATTCTCGATGGTATCGCTTTTTCTGTTATTAGGTTACTGCGGCTTTTTTAGTTGCTTTGATTAGAAGATTAAATATCCGGTGTTGCGGTTGCTGGAACTCCATGACAGCAATCAGACCAATTCTTCTCTCCAGTTTTGGACATGGGCACAGCAGTGCCTTCCTCTTGCAGGTGAGAGGTGCAGCCTCTGGAGAGAGAGAACCACACCAGAACTAAAAAGTCCGGTTTTCAAAACCATCGATTTTCTTGTTCCTAGCTCAACATATGCAGGTACATGTATAATAGAATTTGAGAAGCACTAGTACAAAAGGGTAAGAGTTTTCGTGTCTTTTAGCATCAAATTGTAGTTCTTGAAAAGTAATAGAAAAAGATCTAGGTATTGTGGTAATGGTCTGATGACTAATGAAGGATAAATGCTTAGCTAATTAGGATAATTACAGAGTGAAAGACTCTGTATTTGATTTTAGAAATAATTCACATTTGAAATAATTCATTCCCATGACTTTTTTCCTTCTGTTTACTTACTCAGTTTCTCTCTTAAAGGTTTTAATCTCCTCTTTTGCCATTTTACCTACAGTTTATATATGATATAAACAAACATAGCAGTTTTCTTCAACAGTTCATGGTAGACCTTCCCTTGCTCTTGTATGCCTGACTATTTACTGTGTAAGCTCATCAGCTTTCTAAAGTGAAGTTTTTTGGTTTTACATTTTAATTTTGGTGTCCTCCCATTTTACATGGTCAGATTAACTGTGCTGTTTTTTCCTTAGGGATCACTGGAAGAGAAAGATGATTACGTTTATATTTGAAATTGTGGCTGAGGCAGCCATGTTAGCAGCTCGCCTGAAATGAAGATAATACCTATATTGGGAGTTTTGTCACCTCATTTTTAGAAAAAGGAAGTGTGACGGAGGTTCCAGTACCAGTGCCCTCCTAGGGTCTTATCTGTAATGGGCCTATGGCTGTGCAAACAATGCTATTAAATATAGATTCCTTAAAGGTGAGCAGATGGGTAAACAAAAAAGAGACTAGTAGCAGCCCAGAGAAAACAAGATTGTTTCCTGATCAATAAATTTAGAGATTTTTTCCGCAAAATTTTGAAAGGGATCTAAAGATACCAAGATCCCACAAACATGTAAGATTCTTGAACAAGCTGCTTTAGTTTTAAGTGGCTTTTCTATGATGAGATAATGTCTTGCTAGCCCTGAAATGTAGAAGAACAAGAGTTTGTTCTTGATATAGCTATTTATTAAAAGCAGCCTATAATTTTTCCTATTCTAAAAGCGTGTATTAAACCCTTTTAAACTGAGCATCTTTTAGTGATGACATTTCAAACTATTCAATCAGCTGGAAAGATGTTTTCAACAGAACTTTGGTCTAAGCCATAGTTTTACAAAACATGGGAACAATGCAATGTATTCATAAATAATGGCTGCCACTGCTTCATCTGCTAGTGATTTACATGCAGAAGGTCTCTCTCTGTTCATAGTACGCTTTTCTAATTCTTTTCCTATTAGAGGAAGAAAAAGAAGCTAAATTTTGACTCATGGTATACAATGATCACACAAATCAATACTGTGCTTCCAATTAGTGGTTCTAGTTTTGCACCGCTTTCCTCATTGTTTGCTCTTAATGAGAAAGTAAAGATTTTGGTGAGAGTTTTGTTAACTTTGGTCAGTTAAACCAGTCAGAATTTCATCCAAGGATGGTAAATCTGGTCAAAGAATAGTGCCCAATACTCATCTGGGGATGTGGGAGAAGGTAATTTTTTCCCCTAAAATCTCTCACCTTCAGATTTTGGCACTGGGGATCTTCTAATATCTTCTATTCTTCTCTTTGTTTTTCATGTTATGCCAGTAAAATAGAAAATAAACTAAAAGGCAAGCCAAAGCACACAGTGTTTGGGAGGGACCAAGGCAGGGAGGAGTGTGTGTGTGTGTGTGTGTGCATGAAGGAAAGGAGCACTGGCGGCTTTGTGCCTTCACATCCCGGCTGTGCAGGGATGCAGGATGCACATCCAAAGGAAACCGGCGTCTGTGAGTGCTGCTTCTTGTGGAACAGTGTTTTTCTCTATCTGGCTTGCTCCTACCAGTTCCAGGAAAAGTCTAGTGTTGGTTGTTGCTGGCCCCCTGCAATTTCTAAGGCAATGAAAAGTCCTGAGGTACTCGGTAACACCCTGTTTTCTGATAACTGCAAGTGCTTACATGCTTAATTTCAGAGTAACTATTGATAATAAAATATTTTCTTTGGTAGTCAGCAGGGAATATTTGCTTCATTTAGGACACCCACTAGAGGGAGTAGTGATAATGTTTTACCGTTGAAAACGCAACACAAATTGCATTAGTAGCATTTATGTAGGTCTGGGGCATTAAGAAATGATTTGGGTTCCTGACTCTCCTGAAAGCCCTATTGTATACTAAATCAGGAATCAGAGGGGTTCTCAGTGCTCTGGAAGCGCTCTGGATGATAAAACGCTTTTGAAGAAAAGCTGATGTTTCCTTTCTAACTTGCATAACTGCATTGTTGAAAGACTGTCCTGAAGAGCATTTTCAATGATAAAATGAGCTTTAGTTGCTCTCAGGAATGACTTAGGGATAGAATGTAAGGGTTTTTTTCTTCATGGGTAAGATTTGTGTGTAAAAGTGTTGTCCTTCTGATCATCAGAAGCAGTTTTTTTAAGCGGAACTTATAATTAAAAATTATCTTGGCAGTTAGATGTTTGTTTTTTTCTCTCTGGTGTTGAAGTAATTTGTAGGTGGAAGGGAGAAAATATATCTCAGGTGAAATATTTCTTTCATTTTGAATTTATTTTTTTTTAGCAAACAGCTAAATATTACTATGCTGTCAATGAACAAGCTAGGCAGCTTCCGAAGAGTGCCTAGACTGATGAAGGGACTTAGGCGTTGCAACGTCTAACGGTTATGTGTGCATCGAGCCCCATGGTAAAACTGACAATCTGGTGTGGGGCACCTACACTCTACATAGAGTTAGGGGAAGAAGTGATGCATCCAAACAGGATCTGTAAAAATTCGGGCACTGAATAGGAACCACTTAGTACAGGTAGTCATCTGGGCAGTACTGGTGGGAAGGCATATGAGTAGCTGTCACGATGCTTCTTCTTTTTTCACTTGGTTGAAAACCTCATACTAAACATCTTTGGGAAGAGTTATTTTTGTGAACCAATTTTTATTTCACTCCTCCACTTCTTTCCCCTCCCTCCATCTTTTGGTAGTTGTGTGAAGTGCGACTCTTACATACCCACAGCTATAAGCCAATTTGAGTGTTTTCTGTTCTTTCTTTTTCTCTCTTTTTATAATCCCAACCCTCTGAAATACAATTTTATTAGTATAATGCGGAGCCTGAGTAATAGCAATAAATGATTTCACAGGACAGACTTCTATACTTTTTTTGGCTGCCCTTCTACAGCTGGCAGACAGGGGAAACTAAGTAGTGATTTACCAGTATGGAACTCACTCTTTAACCTGTTTAAGTGATTTCCCTTCCCCTCTCCCCAGCTTCTCTTTCACTCTTAGGATTTCCATCTCTGGCAGTGTGCAGGCAGGGTGAAGGGGATGTGGTGCTACTCATGCAATGCTCAGCCTGGCAGACAGGGTGGCCATTCTGTCGCAGTTGGAGATGGGACCCCAAATGTCATACCCCACACTGGTTTCAGAACAATCCCAAACCCCTGAAATCTGAAGATAGCAGTCACGAAAGTAGAAGTAGACATGACAGATTTTCACAGGCAGTGAAAGGGGGAGAGCGAGAAAGTGCTTGTCCTAATATTTTTTGTACTTAAATTCATAAGATGTTTTATTTTGAGATACGGGGCAATTTTTCCCATAGTTACTGGTCTATTTCTAATCCTGTATCACAAGTTACTGGTATTGAATGCTGAAAATAACAACAACAAGTATTTCTTTATACCAAGGAGCTTCACCTTCCTGGTTAGAGATGGGAGCAGCATCTTCTTACTTTTGACAGTTGTTTCTTTGCAGAGTTTTAATCCCTCAAGTTTACTTTTGTCAGGGTTGAACACGGACCAGTCAGCAGATCTGCATCGCATCACAGAACCATATAAAAGTCCAGGCTGGCAGGGACCTCTGGAGATTGTATGGTCCAACATTTTGTTGAAAGCAGGGCCTTAAATTGAGTTATCCAGGTTCCTGTCAAGTCTTGATATTTCCAGCAAGGGACATCCCATAGGGCAGCCTATTCCAATGTTTGTTTTTTCTCATGGTGTAAATTTTTCCCTTATCCATATGGAATTTCTTCCAAAGCCATTTGCACCCATTGCTTCTTTTCTGTCATTGTGCATCCTTGAAAGGGAGTTCCTGCCTCTCCTCTGTAATTAGATTGCAGGTATTGGAAAAGTGTGATTCAGCCTTCTCGAGGCTGAACAAGCCCAGTTCCTTCAATCTTTCTTCATCTGTCAAGTTCTCCAACCCTCTCATCATCTTGGTTGCCCTTCAGTGGACCCTCTCCAATTTTTTAGTGTCTCCCTTGAACTGGGGAGACCAAACCTAGACCCAGTATTAGAGGTATGCCCTAACAAGTGCTAAATGGACTGAAATAATCACAGCCCTTGATTTGCTGGCTGTACTCTTGTTGATGCAGGCCATGACAAGGTTTGACTTCATTGCTACAAGGGCGCACTGCTGGAACGCATTCAGGTTGCCATCTGGCAGGACCCCACAGGCTGCGTCCTGGACAGTCAGACATCCCCTCTACAGCTGTGTGGGATTACTGCATCCCAGGTGCAGGATTTAACATTTATCTTTGTTAAACCTCATGCAGGTCTTGTTGCCTGCTCTTTCGGGCTGTTGAAGTGTCTCTACGAGGTGGCTCTTTCCTCTGGCAGATCTGCCTCCTCTCGCAGTGTGGTGTCATTTGTGCACTTTGCAATGTATGAGTTGCACATCATAGTCTGGTATATGAAGATATACCATGGCAGGAGAGTGTCTGGGTTGCTCACAGGTAAAGGTTCAGTTGTCTGAGTGAACGGGCAACACCCAGTTGGGTCAGACAAGAGCTGTATCAGGCGGTACTCAAGTATGAGTTTTAATACTCAGTTTCCATGAGAAATGGGAGAAGGAAGACAGCATTGTGATGGATGTATAAGTAGCCAAATAGATATTTTATTTTCAAATCTGATCTAAAATGACTCAATTCTACAAAACCAAAACGTGATTTGATAATGCTGTCTTGGAGAATAAACTGTACTAGTGTAACTTTCAAAAAAATGTATGAATGGATGCTCTTTTCCAGGTGCGTTTGTAAAGGTACATAACATCATTCCTGTGTCAAAGACTTATAATCATAAAAGGACAGAACATGATAAGTGGAGAAACCAGCACTTAGGCATAGTTATAATTTGAAGACATGGAAAAAAAGTCACTGACATAAATTGATTGTGTGCCCAGAACAGTCCTGATAAGTGAAAACTGAATTTAAAAAAGGATCCTATAACTGAACATATGTTTTTGCAACTAAATCTAAATTTTGACACAAAAAGTGAGGCATTCTAGAATTAAATGGCATAATAGCATTAAAAGAAAAGTGTTACTTTTCACACAGTTCTGGAAGGGAACAAGAGAAAATGAGTCTATATATTCAAGCTTGCTTGTGTCAGTAATTGTTCCCTGATTGCAAACCCAATCAGAGCTGAAGGGACTGTAATCCGAGTGTCAGCTCTGTGTTTTGTCAGAATTACTGTGTCTGTTTTCAGAAGTGGAATGCTTTTTGGAGTGTATCTATCTGGTGTGTCTTCATCACAGGCTGAGCATACCTTGTCAAGCTGAATGAATGGTACATGTACCAAAACCACAGGCTGCTGTTAATGAATGGCATCTTGGAATACCTACGGTTTAAACTGCAGATAGACAGCCTGGCTATTCTCAATCTCTTTTTTTTTAGTCTGGATGATGTGTGTGGACAGCAAGCAGGCTGTTGTATTGCCAGATGGCATCTGACTCCTTAGTTTCTAATCAGTACAAGAAGACTGTAACTTGGTTAGATGAAAGAAACTGGTTAAAAAGGAAGAGAATTATTGTGTATTTGGAAAAATAAAACAAGGTTAAATACAAGTATGTCATAATTATTGAACTAATGATGCAATAAAATCTCTCTGAGAAATCTTTGGAGTGGGAGAAGAGGGAGTTCCTAGTACGTCAGAAGTTTAATACAGAATGAGAAACACTAATGTAGTAATTGTTCTGCAGCCATCTGTGCATAAGCTATATTTTTAAGCATGAATTTATTTGCTGTGGGACTAGTCATGCACGAAAACACTCCCTCTCATCTATTTTCAGAACAAAACCATGAGACTTATCAAATGTTTAACACTGATGCTTTGTGCTTAAACTAAAAATTCCTGCTGTTGTTGCTTTCTTCTTTCCCAGCAGATTTCGTTGCTGTTTTCCACTTCTCCTTCTGGAGGAATGTTTTAAAGATTTTTGGTTGTTTTAAGAGGCTTGCTGTTCTAACAATATTTTGTTAGTCATGGTCTCCTTGAAGTTTTGAATGCTTTTGAATAAAAATGGATTTGAAGCTGGTGTGGGATGAAAAACTCTTGCTAAATGTAATGATTTTGATGAAGAAAAAAATGCAGTCTGAATTATTGAGTGTATTAGTGAATGTTCAAATAGTCCAGCAGCTTGCAAAATATTCTTCGTTCATCCTCGCAGGCACACAAGTGACTGCTGTTTTTTCTCCCTCAGATTTCTCTGCAGCCCTTCATAATGCTTCTCTCCATTGGCTGGATCTTTGTAAAGACTTTCCAAAGCCTTCCTGCCAGAGCAGCCTCCTGACCAGCCAGAGGACCTATGTGGCACAGGTGCACTGTGGCACCTCCGCTTGGAAACGTGCATAACGTGTTTGTCTTTATCATAAAAAAAAATATTTTTATCATAAAAAAATCATTAAATATCATTTAAAAATATCATTTTTTAATCATAAAAATAATGTCTTCCCCGATGCTGCAGTTTCTTTCTAGAGGAACCTCAGAGGCCTGCTTCTCACTTCATATGAGATAATATGTTTAAAATAAACCTTTTAAGGCCACTGATATCTATCACCTCATATCAGCTAATATGTTTAAAATAAACCTTTCAAGGCCACTGATATATATCTGTTATGCCAAGAGACTGGAGTTTTGAGTTTATAGAATACAACAGTAAAATTCTGCCAAATACCAGTTGACATTTATCATCTGTCTTAATTTAAGAATAGACCATTTTTTAAGCCATAGTAAATTACCCCATAGACAGTAGTGAAAGGCATAAACTGGGCTGTGCGTGGTGAAGATATGGGGTGGTAAATATATCTTAGATACATTAGATCTTTTTCTCTATCTCCTTTTGTCTCCAACAGTACTTTAAATAATGGTAACAAAGTGACAAAAAGGAATTTTCCCAGAGGAGTACTAAAAAAACTACAGATCTGTCAAATTACCATTGCTTTTCATACTGAAAGAAGAAATATCAGGCTTAAGACTCCCAATTTATGTTGCTTCTGAATAACATTTCTTTTCTGACTTTGGCTCTAAGAAGATAACCCTGAAGGATATGAACAGGTATGCTGAAGGAGCACATTTCTCAAGCACACATTCGCACTGCTTTTCAAGCACTTTTGGGTTGTTTTGCCGTATTTTGGGTGGAGGAAGAGGGTGATGGCAGGGTTTTCTGTGCTGGGTTTATAAGTCTTGCATGGTACTGCAACTTTCACAGGTGGCTGACATGTCCTGAGCAACACTGGGAACGGTATTCTTGCATAATGAGAGAAAAAGTACTGTCTAATCTCTCAGCTCTAATGCAAAGAAAATGTTTATGCAGAAGAACGGATTTTCTACCAGAAAGGCTTTAATGATCATGCATTTATATTCTCACATTCCCAGTCTCAAGAGGTAAAGTAATTATGATGACATTTGTAAATGTGATTTTTTTCTTTACTCATGTAGATTTAACACCAGTGAGATGAGGATTAGGAGTACTACAGTCTTCCTTTACTGCCTGATTCTTTTGCAATGAGTAATAATATATAACACAGGGGAGACGCAGCTTTCCTCTTCGTTTATGGGCTATAGCTCAGTCCGTGCTGCTTTGTAGAACATTTACCAGAATAAAGGAAGTACCATATAAACTGGATGTATATCTAACCAGGTCTAGATGTTTGTTGTTTTTGTTTTTTTTTTTCTTTTGGGGATAGTAATAGGCTGGCAAAGCACCTGAAAGGCAGTATAAATAAATAACCATGCTGTCAGGAAAAAGGTCACTGACTTTTTTACATGTACAAATAGGATTTTAATTGTTGCAGGACACATGCTCCACAACTTGATGCCTCCATACAATTTCAAAAGCTGAACAAAAATGCTTACCTTTTGCCTAATGCAAAGTTTGTGCATGTGCAACTTAAGTGGTTTCGGTGGTTACTCTAGACACACGCGAGTGTTAATTAGAGGATAGCTAATACAATAGTTCTTTCTCAAGGGTTTCTATGAGCTAGTAATACAAACTTGTATGCAAATAAAAGTAAGTGGAAGCAGACTGTCTGGCTTTCTGCATTGCACTTGCGAAGGGTTTTGTCCGTAGCACCAGCACGTCTGGCTCAAGCTCACCGCTTGCGAGGAATTGTGGTACAATTAGCACTGAGAGCATAAGAAAACACAATTGAATTGTGCTGCACAACACTGCCCCCAGCACATACGTTTAGTTTATGATTGGTAACTTGGCTGCAAAACCAAATTCATTTACCTAGGAGGAGTTTGCTGGCAGCACTTGTGGCTAGATCAGCTTGTGCCAGATGTGGAGGGTGCGTTGTTTATCGTTCTGTTAGGACTATACTGGCTTATCACAGGAGCAGAGATAGCTCGATCCTACAAGGCTGTTAATGAGCTCAGACCAAGAGGGGATGGAAAACAAAGATTTTTGATTTGTGTAGTTTTAGATGCTAAGTGCAGAGGAATTCTGGAGTCTGTCCAGAAGACTAAATGGCTTACCAGAGACTTAATAGGCTACCTACAGTTAAACTGGGGTATTGCCATGTACTGGTTGGAAACATAAAAATTTTGTCTGTGTTCACTAAAGTCATCCATTATTGTCATCTTCCCCTAATAGTGTCTTGAATAAAAGAAATCACTATTAAAGGAGGAAAAAAAAAAGATTACAGTGCTACGTCTCCTGTTTTCTGTTAGACACGTTTGAGGAGGGAAAGATTTTAACAGTTAGGTAGATCAGAGGATGATTTATTTTAATATGGACCTTTGGCAATTAAAGGAGTGACGTACCTCCTTTCATAGAAGGTGAAGACATGCCCCAGACTTACTCCCCTTTCCCCTGTGAGCTGAAGTTGGGGTTCCCATTACATGTCTGTTAAATGTCATATGGAAGAGGTGCTGTGTCCTGCTGTATGGGAACACAGATGTTTGCTCCCTATGTAGAAAATTGGATGGGGATCAGAGAGGATGAGACCTGCTGGGTATAAAGGGAGAGTTCTCAGTGTGAGTGTCAGCTACTATCTAAGGGCTTTGTAGCTGCTAACATGTGAGATTTATATTAGGAAGGAGTAAATGGTATTGTGATGGGGACTTTTAAAAGCATTAACAGGTTGGACAGCCCCCTTCACCACCTGAACAGTTAGCTCAACTTAGCCATCAGACCATGGGAGAACCCCTCTCCAGAGCAAGGTGTGAATTTCCTGTCAACTTAGCTGATTCCTTATTAACATAGCACATCTGGAAAACTTGCTCTAAGGAGAGGGGCTGAAACTTGATCTATATTATCAAATCTTATTGAAAAAATAAGGTAAAGTCTATTTTATAAAACATTGATAAAATGCCCACAGAGGACTTTTCTACCCTGTATTCAAAGGCATCATGAACATGATTTTTGGAGACATAAATTAACTGAAAGAGACCTTTAGTGGAAGCTGTGGTAGAGTCTATACTAGTAGTTCTAAAGCTGCTGGTCATCTCTTCTGAGATAAATACCATCTAACCCAGAAAGCTGCAGATTTATTTCATAATCAGATGCTGATTACACAGGAAGGAGGATGGTTACCAGTGCATAGTGCCAGGGATTAGTCCTGGGCACTGCAGATTGATTGTCATACTGGTAAATTCTTAGGAAGGTCCTTGGCAGCTATTGGTGGCAAGTAGTTCTCTCCCAAACGGTTCCTGAGCAAGGCCCAGAGGCTAGCTTGGGCCAGGGGCCACTCTCAGTAGGCAGTTTAGATGGGGCTACTTTGCTTTGGAGGGTAGGAGAGATCAGGAGTGTAAATGCAGACTGCTCTGCCTTAATTGACCTTATTGCCAGAGGGTGCTCCTGCGCACATACAATCTAATAATAATTGAAAAGAGCTGACTTTCTGTCAGTTTTCCTTTTGCAACACCACAGGCTTCACTGGATTTTGCAGACCTTCTGGGAAGAGACAAGCGTCTCTTCTGACAAGCTGTTGGAGCCAAATGTATGTTCACTTTTATCTTGGATAACAACAACAGCAGCTATTATTATTATTATTATTATTATTATTAAGCAATATGAATAAACCATAATGTAAATTTTCATGACACTATAATTCATTAAGTTTTTTCGCTTACACATAAATGCTTCAAGAAATGCTATTTCTAACCACAAACCAGTCCATGTGATTTTGCTCATTGCTTTGTTCTGGTGTTACACCTGCACTTCAATCTTTAGGGAATTGCTTCCTCCCCTCAAGCAGCTTATTGAAATGCTGTGTTGTGGCTTCCAAAATATTGCAGTATTTGGGTAAAAAAATATATCTTGTCAGGAAATAGTTTTGCTACCAGTGAGTTGCAGGGGTTTGTTGTCCCATTCACTGACAGCTGGTTTCACATTTCACATAAGGTTAAGCATTAACATTTCTCTGCATGAACAGATGTTGGATTTTTTTTGTTAATAGAGATTGTGCATGTGATTTGACACACGAAAATTCTGAAGAAAAGTTAAGACTTTGGCTGGTTTTGCCCTTGACATTTTTCACTATTTTTGTTCTTGACTTTGGTGCCAAGGCTTCATTTGGTGCTTCTGCGGACAAGGGATGTAAATCAGGTGCCCTTCCTGTACCCTTGTGAATCATTGTAGCATATACTTTTTTTTTCTGGTTTTCATTCACTAGCTAAAAGAGATTTGTTGAAAGAGGAAATCTAAATGTTCTGAAATACTGATCAGTTTAAGCATCTCTTGGTTCTCTAGCTGTTAAAAGAATCTGTGTGTTTTGCTAAACTTTCAGTAACCCAACTGTCTGTAATGTAACAACTTTTCATATCCAGAAATCAATTTAATAGAAGTCACTTTTAAGAAACTCTGTGTGGATTTCCTTCTGACTTTTGAGTGAATTCTTTATTCTTCCTGCAATTTCCTCACTCTTCAAGCAAACTTTTTTCTTCCTGCAATTTCCTCACTCTTCAAGCAAACCTTTTTTTGTGTGTGTGTCTTTTATCTTTTCTGGTATTTGTGAGGATTAGATAGATTTAGGGTGCATTCACGATGAAAATATCATATGGATGATTATTAATTGGCAGTTAAGGTGGTAATAACTTCTAGTCTGCCTGACTACACTAGTATGCCTGACTGATGTTCTTTGGAGCAATGTATGATGTGAAAGTTTGTCTACATAATTCCCATGTCTTGTTGTTTTTGCACAACATGAAAGTTACCTGAGAGACAGAAAGAAACAATATTCAGGCAAAAAGGACGTATGCACTGAATTAATAGATACTGTGATCTTTTTAGGTGAGAAATATTGCTTATCAGAGCTGTAGCATTTTTACAAGAAAAACATTTCTACTTACTGCTCTCCTTATTGTGAGAACTTTGTATAAAATTCCTTTTTCTGACTTTTCCTCTCATCCATAATCTCAACTAAACTCTCATGCCATCACCAAAAATGCATATATTCCTTCCTCTCTTGGTTCTGGGACGTAGAAATGAGATCTCTGTCATACCTGTGGTGTTACATGCCAAAGGTCTAACACAGGGTACCGTGCCAAAGATGCTTAGCAAGGACACACTGTGTGTCCACAAATACATGAGGCCATTTAGCGTAGACAAAAATAGACAGCTGCCTCAAAGCATCTCCCAGGCTGCATCTGGCTCATATAGAAGTAGTATCCTTCAATCAACTACTTGAGTGTTTTATATTATTATCTATGAAGTGGGTGATCAGCACATATAAACGTGTACTCTTGAGTAGCAAAACTGTAACGATAATTATTGCTTTCGTAGATCTGTGATTTCTGTAATTGGATATTTCTTCTGAAATATAAGAAACCCTAAACTGTAGAAAGTCTGTGCCTATTGGAGAGGCAGGCATTGGGAGTGGAGGAAGGATGCTGTAGCTGTTGAACTACATTTCATTCCCTTCCATCCGCGCTACTGTAGGTTTTTTTAAAATATACATAGAATTTTAAATAGAAAAAAAATTGTGTTGGGTGGATTTTTCACAACTGACAACAGAAATTTGGCAGTTGACAGCATGCCGGCATTTTTAATTGATCTTCTAGCACCAGGTGCACAGCCTCCAGTTGACAAGTTGAATGGTTGCCAAGAAATACAGCTGGAAGGTACCTGCTGTTACAGTGCTGCATGTGCAAAAACAGATGGGGACACGCGCTTTTGGAAATGAATGTCTCTGAGCCCACTCATTACTTACTGCTAGCCACTACAGGCAACTTCTGGGTGGCATCTCACTGTTTGCAAGTCTGGCTACTGCCAATTTAACTTTTTTCTTCTCTGTGGTGGTGTCTTGATTGCCTATTGCCTGTCAAATTCAACAGGAGATGAGTTAGGCTAACCCTTTTTAAGACTCAGGTTCTTGTCAGAATGGGATAGTTCTGAGAGAGAAAATGTAATCTATCCATACTTCACTATCATTTGACTTTTCCAGAAAGCCCCAAGGCATGTCTGCTTATCACCTGCAAAATCCTAATTATAGGGCTTTTAATACTCAGTGACTATTCTAACAGTGCACACATTCACCAAACATATAATTAGAACTGTTTTGTGCAAATCCTTTGTTCATAAAAATTATTCTTATGGTCCTTGGCAAATTAAAAAACTACTACATATTGCAAATATGGCAACATGATTGAAGTCCCTTCTAGAAATGCAACAGGGAAGACCCATGTTTTATTATGATATCTACGTTTTAACATACAGTATTGTTTTACTGGCAAATTTTAACTTAAGAAACTGTTCATAACATGCAGTTTTGCAGAATGTTAATTTCTGATGCTACCAAGCTCTGAAAACAATTACACAAAGTGCAAGTTTATATCTTTCCATTCTACTAATCTCAGAACACATCCAAAAACATTTTAGATGACAGTTATGTATGAAAATGCTGATTAACTGCTACGGTCAGGGTCTGTGCGTTTTCCTGTTGTTATTGCCTTGCTCGTATTTACAGTGTTAAAGTGCCTGACATGCCAAACTGAGATTTTTGGGGATGGGTAAGGAAACTCCTTGACCTTCATGAAATTGCTCTCTGATGCTATCATTAAACAACACAAAGTGATGTTACACAGACATTTGATAAGTAGATCTGGGCTTGTGTAATTCAGCATTTCTTTAACTTGAACTGAGTGTGCCAGTTTGCTTGAGCTTCTATTTTTTATTTTATGTAGCTGTACCATTTTAATTGCCTTAATAGTCCAGTACAACATTTTGGACAGAAACATGCATCGGATCTGTGTCTTGCGTAGGTTTGACAAAGCTTGAACTTGACACAGAACCATTTTTGATCAAACATGATCAAACTTTGATCAATCTTTTGTATTAGCTTTTTGTATTGGGTTCAACTAGAAAACCATAGAAAAAAGTGGCAGCTGAAGGTGTTAATGACCAAATAATTGATAATCCATGATTCAGATTATGACTGAGATTCAGAATTAATTTACAAACATTAAGGGTTTAGGCCAATTTTATAATAGAAATATGTCTATCTGTGTAGGTATACAGGTACGCGTATGCCTATGTGTAAGTGTGGATTCAGATAGACATATAAGTACCTCAGTACCTTGTCCTGATGTTAACTCTTGTGTTCCTGCTATGGTACTGTGAAGTAAGTGTATGCTTCTCCATGCCTAGTGTGGGTCCTTCGGATAGCATAATGTCCCATAGGAATATTCCACAGAGAGGGATCTTCTAAGACCATAAACACACAAAGCAATGTCTCCCTCTAACCCACGGATGCAAAAGGACGAAAAGGCAGACACCAGGTGGAAGCAAGTTTATCAAGGACAGGCTGCTTTTCTCACCTGTCTCTCATGGGGCCATGTAATAGCAACCTCCATTTGCACTCCAGATGGGGAAACCAGTAAAACCCATGGACTCCTGCTGTACCTCTTGCTCACCCACTGACAGCTCTTTCCTTTAGTTAGTGTTGGTTTTCCTTGGGATTCACAGCTTCCAAAACAGACAGGTGTGAGGAAGGATTGCATTGCACAGGAGGCTGATATACGGATTTAGTTTTGAACAGAAAAAGGCCTGGTACAGGTCTAATACCTTTCTGCTGCAGTTTCCCATCTAAAAAAAAAAAAGGAGATTGTGTTCTTCTCTTGCTTTTGCTCTTTTGTTTATTTGCTTGGTTTAGGGGCATTTATATATCCTTACAGAATTATGTGCCTGGTTTTTATTATTTGAGAAATACACAGCTACCTCCCTGCACATGGTAGAGTTGGTTATATGACTCACAAGAAGTCCCTGAAGTCCCAGTTTTGCTGTTCCATGACTGCATTACACCTCACTGCCTTCACCGCCACGGGACTTCCAACCACATAGCAAACGGCCCCAGAATCTCCTGTGCTTTCTACATGGTGTCTGCAAGGCACATGGCAAGCATCTGATGTGGGATGAAAGGAAACATGCCACCCATTTTCTCCAGTGTCTTCTCAAACAGGGGCTGTGCCATCCTGCAAGGTGCCAAGCACCTTCTGATCCTTGTGAGGCTGACAGATGCTGAGAGCACTTGGGAGTACTGAGACATGGGTGGCATCAAGTCAGATCCACTTCATGAAGCATATGGGAAAGAGACGAGCCCATCACAGCCTCTGTTCACATAATCTTCAGCTTTGATTGCTGCAAATGAAGACCTAATTTTTTTTTTCCACTTTGAATTTCTTATTAGTTTCCAATTTCAATTGAAAATCAGTGCTTCAGGAGAAGGTCCAAGTGTCTCATGCCTTTGGCATTGGCACAATAAACTGGCACAGGCTCAGAATCCTGTGAAGAGTCCCAGAGGAAATTTTGGACTGGCACACAGCCAAAGGGTATATGGACTGCTAGTCTGTGGACATAATTTTTGCACAGCAAGAATCAAAACACCACTGTTTAGAAATCAGGTGGGGAAGTCATTACCAGGTACTTTGACAATCGTACTCCCTTTGGCAGTTTTCATCTAAGCTTTTAAATCTGTATGAAATTAGTGGGGGCTCTACTGCATTGTTGGTGATGTTTAAAATACTGCCTTCATCTGCAGTCCTTGCCTGATCCTGGTTCGTATGGCATTCAAGTTTGCACAATGATATATGGGACTGGAATGCTGGGTTTGCAACACTTGCCAGTCAAAATCCCATTGCCACCATCATCTGTAATGACAACCTATGTCAGTCCCTCTTTATGCTCTTCTGTTGTCTCTGGTGTTAATTGCAGAACACCTCATCAGTGCTCACTGGCACAGAACAAGAGTGATAAAATGATCGCTGCTGTTTGCAGCCAGACTGGCTTATTCCATGTGCCATACTGTCGTAAAGCGTACTGTTGTAAAGACCTGACTTTGCTCCTGGAAGGGCCTGAGGGGTTGCAGAGTGGAGGCTGGGGAGGAGGTGGGACAATCTGGGCAGGTACAGGAGGTGATGAGCCAGAGCGCAGTAAAGGGGATGCCGCATCGTTCCCTTTTGGCAGCAGGGAGCCCCTGCCCTGGCTCCGCTGCCTGCTGAGCCCTGGCCTGGAGGGCTGCAGCGAGCACCGGAGCCCCTGCAGGCAGATAGGAGGGCTGTGTGGCCCAAGTGGGAAGCGAAGGCCCTTTCCAGCGGCGGTGAGTATCTAATGGCATTAATTCATACAGACGGTGGTCTGGAACTTCCCTGAAATTCTCCCTAGGCTCAGACTATGTCATTGTCTTAAATAGAACAGATCTGCAACAACCCTGAACTCAACTCCAATGAGCAGCTCTCCCTCTGTTTTCCATAGCAGGAAATCTGTGTCCCTGGTTTCTAATATGTGTATGTACATAGCATAGACATCTGTCAACTGTGTATTCATTATCTCACTGCGTCACATCTGTCAGACAGATTCAATTAAGTGAACATACTTCCAGCTCCAGTGAGACTCTCTGCATGCAAAATGCATCAAACCCCAAATATGGTTTTGATAATCAAAAAATTGAGCAGAATGAACTAGGGGGAAAATGGGGGGTAAACAGTGTTTGCTAGTATTTCCAGGTTTGCTGCCCCAAAGACTGCGTCTCCAGGTTTTTAGAAGTGCTTGCAAATATCAGGTTGTACAATGTCATGCAAAGAGAGGATGCTGGAGACCAATCGGACAGTTGGAAACATTTCACTGCTTATTATCTGTTATTTCCTTCTTTTGGTAATTCTTTAAAGAAATACAGTTTAATCTTAGAAGTTTCCTCTATTAATCAAAAAATGCTCTCCATCTTTTTGAAGCCTGAAGTGCAGGCATGGTTTTGCATGCATGTGTGTGTTTGCTTTTTACACTTCACAGCTCAGCGTTCTTACAAACCATCATTAATGTACGAGGTCATGCTCAGTCTCCAGAAGCCTTTTCCAGATGGCACGAAAGTGCAAACAGCCTTTGCTGCCTCACAGGGAAATACATTGCAGGAATGAGGCCACCTCCTCTTGAATCACCTTCAACTGAAAACGTGGTACAAGAAATTTTAGCATCTGAGTGAGCAATAATCACCAGAGGATCACCCAGGGAGTGTGACAGAGGCACTCTAGCAGGCACATGTTGCACGTGATGGGCAGCGACGCAGAAGTGGCTCTCGGCACCTTCAACAAGCTCTCTGTTGCTAGGGGCGGCCAGCGGCGCTTGTCCCTGGTGCAAGTCAGAGCAGCCTGGGACCACTCTAGCTTGTAGCAGGTAGGTAATGTAATGCCTTGATTTCTTACTAAATTAACTTCTGCCTTGAACTCTGAAAAGAAGGAAATGCAGCCCTGAACGTCTGAGGAAGCAAAAGAACTAACAGGAGTCCAACGCTCAGCTCCCAGGTGGATTGTACCTGCTTTGAATATCCGCCTGTGCTCGGCGTTATCACTTTGGACCTTGAATCCTTGCAGTAAAGCAATTCAGGGTAGCAATCCCTGATAAGGAACGACCCAGACCTGTAGAGAATAGGAAGGCAGACACCAGACTGTTTATATTAGGAGCTTCTGGAAAGGAATTTGTGTTATCAGTCATAGGCTAATTTGACTCTGCTGAAGTCCAACAGTTTGCATAGGTGCAATAATAACATAATGGGAAGGATCAGTCCTAAACTGGCTTGTATTCATGATGATTTAAATACCTTCCTTGACTTGGCTTCTATATGAACAAGTTAAAGGTGCCACATTTTATTAATTTTTACATTAAATTTATTTGAAATTCTGGTGGTGGGGATTTTGTGTGTTGAACAGTCTAACTCAAATATAGATGTTTTGAAACTCTTTTGTAAAACTAGATTTAAGATCTAGAACTTCCAGGAGTTTATGAGTTCAGGAAAAAAGATTTTGTGACAGCTCATTATAATGCAATCTTAATGTCCTTCCTGGACAAGATAACAATTCAGTGTTTGGCACAGGAACTTAATTAAACAGATTTTCCCAGTTGATCAGACATGAAAAAGTTGCTAATATCCCTCAGAGACATCTCTTTTGAGGAGGAAATTTTATCTGGCACGTTATTACCAAGAAAATTCTCCTCTCTGCCAGGACTGGGGAACTGAAAGGCAGACGGGGTCCCCTGATTCAGTAGTAATGCTGCATACAGGGCTGCGTCAGGAACCCAACCAATGTCACCTATGGTGAACTGACTGGTCTCTTTTTTGTAGATCTTTAAATCTCTAAGTCTTGTGATATTTGTTGTAGTATTTCATGTTGTTCTTTTTAAAGTTCTAGCAGCTGGAATCATGTTATTATGTGAAAATCACAATTACAGATTAATTTTACTTTTTAAATTATGATAAAATTTGAAGTCTGAAAACAGGACCAGGACCTAAACCCATTACCTGAACCAGAGAGACTAAGAACTGCACTCCTTTCGTAGATTTTACCATTTCCAAATGTTTCCACTTTCCAGAGCTCTATGAAGTTTTATGTCAAAAAAACCCATGACGAGTCTTGAAAAATAGTGAGAATTTAGCAGTAGTATTGATTTTATCTCACTCAAATCACAATGGGCAGAGTTCTGGCTCCCAAACATATGTAGGGTTGTGCTCCCCCCCACCCTGTTTATTATGGCACAAAGATAATTTCACTAAAATGTCCACCTGACAAAAAGCTTGGAAACATTGAACGTCCAACAGGAAACAAAACTGTGGAACAAGCCTGTCCATGGCCCACCTGGGTCACGGTCCCTGGAAACTCCTGTCATTCTCTTCCCTGTCTCTGCCTGCCACAAGGCTCTTCTGAAAGTCCATGGAGGCTTTTAAAAATAGCTCAGTGCCCCTGAGTGGCTCCATGTACATCTGGAGAAGGAGATGATCCATCTTCAGCTGTGATTTTTAAATATGCAATGTAGTATTAGATAATTTCAGAACAAATTTAACAGACGCTTGAAATCAATTTAAGTAGCTGCAACAATTTGAGCTATCTATCTAAGGTGTTTTGATGTCTCTCTTTGCTTCTTGTCTGTCCTCACAAGGTTCAAAGGCTTAAAATGTAAACCCCAAATGTTTGTTTGTTGTAGGAGAATGCATGTGTTGTACATACGCTCATGCTTTTATGTTTGCAGCTGCAGCCCTGTGTAAATTGCTGTTTCTTGAAGTCTCCCATTCATGGTCATGGTGGTAGATTACACATTTCCTTTCTGGAGGGCTAATTAATGTCATCCAAATTCTGAACAGTTAATTTCTAGGTAGTCTCGAGGCAGCTGCAACATCTATAAGCAAAGAAACACTCTTTACTTGAATAAATGGCCTGTATGCTCTTTTATATTTTATCAAGCTAACTTGGGAAAGGCAGATGTTTAACACTCAGATACTGTTCTCTACAATGGGGTTCATCTGGTCCCTGCTGAAATCCAGAGGGTTCTGCTTAATTTGCAAAAATGTGAGATTAAAATCACAGGAGGAGGTAAGTGAGCCAGTCAACCCAATATTTTTTTGGCAGAGCTCTTCTCTGGTGGCAGTTGTTCTTGCTGTATGCGTGGGGGGAAAGGAGTCATGCTGTCAGAGCAGTTAAGGGATGCTGACAGCCTTCGTGGGCACCCGTAGCGTCTGGGCTTAGCACTTAGATCTCCATGACCACTTCAGACTAGGGAAGCGGACCCCTAATCAGGGTCTTCTAGCTAGACATCAGCTCTTTTTTTCTGATTTTAAACCTGCCTTTTGGGAGAGGGTTTCCACAGGCCGTTTCCTTTGGCAGATGATTTGCTTCAGTGGAACAGCTGCATCATTGCAGGCGAAAGAAAAGATTAACAGAAATGTGTGCATATTTAATGTTTAGATTTAATTTTAAAGTTTTTAAAATGTGTATTTTTTATGAACCCTGCTTGCATGTTGTCTGTCATCAGATTCCTCTATTTCAGCACTCTCTTTATTTCATGCTCTCCTTTTGACAACAGTGAAATATCTGCTCTTTCTCTGGCTTAGCAGACCACAGTATTTTTCTTTTCTCTACCTCTATCAATATTGTCATGGAATAAACAGGAAAGAAGAAAGTAGTCAAGCTGTCAAGTGGCCTTCCTTCTGGTAGGTAGTTTCACTCCTGTTTTTTCCAGCACTGCAGCTGACAGATATACCCAGTAGCTATTGCTTTCTTTAGCTGTCCTGGCAGGAATGAGTTGCTGTGAATCCGAGGAACAGGCCAATCCTTTTCATCTTAGCATTTAAAAGCTAGGTGTCCAGTTTGAGCCGTCATCTAGATTCTCTCCCTTGGCTAGGCAGAGAAAGGCAATTTCAAGGGCGATCCAATACACCCTAGAAGAGGGGGAAAGATATTCTATAAAACTTTCTTTCTTTCTCTTTACTGAAAACCAGCTGCATTACTGGTTTTCTTAGTCTAGAGGTTTCATTCACTTATCAGACTAGAATTAAGCAGAAAGAATGTTTGTTCTGCTCAGGAGCCAGCATCTGCTGGAAATGGAAATGTGACCCCATTCCTTCAGTCCTCAAGTGAAGCCTTGTTAGGCTAGATCTGTCCTAGCTGAAACAAAAAGAGAAACAGATGAGACTACTTCATTTACCTCATTAGTGGAAAAATAAGCATTATATCAGAGAGTGATGGAACAAAGGAATATTTACGATTTTCAGTTCAGGTTTCTCTTGAACTTGGACCACTACCTTCATCAGTGCAATCAAAATATGAGTTTGTATAAACTCATCAGCAACAGCATCACAAAAATCCCCGCAGCTCAATGCTATTAGCCTTGTCCTCTCCTTATGTAAATGGAGGTATTAGTATTCAATTATTACCACTATTTTTTGGCATTGATACACTTCAACAAAGCTTGTACTTTCAAATACAAACTATTAGAGATGAGAAATCCACTGGGCAAGATTTTCTTTTTTTCCAGAAGTTTTCCTACTGTACAATAACAACAATTTCAGGCAATATTGGTACGTTAAAGTGCTACTTTAATACAGTGTAAGGATTGGATTTCCTGACTTGGATACCTACAAGAAAGTAGATACATTGCTTGAGGCTGAGAAAATATTAAACAACAACATATAAGAGATGAAAATAGTAAATCTGATAGGCTGTTTTACAGAGCTCTGGAGATAATTTCAGTCTGACACACGAAGGCCTTGACTGTGAAGACACAAATATAAGTAGTTCAGTCAAATCAGCAGACTTCCACATGATGATACAGGGCTATGAGACAGGAAAACAGGGATGGATTTAAAATACAGAACTGACATGGAAAGAGTGCTTATTCAGCCCTCATGTCTCTGGCACCTAAATGGTGCTTTCTCCATGTGCTTTCATGGTGGAGGTTTGTGTCCAGACCACCTCAGAGGTGAAGAGACAAATGCCGAGTTAAACTCTAGACTTAGAGAACTTCTGCAGTTCACTTTTTGGATCTCAACTTTTGGTTTCAGATCAAACTTTTTCTCGCAGTAGAAATCACTGTAGTGATTAGCGGTAGCATTGCAGTCATGGAGGTCCTAAGAAAGGTTTGTATCAGCAGGTGAAAAGAAAAAGTAGAAAGGACTTTTGGGCGCACAAGCCCTTCTTTCACTCTCAAAGCCACAAATTTCAAGCTAAACCATTATAGGAGAGGTTGCTTTGGGAATAACTTACTTATGGCAGGAGAGCTGTGGACATACCTGGCACTGGCCTAAAGCAGGAGTGTTAGCAGTGGAAGAGGGCAAGTCTCGAGGCCAGTGGGGTAAAAGAAGAGACTAAGTTTTTAAGCATAGATCTGTACAAGCAAGACATCCGTACAAGCAGAGGTGCAGATGTGCCGTAGTGTAATGAGTAGTTGCATGGCACAATGAAGGTTTTCATTTGATTCCCTGATATGCTGCACATTTCTATTGTGCAGCACGAGAATACTTAATCTGTCTTTATGTTGGTCTCCCACTTGTGAAAGGGAGATAGTTTATACATCTCTCCAAGAGGTGTGAATTTGGACTCGCTAAAGGCTGTGAGCTGTGTGCACTGGAATGTCTCAGATGGATGGTTTTTAAAAGCCAAGGTAAATGCAGAGGTAGTCAAGTAAGCTGCTAAGTCTCTGAAAGGAAACATATGTTCATTTTATGTATTTGTTTTTCTGAATGTGGTGAATTCATGCTTTGTTTTGCATTGCAGCTTACACTGTGGCATATGCTTTACTGATTACGGGAAGTTGAGCCTGCAAAATTCATTACCTAACCAGGAAGGATATCTGCAGCAAAGGTAAGAAAACTAGGATGAAGGGATAGATACCAGGTTAGTTTTAAATTTATCTCACTGCAAGAAGATTAAGTTGATTGCGAAGTTCAGAGAACAAATCTGAACCTACTTATTAGAAAATCCACTTCCAAAGGCTGAGATAAATAATTTTTTTGAGAGTCCAGCCTCAAAGCTCTTTGTTAGCTAGTAGAACTGAGCAAATATTGGAGACACTTAATGCTTCTAAGCAGGACTCACTGGGCTGATCCTTTCCCAGCTAGACTGTCCTCAACAGTTCTGCAGTGAGAAAGCTAAGCTTTAACATGGATATGTGCATCTAACCACCACAGCAGTATGTTGGTAACTGTTCTGAAGTAAGAATATTGTGGCCATTTGTGTGAACTGTTCTTGCATTTGCCAAGTTTTTGAGCCACATGGAATTGTTTGGTACTGAATTCTTTGCTTGTGAAAAATGGTAGCGTTCTCTTGAAGAACAAGAGGGACAAGGGAGGAGAGCGACGACTTTTTGGCAACAGATCAGGAAGGAAGCTGATGTTTTCCAAGACCAACTGCCTAAAAATATTACAGTGCCTATAGGTCATTATGGCATAGCTGGAGCTGCTGTGCAAAAGTAGCACACCATGCTCTCAGAGCAGTAGCTGCCATGGGCAGCAGACATCTGCAAGCTGAGCTCTCGGCTCCTTCTTAAAGAAAGATTAAAACTTTGTTTTCTTTCCTTCCTAAACAATGTGATTAGCCTATTAGCATCAAACAACCTATTAGTATTTCTTTCTCGTAATGAATTTGTACTTGGGGTCTTTTTAAATGAGGTAATATGAGCACTGTGCACTATTTGCATGCTGCTGAGTCAACCTAGATAAATGCGCCTCTAGAAATTAGTACAGCCCTGGGGACAATGTGTCTTACCAACACTTAGGTGTTACAAGCAACCCCACTGAAACCTTCTTGCAGCGAAGTGTTTGTTGTTCATTAGAAATAAACACAATTCTGCCCACTGAAAAAGATTTTCCTCTTCCTTTGTCAGGGCTATATGCTGCTGTAATTGAGCATAGGCAAATTAGAAGTAAACTACCTTTCTCAAATCATCTTTCTGTAATTTGATTCAAAAACCTGAAAGTATGTGTCAGTGCTGATAATTAGATACATAGGCACAATTAATACGATTATCAGTGGAGTACAGGCAATCTGCCTCACATCATGCATTAGAAGGAGACCACCAGCAAATTATAAGACAGTGGGCTGTGGGTTTGGGTTCAGATGACACCCCAGAATATTGCAAGGCTGCTGCAGGCAAGGACAATGAGGCAGGGGGAAAGGTCTGATCTCTCTGCTTTCTTTCCTGATTGCAGCGTGCCCCAAGGGCATTGGGCCAGGACAAGCTTTCATTAGGCAAGTTTTTGGTGCTGCTCCATCCCACCTTCACAGCACTAATTTAGAACTTGCTGTTCCTGGCATTTGGTCACTGAAAGGACCGATGGGATCAACAGAAATAGTATCACTTCAATTGAAAATACAAATGGTGCTTGGCAGGAAATGCGAATGACTTATGTTCACTTCAGCCCAGATTTTAAAGGTATTTAGGTGCTTAAAGATACAGGTAGGTACTTGGAAGCTTTTTCCAAAGTAACTATATGCCCAACTCCAATTATTTTTAATGAGACTTACGTGCCTCCTTATTTCAAAGACACCTGATAGGAACATATGTGAGGCCTAAAGCACAGGAGGGCCTTTACAAATCTGCTACGATGTCACTATTGAAACGGAGACTTTGTTATTTAAGCATTACAAGACTGATTTGACATTCAAATGATCTGTAGATTGTATTGATGCCTTTGACCTTTTAGTGGGCTTACGGCATTCACATTGACTAGCCAATCTGGAAAAAACAGGATTTTTTAGTTCATCAGAAGAATAATTAAGTTACAGATATGGGCTGGAATTATGCAACTGCGTAAGTGTGAGGGAGAAGGAAGGGAAGTGCATATCGTAGTGTTTAACAACAAATACCAGAGTTTGTTCTGTGACCACTGCGGGGAGCACCTGTGCTTTTGTGCTGCTGTCAGAGGAGAAGTGGACCTCAGGTTTGAAGAGTCTTCTCTCAGTGGCCTGAAGGTAACGCTGAGAAATGTGGCCCAGCACATGGGGCATGGGACTTGGCACCAGGAGAACCAGTGTTCTGCCCGAGCGTCTGAGCTGGCACAAGACAACAGGTACCTTACCCCTCTTTGCTCGTCCAACACCTCCTCCCTTGGAAGGTATTTTGAGATCTCGCAGTGCATGAAGCTACTAGCAAAGAGTCACCTATGTGTGGCGAGCTGTGTGCCACAAATATATGGGCCCAGCTGCGTATGGGTCAAGAGCAAGGATAGGTAGTCAATGGAAAGAGACACATCATTAGCAAAGGGGGCAGAAAGGTCTGGATGTCCCCATAACCAGGGGCTGTGAGAAGTTTGCCTGTGCTCACCCATATTCATGGTTCCTTTTACACTCTCTCACACACACACAGAGACACGCACACATCCTTTTCTCTCCCAGGGGAGCTCCCTTGCATATGGTATTTCTGCTACTGCAGTGAGTAAAACAAATGTTGGGCTATAACCATGAATTTTAATGCTAGACAAAAAGCTGTGCTGATAATGATGCCAGTAAATGCTATGGCTTCTTAAAAGCCTAAGTGTTTTTTCAAATGATAAATGATAAGCAGTTATGGAAGTGGGGAAGGAAGGTAGTTAAAAGCAAACTGTATTGAAAGAAGATTAAAGCGTGAGCATACATAGGAAATTATGTGCACTAGTTTGGTTTTAATTCTTTTGGAAGAATGAGACGCAGAAAAAGAAAGTACTGAAATCCGAAACTGAGACAAACATCAACATACAGCTGAATAATAACGCAAATGGTTACAAAGAGCATGTTGATAATGGTAATTAATGATGGCAATGATTTCTTTGATTACTTATGTTGTTCTGATGTGATTCTGAAACCACTTGCCAGGTCTTGACCACAAAAATCTCCTTTTTCCCTAAAGTAGAGAGGAGAGGGACTGTAATATTGTATGACTGTGGCTAATTACGTAGTGCTAGGTTGTCATGGGTGCAAGATGTGCTCCCAAAGAGGTGGCAAGGTCTGTAATATTAGTATAGTAGCACTGCATGTGTCTGTATGGAGTTTGGTAAAATTTTTGGGACAAATAGCCTTTTCATTTTAAAAGAAGTGTACTTTCAGGCTGGCTGAAAGAATTTGTGCAGAAGTCAATTAATAGTTTTAGGCATAAGCAAAAAGAAAAAGAAAGCAGAACTGTGGATCTCTTTAAATCAAAGCATTGCAATACTTTGTTTCAAAAATTATGTTCTTCTTCAAAGCCTCTCCTAGTGTGCACTTGAAAAACAGTGCAAGACCCCCCCATTGTTAGTGAAACATTTCAGTTCTGTACAAAACAAAATATGAGTAATATTAATATATTTTTTACAATTTTCCATCTTGACCAAAGCACAGAAATCGGGGCTCTGTGTGCCAGTGTGTTTGTGTATGCAATAGCTGAATTAAAATAAAGAGGAGCAGTTTTAAAAAGGAAGATAGCAAGAGTAGAAACTTGTGATGGTTTAGCTGATGCCTTTTGTGTTTTGATTCCTTTTTGACATTTACTACAGACCAAACGTAACAATTAGCTATTCCTGGTTTGCTCTTTTTGTCTGTTATCTCACAGGGACTGTCAATATATCCCTTTGAAATACTACAATGCAGAAAATAATTTTCTACTTTTTCAGCTTGCTTTTTGTTTTCATATAATTGGCATTTACAAGAAGTGCAAAACATTTCCATAACAACAGTCCAGTGCATGTCCTTAATTCTAAGAACAAGGGCGGATCTCTTTCCATTTCGAAAGCAACACTGCAAAAAATAATTAATGAAAGGTTGTTTATATATATATATATATATACATCTGCAGTAGTTAGTAGTTTTCCATATAGTTAAAACCCAAGAATCTGGGCATTTAAAAGCAAGTAGGACACGAAATGGTTAATCTTCAGGCAATATTTCTTGAACACACTGGGAGAGTGCATATAGTGCCACAGATCACTGATTTGGTATGTACTCATATTACTGGGAGACTGGTCTGAAACTTAACAGATATGTGATAGTTTACAGTTTATAAGGAAAGCCATTTGCATGTTCACAGGATAATAGCATCTTTCCCAAAGGCAGTACTCTCTGCTGCTTCACAAGCCAGAGCAATAAACTGTATAGTAAGAGATGTATGTCCAAAATTAGAGTTGAGCCCATGATCGTCTATCTTTATGCCAAAGAAGGGTGTAATGACTTTTGAGATATGGAGACTTCTGTCTAATGCTTCCCCTTTGGCTGTCCTTAATGCTCATCCAGATAGGATGCAAGCTCACCACCCTTCTGCTGCAAGAGCAGAAAGTTCGCTTCCTTCTGCATGGGGGTGAATGGTCCCTGGTGGCCTTTACCAAATTTGTGATTTGAAGCAGTTTTTATGGAACTGGGAGGGACTTTCTGGTGGTAGTCCAGCATTGTAGGCAGCTATGTCCAGCAATTTCCTCTACAAAATGATTGAATTTCACCTGAAAATCTGTCTCCTGGGTTCTGCTGGGAACTTCTTCTACATTTCCCATTCCCCGATGATTATAAATCTCTTGTTTTTCCAGACTCTGTTTATTTGCTGCCATTTTGTGTCCTTTTGCTCTCATTCCAATGTCATCTTTTACTTTAAAAGCTCTTCTTTCTGATGGAGAATTAGATACCCCCTTCCTCCAGTGTGATTACCGCAAGTAATCTTATTCCCTCCCAGCTGTGCCCCAACAGTCTTCAAATGCTTGAAATCAGGTGTGATTTTTCTATAAAAAGCACAACCAATAGTCAATGTAATAAATGACAAGAAAATATGTTGGACAGCTCAGTGGAAGAAAAGATATATGGTAGCGTTATGACCTGTTTGATTAGTTCTTCAGTTCTTGGCAGAAAGATTTTCAAGTTGGCCAGACTTCTAAGTGGATTCCTCTTTTCCGCCCTCTCTCTCCTCTACCCTCTCTCCCCCATCACACTGTGTATTGGACTAAAGCTGCGTTTTGGTAGCATCAATTAAACACCGAGTGTGCACTTAGATGAATGTTTTCGTTTTGATCAGAGTGCAGTTTTGAAGTGAACCTCCTGGTTGCCCACACTTGCTGTGCTTTGTTTCGTACCATGGAGTGGTCTTAGAGCTCATGAGCTGTGTTCTTTTAAGCAGAAATTAAGGTGGAAGATGTGCTGGAGTGCAGCACTTCAGCCGCAAACGGGCATCCAGACCAGGAGGCCAGACTAGAATTAGTCTGAAAATAAAAACAAGCATAGTACAGTCTGAAAATTAGGTCCTCAGCACCAAGTGTTTCACTCCACAGGTCTGCCCCCCATGGTCCACATTACTTGCAAATGCAGATGTAGGCTTAGCCTTCTGCTCCTGTTTTCCTGGCTGTCTGAGGAGACGGTATAGGTAGATCATACCTACATGAAGCTTTCGTTTGCCCTTATAGTATCTTTGCATTCATCTGTATCACTTTTAATCTTCTCCAGTGTTTATCTTACCTCTAGGCAAATAGACAAAACTATCCAGAGGAGAGCAAACCAGCTGTTCCTCCCATCTGCAGTCTCACAGAAGCACGTCACTGGTAATCAAGACTAGGAATCCACAATGCATTTACCTCCTTGAAATGGATTCCTTTGGGTAGTATCCCTTGGTTATCTACTGACTCATAAATACCAGTTTGGGGATAAAGACTATTGTACTAGTAAAAATTACATTGAGATAGATAGATTAATATTTAAAGGCTTGAGTTAATATGGCAGATTTAAACCCTGCATTTGCATATATTGACTTTTCTTGCCTTGGTGCTGTAAGCCTAAAGATTTCTGTCTTTAGATCTTGCTTATTAGCTTTAAAATGCTGTCTTTTAACAGAAAGAATAACATGCAAACTGGTTATCTGCCTTCTAGTCAGGTACATTTAACAGAGCTTGGAGTGGGAACGGGTAACCTTGTTCGATGGTTGCTTGTCTCCTTCAAGGTGAGCTTTGGTTGCAGTCCCTACATCTGGAGAAGTGCAGAACAGGGCTTTTCTGACTGCGGTACTCAGGACCTGATCCTGCAACCAGAGACTCAATCACAAGTCCCCATGAGCTATTGCATTAGGCTTACTATACTTGAGGTGCTCTGACTTGAGAAGGAAGGGCTACATTTTGAAGGAACTTTTGAAAGACAGAATACTTGTGTTAGCAGCTGATTAATTAGTCTAACACAAGCCGTGGCCTGTGCCTCTGGTTCTGCAAGTCTATCAGCTACCTGTCTGAAGGATTTGTGAGGTAGAGTTTAAATGGAAGCCTGAACCAATAATATTTTATATTTTGCTCAATCTAGCTTCATTGTGGAATGACCGCCACTTCTAATGAAAATGAATCCCAAGTGCAGTATACTGTTGGTTGACTGCAAAATTATATTACGTTAAATCAGTCCTTCTTTCTTTCAGTTTATTAAGTTTATGGACTTGGATATGAGAGGGGAATGAGTGATTATGGAGAATATGAACAAGGAAGTTGTATACCTCCATGTATACCCCTGTTCGTGTAACTTCTGCAAATGCAATTCATCCTTGCATGCAGAGAACGTAAGCTGGATGATTGTATTGTTGTCCCAAAAGTGGATGCCAATTAACACACAGAGCCAAGCTATTTTACTCCCTTCGTATTTGTGCAAAGATGGGTGCTAGGTGGCAGTTCCACAAATCTAGCCCACCTCCATACAAAACTACAGCATACTTATCCTGCTACATGATCGGTATAAACCTGCCCAAATTTACCTTATTGGTTAGTGATTAACATTTCATGCTTTACTGTATTTAAATTAGCCTTCCTTGCTATGCAAGTTAGCACGCATGCTCCTTTCAGGTGGGAGGGGGCAAGTCTTTCCAGTCCTGAACTGAGTTGGTGGTCGCAATCTCCCCTCGCCGCATTTAATTTTCACCCAGTTACTGCAGTTTTATCTGACTTCATGGTTTTTTGGCCATCATCTAGCCTTTGTGCCAGGATGTTCCCTTTCATCAGTCTGTTAGCTCCTCTTCAAGGGTATAGTTGTTAGTTTCTCACAGTTCGTTAATAAAACAAATACTTTCTTATCTTTCAGCCCCTTCTTATTGTCAGATTCTTTTCGCAGAGCACAGGTGGTTCATAGTTTTGCTCAGTAGAAAATGCCGCTTTCTGTGGGATATCAGTATGGGTCTCTATAAAGTATCTTAGTTATGATTATTGCCCAAAGTAACATCATAGCTAATTTTTAGACTCTTATACAACTCTGATCTTGGACAGAGTATGTTGTATTTGGCACACTAAATCTTTCCAGATTTTGCTTCCTTGTTAATTGTATAGGAAGCGTAAATGCTCTCGCTCACTTGCCATCTTCATCATAGGGGCTTGTGACAAAGACTGAGATACATATTTTTAAGAGCTCTCCTCAAAGTGGGTTTTAAAAAATAATGAATCAAACACAGAGGGAGTCTGATTGGTAATGCCTAAGAAACTGTTTCTTTCCACTACCTGATCCAAAGCTTAGGTATGGAGTCTGTGATAACCTGCCTTGGGTGACTGGTTTCACCTTCTCTAAACCCTGAATTATTTGTAAACTTTGATGTGAATGTGAATGTACTGAATGTCACAGGGACAGTATTCTTCTTGCTTGACTGAGGTCCTCCTCCCTGAGCACTGGTTTGCACACCCTGCTGACACCCAGAGCTCACACGACAGGCACCATAGGAAGGGCAGTGCTGGCTGGCACTGTGCTTCAGAAGCATCTTGCCTCCTACTGCTCCTGAGCACGAGAGCATCGGTACTCACTGCCAAAGGGAAGGCAAGGGGAAGAGGGCACTGGTGCAACCCTCTTCCCTCCTCACCCTCAGGACAAGAGAGGTCCAGCCTGGTGGGTGCTGTGCAGGTCTCTCTGCGCTCCCACAGGGTGGCTTGGGGTTCAGACAGGGATGAGGAGGGATGTGGGAAAACAGATTTTTCTCCAGTCGCTGCAAAACTGTTTACCTTGTTCCTGGTCCTTATCCAGTTGGGAATAGCTTCACAGGAGTTGCATGGCAGAGTTGCTTCATGAAGTTAAAGCAGAGACTGGCATACTTTCCGCAGGATACGGTTCTGGTTTAAGTTAACTTTCTCTGTTTCTTGTATGCTTTTTAGTGCAGACATTATTAATTTGGAGACTACTCTTTCATGAAATGTTTTTCTGCTTTCCGTTTAAAGACTCCTTTTCAGCTACTATAATCCTGCCAGATACTGGCAGTTCAAAGGACAGCTTATTTTCTTGCCTTCAAAACAGGCTGATGGATATTTCCTTCGGGGATACTGCTAGGAACTCCCTGAGAAAAGCAGGAGGCAGGGGGTGGGGGGAGAAAGCCAAGTGACACATCGAAGGTGGTGTCTCCAACAGATCCTAGCTGTCCATGGACATTCAGCCACCTCTGCACTGAGGTTGCAGACTTGGCAGGGGAAAAGTCCCCTTGTTTCTTTCACCCAACCACCATTGCTTCGATACTCAGCAGTTTAGAAATGCCTTCTCATAAATACCTACCTATAATATTTTATTTTCCTGATTACATACACTGATTATGACAGCAGAATTGTGAAGAGCATTGGCTAAATATAAATTCTGAGAGGAAATTAAATACAGGCTAGCTGGGCTTTGATTCCCAAAAAGTCTTTTAATGTGTTCATCTGTTTCACTGCTTACTGAACCTGATAATTTTTTCCCAAGCTATATGTTTTCTTGGAGTTCATCCTACTGCAGACTTTGTAGAAAGCTTTGCTTTGTGGCAAAGCTCATATGTAGCATTGTGGCAGACATCCTTCCTTTTGTTCAAAATAAATACAAATGGACAATCTTTATTGAACCAGCATTTTGGTAGTATTACTCAGTAGCCCTGCCTGTGTCTCACCAAGTCCTGGAACTACAAATTGCTGGAAGCTGGAAGAGTGCATTGGAGAAATATTGTTCTGTGCTTGACCAATCTGTTTCTTTCCTTGGTTTTGGCCAATCTCAGAAGCAGAACGTGAGGCTAGGTGGATCTTTGGCATGACTTGTCATGGCCACTCTTAAGTTATTAGCTGAAAGAAGATTAGGCATCCATAAGAATTTCACTAAATTCATGGTTCTGCCATCCAGAGGGTAACTTTTCTTGCCTGCTATGTGTTACTGTTGTTAAGTTCACAGATAAACCTCAGGATTTTCAGAACTGATGAGTGCTTTCTCAGTGATGTGGGTTGGATTTAGGGTGACATTTTAAAAGGACCTAATTCTCAACATTTGGCAGCACTTCTTGGAGAATGAGACTGTTCCCAGGTAGCTCAGGCTGAACAGGGAAAACCCATTTTCCTACAAGTTTCTCAGACTAACATCCAAATTTCATTTGTGGAAAGCTTTCCTCTCTGCCTTGTCCTTATACAGTGACTTCTGAGAAGTAAAAGAGACATTTTTATTTTTTCAGTCTTTTGGATACTTACTTTCAGCTGGATCATATTTGGTTGGACCCAGTGCCATGAATTTAACTTGTTATGGTTTTAGTTGCATTTTCAACATTTTGTAAATAAATCCATGCATTTAATTTTAGCACATCTATTTTAAGAAAGTTTATCACATGCTGCACAAAGGGACACATGGCCCTGCTGTGCAAGTAATCTTGCAAAGATGTACTAGCAAATGCATTTATAGCAGCGGTACTCATAGAGGGCTCTGAGAGCTGTGCCAGGGAGCAGAAGTCATCCGTATGAACCATCTGGAGTGAGTCCCTGACTGTGAGTGACGAGTGCTGGATGCAGCAGTGGTCCCAGTGTGCTGCCAGGGCAGCTGCTCACTGAGACTAGGGCATCGTGGGGGACTCCAGCCGGGGGCATCGGGCACCTCCATGGGTATGAGTATGGGCTGAGGTCAGGCTGGGACATGAGCCCACGGGTGGGGGACAGGATCAGTGGGTCCCATGGCCAGGCAGGGCAGGGCTGTGGGGAGCTGGAGACTGGCACTGCTACACACTGGGGTATGAGGTAAAATGGGGTCCTGGGCCATAGGCAGGGGTAGAGGTGTTCCCAGGAAAGGTCAGGCAGGGACACAAAGGGCTCTTCATGCCCTCAAGGCCCTGGTAGCAGCTCTAATGTTAGCAAGACTTACAGAGCCATCAATAGTTTGGGATTTATGGATGTTTGTGGGTAACATACTGGCAGTAAACGAGGTTGAAATTTGCTGAAGAAGTTGGCCACTATTAATAACTTCCCTTGATCAAATTAATGCATTTCAGGATGATAGCACATGGTAATCTCTCCTTGGAGACCAGTCTTGGCAGCTGTAGTCTGTGTGTGTGTGTGACAGGACAGGATGAAATAATAGTGGTGAGCTGCTTATATGTGGTTATATTTGTATTCCCTTGCTTAAATGAATAAGCCTTACTTCTGCTTTGAATTTGGCACATTGGTGGTATTAAAAGTGACTTATAATGCTGCCTTTCTGAGTCTTTCTTCTAAGGATTATCAGGCTGTACTTGCTCCCAGCCGTTGCTTTTTGCTGTACACTACTAAGCTGCTGTACTTCTTCACCCCAGAAACTGCTGCACATCAGTCTCTGATAGAAGTGTCCCTGCCACAGTGTTACACCTAGCAGACCATACATTCATCCCTCTGAGCCTTGTGGTCCAAAAAGTGACACAGCACAACCCGAAAGGATGCTCAGAGTTGTGCATAAGTGAATTGGCTGACTTACATAGACACTTTCTTCTCAGCGTTTGAAGACTTCAGACTGATCTTTAGCAGTTCACGGCCATGTGTTTTTCAGCTGGAGCCAGAACATGAGCAGGCTTATGCATCTCTAACTTCACTGTGTATTATGATTAATTCTAGCCAAAGAGTCACGTTTTAGTTGATTGAGGGATGTTAGTTCAGTTATTTCTGTTTTATTGCTTTGTGTTTATTCCTTTTCCTCACTGGTTTCCAGCCAGGCGTGGAAAAAGATTTGCTCAAACTGCAGAATAGTCTGCATTATGTTACCTCCAGCAGAAAAGCCACATTTCTGGCAAGTGAGTAAATACATACAATATTTTTAGCCCTGTTTTACTGCCTTAAGAGGCACAGATGCATTTGAAGAAATATCCAAATGTCTCAAGGCATAGCTGACTTCCAGCCCTGAAATTTCTGAAACTTCACAGTGATGAAACTAAGCAGTAGAAGGAGGTGCCTGAGAAGCCCACCATTTGGGTTGACCTCGGCTGTCCGCCTGCATCAGTAAGTACGGTGGACCAGTAGGAGTGGATCTGTAGAGCAAAACAGCCGGCACGGAGAACCCGACATCCAAGATAAACACATTTCAGGGAGATTTACCTTGGGTTAGTCTAGTCTGGTCCTGTGGAGCGCACGTCTGTCAGCGACTGGAGTGCCATAGGAACAGTCGTCGAAAGCTTCTTCCAGATAAGTTTCATTTGAAAGACAACCAGTTTGTGTTCTCCAAGACTGCTCAGCCATGTGAACCAAAACATGGTAAGTGGGGACAATCGGGAGGTTCACTTCAAAAGGGCACTCTTGATCTGAACTAAAAGACTAACATAGATGCACCCGTAATCTTTCCTAGTTGGTCCTGAATTTCTAGTAAGTAGTTTAGGAAGCTGCTCCACAAATCTGAAAGCTCTACAGAGGTCTCACGTTTATTTCTTATCACAGTACTGGCCAAGGTAATATTTTTCCCAAGCTAAATGTCCAGTTATGGCTCAAGTAGTTTATTTAACAGGTGATAAAACCCTTTGTATGTGTTGGGGTTTTTAAAAAGGCCAATTTGTTGCAGTCTAGCAGCCCACACAGATGGGTTGCTTGAAAGAAAACTTACCATTTTTATTCAAGTATCATTAAGCGCATGTGAAAACTGAAGAAATTTCTTAATACACATGGGGAAGAGAATCTGCATTTAATGAAATTTGCCAGAGGAAGAAAATTATGGCTTATGTTTTCTGTGGCACTGTTTCTGCAATGAAATTACCAAGGGGGTCTTATGGAACTGTGATCCAAAAGCAAATGGATCAGCTTTAATTGTATTTTCCTGTGGAGCAGAAGCACAAGCTCAAACACCTACTAGCGTTTCTTGACTGAAGCTTTCATCTGATTTATACTGTGGTTTTTTTTCCCCAGCTGAAGGTGAATAGATGTGAAGAACAGTCTTTTAAACGTGTAAGAGCTGAGGGAGGTGAATGGAATGCAAGGGAGAATGAATGTTTTTGTGCTGAGCTTGCCAGAGTTTTGTGCATGATTACAGAAGTTGTGTTCCATGTGTGTCATGGTCCAGGTGGTGGGAGGAAGCTGAAGCCACCGATCAGGATTCAGAATGCAAAATTGTTTCCCTACTGGAAGTTCAGCAGGGTTTTGCTAATGACATCTGTAAAGCTGGGATCTCATGCGGAAAATTTGGATGGTTCAGTCACCCTGTGGTGACTTGAAAAAGGTGAAGTTAGCTGGGGAAAAAGCAACTGAGATAATTAACCTAGTTTCAGGAATGGCTTTTCAACAAAGACAGGGAAGTAGCTTGGGTCATGGGATGAGATGCTGTAAGATCTTATCTGGACAACTATGTAAACTTCCAGTCTTTCCTCTTGAAAGATGAACTCAGACTGGGACAGTTACAGAGGGGTGATGAGCAGAAGAGGGAGCCTGATGTCCTTGTAGAGGACATTGAAAGAGCATGGATTGGTTAGCGCAATGAAATAAAAACTTGGTGGACCATGACGGCTGTAAATACTCGAGAGCACTAACTTCCCAGTCAGAAGGACAAATCTAACTGAAATGACAACAGTGGCATATGAACAAATGGATATTAAACAGCTATGAATAAACTTAACACGCAAACTGGATTCTCAATGATCAGAAGCATGAGGTTCTCAACTGGCTTTCTGACAGTAGTGGGGGCAAAAAAAAATGTCTAAGAGCTGGACAGTGTTTTGTGAAAGGAATAGTATGATGTACGTGCAAGAGGAGAGGACAGGATTTAATGACCCTTCAATTTCTGTGTTCTCATACCGAGCTGAAACACACTAAAAAAAAAAATAAAAGGAAAAATTCAGCTATGAAAAAGCAGATTTTTTATAAATAAGTAAATAAATTTGGTTTCTCCTTAAGATCATGTTCTAAATGTGAAATATCATCAAAGTAAAGGCAGTGTTGTATTCTTCACTGATAGAAGTGCATTATCCAATACAGAGGTCAAATGATGATTATGTTCTTGCCTGTGCATTAGGGTTGGATATATTGCACCCATTTTTACTTGCCTGGAATTTTGCTTGAGATATGTACATGCTGGAGCAATGCTATGTGTGCCTGTAAACAGGAAGGCTAATTATTATAGCAATATGGATGTGGTAATGGAGCGTGACTGTCAGGAGTGCAACTGGTGAACAGGCAGATAATGGAGATTTTGTAGCCTGTTAGAAAACCAAGAGTTCTACGCAAGACGCCTGCAGTATTGTGCGCTGGGGATCTGAAGGCTGGAAATGGCCAAATATAGCAATTGAAGACACATGGTTTAAGTTGAACACATGCTGCTGGTAATGACTGAGGCTTGACTGCGTGCTTAATGAAACGAAGCATTTTAGCTAACAGGAAAGTACAGGATGCAGTGTTTGAAGATTCGATTAAATATATGCAGACAGGAGCTATGATCTGTCTTCTCTCTTGGGTAGCTACAGCTGGACTCTCCTAGGTGCTGTTTGACCAACCAAACATGCTAGATGTTGTTCAGACAAGGCCTTACAGGTGAAGATGGTCTTGAGGGAAGACTGTGGTTAAAGGGGACTGAGGATGTAGGATCCCTCGTCAGGGAGAGAGAGACAGATAGTTAGTCTACTGACTGTGGCTAGTGGGTAAGCACTTGTGGAACAGCCCCTGTTATGCAGCTTCTGTGTCTCCAAGGACTCCAGAGCACCAAGAGACACTATGGAAGAGACATACATACATATTAAAATGGACAACTTAATACACATTTAGTTTAGTAAGACTAGATTACTGTAAAAGATGGCTTTCCTTGCCCCCCCAAGATGGCTGCGGTGTCTTGCACTCTTAGTGTCTTAAGCGAACAGTAACTCAAAACACATGTACAGTGCAGAGAAGGTTGTACAATATTAATCTACATTGGAGAGGTCTTTCCATGATCAGTACCATGGAAAGAGTTAAAAAATAACTATTTGAAGCAGGATAATAGCCTTTACCTCTGACACTAGAGGAAATATAGTCTAGCATGTTACATTGCTCACAGATAAGACTTGAGTGATTTAAGCACAACACAAACCAACTCAGTAAACTTGTTAATTAAAGCACTCCTTTGATTAAAATTGCTCAGTAAAGTGATCATGTGGAAATTTTAATGGGCAGCATGGCTTGTAAAAAGCAAACAAAAAGATGCAAAGTTTTTGTCTAATATTGGTTTCAGATGAGTATAGTGCAGGACCTCAACAGGTACAAGTTCGAATGTGGTGTCACTGTCCCAGTAGGGCCAATGCAGCTGTTGGACTTTGACAATATTAGTATTATATTGCAGTGGTCTTTTGTCTGGGGGACACTCCCTGAGGTGAGGGGCAGAAATCCCCTGAGGGAGTGTATTCCCAGAAGGCTGCTGGAGGAGCCAGAGAGGGGACAAAGCAGCTGGAGAAAAATCCAGCTGGGGAACAGGTCGGGCTGTGCCAAGACCCTCTGGGCCAGGAGGAATGTTGCAGCAGAGCTGTCAAGTTCATTGGCTGCAGGAGGTTTCTGCCAGCTGCCCAACCACAAAGAATGTGCTGGCTGCTTAGCCCACTCTTCAGGCTTGCCAAGAGCAGGGGGACAGGGCAGGGTGAGTGTTTGTGGGTCCTCAGCAGGGTAAAAGTGGAGTGCTGCCTTTTGTTCCATCCTGTGTGTTCGTGGGACCCCAGGTCCATTTGGGGAATTGCTGTGCTGTAGAGCTGCTTTTCTCTGCAAGCAGGCTGTTGAAGTGAGTCTAGGCTATCCTTTTAGGAAGGTGAAAATTAGGGCTTTTTAGGCAGAAAACCTGGATATATACTACCAGCAGAGCAGGTAGGATGCTGCATGGCTTAGTAAAGGGTGAGTTTGGAATGCAGCAGTTTAATGTGCCTCCCACGTGCCTGGGGAGGAGGCGGTTGTTCACCTGAGATAACCTTAGTGAAGCTGCTGAAATTAAAGACCAATCCTTTATCCAGGGCTCAGTGAGTCATGGCATTAGAAGTTGTTATCAAATGCTCCTGAGCTTACTGTCCAGCAAGGGGTTAAAGCTCAGTGGGAATGCATGCTTTCATTTGAACCACGGCAAATCTACCAAATCCAAACCAGAAAGAAAGAGTGTGTGTCTGTCTAGGGAAGAACCTCTCAGATATATTGAAAAAAAACACTCAAAAACTATTTTATGCTTGAAAGTGTTTGTTTTTTTTTTTCTCCTTTGTTTGGGTTTTTTTCTTTTTTTTAAAAAAAAAAACAGCCAGTAGCGAGTGCTTTATACAGCTATGCTAGGAGTGACAAATGGAGTAGGGGTGATGTAGAAAAGCACATGGCCACCCTTTGCCACCTGGGGGGAGGGGGCATTTTTCACTCAATCCAATTCCTTGCTCATGCAAGCATAAGAGAAATCTTGTGTACAGCACTGGGTTTTGAAGTGGAAGGACCATGCTCAGATCAAGACCATTGTGCAGTGTCTCAGACCTCTTACTGTTATTTTTCAAAAAACACATTGCTATACTTAATTCAATTCTAGGAAAATGTAAGCAGACATGTCTCCTGCCTCTGGTTAATTCATAAAATGATACTTGCAGTGTACGTTACAGCAACAGTTGAGCTGCAGTCAGGGAGAGAATGGAAAAAAACCCCTTCTCTGGGAATGTTCTTTGAGATATGATGGTGCTAAAGTAAAGAAATAAATTCAGTGGTTAAGTGAGGGAACCAAAGCAGCAGTCTGCCAGTATGAAGACTCACTCAAATACATCAACCTGAGAAATCTGCTGCACTTACCTTTCTTTCAAATCCTAAGTAACTTCTTCCTTCAACAACACATTCTCAGTTAAATCCATATCCAAGAAGGCTACTTCAACACAAGGTTTGTATTTCATGGTCACTTCTTTTTATTTCATAGTCACTACTATAAAAAGTGCAGCAAATGACCTCCTGTGTCCTCTCCTAAATTTGGTCACTCTAAGTGTTTACAAATCAGTATCCTGCAAAATAATTAACCCTGTACTGTTAGGACTTGAAGCTTTGACTAGATGCTGAAAATCAGTAAGACTTGAGATGTATAAGAACAGTGACAACAGTCATTACTGTCAACAAAAATTAAGGGAAGCCAAATTTTACTGATTGAGCATTTTGCCTGAAGACCAGAAGGAATAAGATGCCATAAATCTGTTGTTGCAGGACAGAATGTTCTCTAGGCATTAAAAACGATGCATTTAAAATAAGAGGGAGGTGTTTTTCCTTTATTTTTCCAAGTTAAATTTAGTGCATTCTCTCCTATAATTCTTAAGGCGTGATATGTCTGTCTCCTTAAAAAAAAAAATTGGGAAATACCACACTGTATTCGCTACAGTGGTCTCCTGTGTTCCCTGCTGCCTTTGTGCACGTTTGGCTGTGCAGAAGCAACCACATACCATAGGTTGTTCATGCATTTTGGTGGCTGTACCATGCATTTTGGTAGCTTCTGTGTATACTTGACTGTGTGTATATATTGGGTGGGCTGTTGTTGCTCAGGAAAATGGAAAATCATTCCAGCAGGAAAAAAGCGTTCTTCTTTGTGGGCCCTCTATAGTGACACCAGTGCTTTCTACAGATTATGTGCATTAAGCTGTAGGATCTTAATGTCTTGGACACATCCAGCACTCTGCCACATGTGACTGCAAGTTGCCAGTGGACTCAAAAGTTAAGGGGAATTGGAAAGACAGACAGTGTGATTACATAGGTTTTGGTTTTTTAGAAAAGCAGGCTAGAAGTCTTCTTAGTTTGTCCTCCCAAATGACATTCAAATTAAAGTATGTTTAAGCAACTCTTTGAGCCCGTGGATTTCTGCCACCATATAAAACACCTGATTGCTGCATAAAATGACCTGAAGTACTTATCCTGAAACAGAAATGAGCATGGGATACCACTGAAGGAATTATGATAGTGCTGAAGCCTGCTAAGGCAACAACAAAGACTCTCCGATATGAACAGTGCTGTGGGAACCTCATGGTATTTTATTAAAAGCTCATCTATAATCATTGGGTTGTTTCTTCTCCTGAAGCTTTATAAATATCCTTGAAAAAAAGATGAAGAACAAACACTGTATGAACATATGCATTTCTTCAGATGTGTATAGTGGTCACAGATAGTAGTCCTACTCTGAAATTTGGGCAGTGGTAACATAAAATTTTTTTTAACACACACATAAATGAAAAGAGACATCAGAAAAAAAAATAATGACATCACAGAATCAATGTTAAACATACCTGACCTTGGACATGCATATGAAGAACTGGAATATCTTTCTTCCAATTGGAAGATTTAATGAACTCTATGGAGATCTGGATGGAGGAATGCTCTGAAGAAGAATCTGACTAATGCATTGCACATGGACCATGTTTCAATGAGCAAGGAATCACACTAACTCTCTGGTGCCATCACTGAAATGACATGACTTGGCTGTATCAACTAGCGAAAATTCTTCTGTCTAGTCCAGCAACGTAAGTACATGTTGGTGGCATTTGGTGTTATCAGTCTTTCTGAGGTCTTAACCAAGCAAATAAAAAACCATGTTGTTTCAGGCTACTTAATTCACCTATGAATTTCTCAAATATATTTTTAGTTGCAAAAGTACTGTAACTCATGAAATTTAAAAATAGTCAAAAGACCTCTAATATTTCCATTTTAAGTTCCACCTCTCTTTGTTGGTCAGTTGAATGGGGACTGAACATGAATCTATTAAATATGAATGAACTAAAGCCTGTTTGTGTCATTGACTTCAGTAGAGGAAAGATGTCTCCTGCAGCCTGCACTTATGTAGTGCCAGCATACAAAGCTCTCAGAGCACTTAACAAACCTTGCCCAACTTTCCCAAAGGCCTTGCTCTGTCAGGGTGCATAAACATATCTTTGCATTTTCATTGAAGCCAATGGGACTTTGTGTATTTTAAGATTCCATATATGTAAGTTCTTTGCTTGATTGTATCCAAAACCCCTGTGTGTGAAGGGGTTTTGTTTTTCCATTTTTTTAACTTTTATTTTTTTAAATCTTGATTTGCTTATGGCCCTTAGGTTCGAAAGCTCCAGAGCTCTGCAGTCCAGGAGGACATCCTGTCCTTTTCCCTCCAACTTAATTGTACATCGGGGAGCGTAGAGGTGTTTTCTCTCTGAACATGTGAGACAAGTGACTCAAAACTTGCACAGTCCTGGATCATGTAGGCACAACTAGTTTGGTAGACTGTGGCAGGAGAAGGAAGGAAACACTTGAAAAGCATGACTCCAGGTTCTTTCAGCTGATTAGGGAGCAATCTGCCAAAACATTGGACTGAGGGTAGTAGCTGTTGACTTAGTGTTAAAGAAATGATGACAGACCACTTAGTGTTAAAGAAATGATGACAGACCAGCAAACATTTTCGTCACACTCTTTTGCCCATAGTAGGGTGGGAGGAGAAAGAAATAGACGGGAGAAAATAGGAAGAATAAAGCAATATTCCATTGTAAAGAAATGATGAGATGTTGTGTTTGCATCTCAGCAACTTATTTCAAGATTGATGACTAGCTGAAGGGGAGCTGTTGACTTATGGCAGTATTTGACTACTGCACTGAATTTATGTTACTTGGCAACGGTAGCACACATTAACTACGAGTGCAGCATACCTCCTGGCTGGTCCAGCCTGCATCCCTTCAATCACGCAGACCAATGTGTGAGGCAGAGGTCATATCTGTGGCCTTTACCAAATTCCTTGTAAAATTTAAGTGCAGCTGCTTCTCACAAAATTAAAGGTTATTTTAACTATATTTCTTTTCTGAAAATACTTGTCATAACACAGGGAGGACCCTTGCTCCTCTTTCAAGGTCATGAAATGCTTAGCACATCTGGTTTTATTATGTCTCTCTGCAGGGCACAAGGCACTGTGTTACACCAGCTCTGTCAGGATGGAGCTGGGGTTTGATGTGCTTTTGCTGTCTTGCAGAAATTCGTCCTTTCCATTGCAGGTGGGGAGCCAAATGTTTCTGTTGTTGTTAAGGGACACTCATATATGTATAAAGTCTCAAAAAAGAAAAATAAAGAACACTAACTAGGAATAACTGATTTTTACCAGTTTGTTCAAAAGGTTTGTTCAATGAATTTACCCATTTTTATTTCAGACCAATTTGCTTAGATTATATCTTTTTCAATTCACTGTCTAAAGAAATGAACAGCAAGCAAGCTAAGTTTTAAAAGACCCACCAGCACATTTGCAGCTTCAACAGGGGCTGCTCAGAGCAAAAAGGAGAAAAGGAGCCCCATGCTTCTTGATGCATCTTCAGGTAAAGCAGAATCCCTCCACTCCACCACCCCCCCCCTACTCCTCTCTCTTTGTGTAGTGAGTTGATCTTGGCTGACCACCAGGTGTTCACCAAGCTGCTCTTTCATTCCACATCAATATGATGAAAAAGCTTGTGGGTCGAGATAAGGACAAAGACCTCACTTACCAGTTACTGTCATGGGCAAAACAGACTCGATTTGGGGAATATTAATTTAATTTATTGCCAGTTGATAACAGAGTAGGATAGTGAGAAATAAACTAAAACCACCTTCCCCTGACTCCTCACCCCATTCTTCCCAGGGTCAACTTCACCCCTGACTCTTCCATCTCCCCCCAGCTCCCTGAGTGGCCCATGGGAATGAGGGATGAGGATTGTGGTCAGTTGGTAACCCTTCATCTACTGCTGCTCCTTCCTCCTCACGTTTCTCCAGCTCCAGCATGGGGTCCCACCCACAGGAGACAGTCCTTCATGAACTGTTCCAATGTGGGTCCTTCCCATGAGCTGCAGTTCTCCAAGAACTGACCCAGCATGGGTCCTTTCCACAGGGTCCAGTCCTTCAGGAATGGACTGCTCCAGTGTGGTGAGTCCCCCATGGGCCACAAGTCCTGCCAGAATACCCTCCAAGCGGAATATTTAGAAACAGCCTTGGGAAAGCTGTTGGAAAGATGCACCCTTCTGTTTCTCTGCCGTTGGTGGCAATGTGCTGCTTGAAAGGACAAATGAGTTACATCTGTCACTTCAGATGATTGGTTCAGTGTGGCATTTAGGTCTGTATTAAAAACATGTCCCATTGAACAGAAGAGGAGATAAAATTCAGAAACTTTAAGCAGTGACAGTTTCAGCAGCTGATGGTGTCTATGTCAGAAGTCTAAAATGAGTGGGCAGAGGAAATAAATACCCAAAAATCTTCTGTGAGAGGAAGAGAAGGGGTACCTTGCTTCTCAAGCAATCCTCATTTGAAAACTTGTGAAAACTATTTAGTAGGGTTGCGAGCTAAAAGAGGAGGAAAACTTAAGTTGAAATGTAGCAAGGAGTGCAGAGCATTAACTTTTCCCTCCATCCTGCCATTGCATGAACATATAAATAAATTACCTACTGATTGATTTGCTTCTATCAGTGAATTTGGAGGAAATGGAAAAGGAGAGAATAATGACAAAACATTTATCTTGTGTTTGGTTTACAAAATGTAATGGTTAATGCAGTGTAATTTGAATGCTCTGCGTATACCTTAAACATTTAATGAGAAGATCAACTTTTAAGCAGGTAAGGTCTAAAGCTCTACAGTTACACTGAGCCAAAGTTACAATGCCAAGGTTACTCAGTTGAAGTTTTCTGAATGTCGTTCCTATTACTCATTCATTAAAAAGCATTGCCTTTCATTAGAAGCAGGACTGAGCAAAGCACTTAAGGAACCAGAAATCTGATGATTCAATCTGAGGGAGTGAAGTCTCAGAATTTCCTGAGTTTTGCTTGATTTACCCCAAGGTAATTTGGATATGTCAGTTTAACTTAGAAAATCGACCTTTTTTTTTTTTTTTTTACTAAGAATAAATATTTGCAATTAACTTCTGGCTGCTTGACTTTATGAAGACGCTCAGTAAATAAAATAATAGGAACAGGACAGTTGCTGTGAAACGCTAGTTTAAAAAAAACATGCTTTCCCTCCCCCCCCCCAAGTGAACCAGAAATACAGTGAGAAAGGGAAAAGAATGGGAAAATAAAATGCCTCCAAAACTAATGTAACAGTAAAAACATGAAAGTAAAAGGTCCTTCTTGAATGTGTTCTTAACCCGACACAGATGGTGGAACAAGCTTGTGTTTGAAAAAGTACTGAAAATATAATGTGATTAGACAGAATCCATGTGGGTATTTTTTGTTTCTTTGCTGCAGGAGGGTATTGCTACATAGGTTTACCTTAAAATTGCTTTCCATTTCTAAGCTTCTGAAGAAACTCATTAAAAGGAACTGGTCAGGAAGACTACTGAAAAGATGGTGCTTCATGATGTTAGATTTAGATTAAATTTTAAAATTATGACTAGGTAGCTTTGAAATTAATGGCAGAAATGCAGTTCTATTTTAAAAATACAGTGTCTTTTTCTGTCAATACTGTTTTCATTGTGCTGTTTCTTACTCTCTCTCTGACTTTTCAGGAAGGAAAGGGGAACAAAATAGGAAAATGGAAGATAAATAACAGTACATCTTGTTCTTTGAGAAAGGTAAGTTTGAGAAGTTATACACTGGCTACAAAGATAGGCAGAGAAAAATTGTTAGGAATGTGCAAAAATTTATTGCAAAATAAAAACAATTTAAGAAATGCTATAAAAATACTCAAATGTTTTTCTTCTTTTTTTAATTGCCCGTATGTGACACTTTTGTAATTGGATGATTGCTTATTATGATGGCAATTGCACACAGACAGAAGAGTACACAATATACTGGTGATGTAAAAGCGTTGTTGTTGGGTTTCACAGCAAATGAAAGGTCTTTGATGAAGAGCTCTGCAGCTTATACAATTGATGTGAGTTCTGGGGAAACCAAAATGCTACCAAAGTTGCCTTTCCTCAGTCAAAAACTTGTACCTGCCTACTTGTACTGCTCTTGTGGAAAACTGTCTTTGGCCACTAGGAACTGTAAAATAATGACATTATGGCAGAGCAAGGGTTAGAAATTAGGACTTTCTGATGTCTATGGTGAGATATTTTGGGGTGGGATGTGCCCACACCAAGGATAATGGATGTCAGTGCAGCAGTAGGTGTATATAAAGGTCTTTAAGGGGCTCTGGACTATGTGATCACCCTTGCAACAAAATAGGGAGGCAACAAATCAGTCAATAAGGGTGTCTTTTACAGCTATCCAAGTACAGAAAGAAGGAATTCCCTGTATCATCAGAGAAGGCGTTATGTTATTACTGTGCAGTAACTGTACCAGGTGGAGGTAAAAGAAGGAAGCTGTGACATGCATGGTTGTTGCTGTAAACAGTACATTAACTAGTATTAAATAGTGCTTCTAAATATTTTAATGGTGGATTTTGTTTAGTTTCTGGCATGGGAAATTAATATTTCTCTGACCAGTGCCTGTTACTGTTTTAAGTTAAAATAATATGTACATGGAGATGTGAAGAAGGATATGTATGTCTAAAACCTGGGACTGTTCATGGATATGAACCGGTACTAGAAAAACTGCTGTTCTTTGGAGGATGAAATTGTCACCCTACTGAATTTGGTGGGAGGTCTTCCATAGATTTCAGAAGGCCCTTTAAATGTTTTTGTTATTGGAAGATAATTCCTGATTTTGTTCTAGATCTCTCATGAGATGTAGATAAGGAAGAGCAAAAAAAAGTCCCCAAACCCTACCCATGACAAGACACAGAAGAAGGATGGGGCAGTTAACTTAAACAGAAAAGACCTAGATGGTGCCATGGATTAAAATAGCTTTTTTTGAAAAGGAGGAAAGGAAGTGCTTATGAAGGTGATTTTCTGTAGCATAAAACACAGATTGAAAGATGGAGGATTTAAGAGTAGAATTTATGGCTTGGATATGAACACGGAGGTCTGTTCCATTTAGATTCCAACCCAATATGTGAATGGAAAAGCTCAAAACTGAGTAAATTTGAAGTGAATCCCTAAAGAGGGAAGAAGGGTTAGAAAAGCATGTCCCCTTCAGTGCAAGACAGAGAAATTCAATAAATAAAGATTAGTAGTCCATCGTATTTTTGCTATCAACAACATTCCTTCTAGAAATGAAATAATTCTATAATGATCTCTAATATTTCTGTGCTGCTTCTGGGTGAAAAATGTCAAATATGTACATAGGTTGTGAACACTTAAATAAAATGGCACCACATATAAAATGTATCCTGAGATATAGTTGGAGAGACTTATTATAATGTTTTTCCTACTGGAAAATAAAACACTATTTAGTAAATTAAAATTGGGATGCATCAGGTATGCCCTACTTGCAGGAAGGTCAACTGCTGAGCACAGTGTCACTTCACCTAGATCATTTCAATCCTGTTAGGACTGCCAAGCACAGATCATTTTTACAGCTTGGCATAAATAATAAATGAGTGGTTAAAAGCTCCAGATGAGGATACAGCCAATCTCATTGTCTTCTCTTTGCAGTGTGTTGTTTTGTGCAGCTGTTCAAAGCATGTATAAAGAGCTACCATGTGGTCCTGGCTGTGTTTTACATCACTTCTGTAGCATCGGTGTAATGGACTGATCACAGTACCAACTGGTGGAGAAATAATGTCTGATACTTGAACTGTGGGCTTTTCTGTTCATTGCGAAAGCCCTTCTGAATGCTGCATTGGATTATTTCCAAAGTTGCAGACAAGGTTCCGGGCATCAGTGGCCAAAATCCTACAGATTCCCACACTGAATTAAGCAAACTTTGCTGAAATAAGTTTAGAATTGGGCTAGTTGTATTTGCAGCTGGAATGAGTTAACTAGAGAAGTATCTAGCATAGACCAGATGTGCAAAATTGGCCAGTATTTATTGGTCTTTAGCTATTTGTTCACAGAAAACTGAAAACATGCTAAAACTGCAACTAATTGGTCTTTATTCCTCGTTAATATCAATATCATTGACTTCAGTTGATATTGGAATGGTAGCCTAAAAACCTCCTGAAATTAATTTAGTATAAAGACATTGGAAAAGCTGTCAACAGAAACCTTACTTGGAGGCTATTTCTGCTCTGAAATACACATGTTCGCGCATCCTTTGGCATCATGTCTTTGAGGGGAGAAGGTTGTTCATTTCAGATTATTTACACAAAGCAGGATACATTTTCCTTAATTGCAACCAGAACAGCTAGGTAATTACAAACGTTTTCAGGCAGGCTTGTGAAGAACATCATTTTTATTCCCTTTTAAACTTCACTGGATTCAGGGAATTCACATATGCTTGTGTTTTTCTTCTAAGGGATCAGTGGGAGTTCTAAGCAAAGCAAACCTATCAGCAGAGGCTTAAATTCACTGAAGAGGATATACACCTTCACTGGGAAACTTTTATGGGGTCTTCAAACTGAAAAAGACCAGTGACTTACATCAAAGACTAGAAAACAGTTTTCTCCTTCTGGCCATTTCTCATTTGTTTCAAAAAGTTCTGCTTTATTTCTGTGCAAAGGAGGATATATGCTCAGATTCATTACACAAGTGAGTTTGAAACTCATTTTTATGACTCACACTTCAATGCTGACCTCTGCAGCTCAGATTCTCTGTATTTAAAGAGTATGAGTCAAATGGCTTTCAGTGAAAGAAACTGTCACATTATTATAGACTCAGTTTAAAACTAATTTAATGAATGAGGATGCTCTCTGTTTGTATCAAAGATTGCTTCCTGCAGTCAGATATATTACCTTATGTCACGAAAGACCAATAGCAGGAACTAGTTTTGCTAAGCCAAAGTGTGTATGTACATGAAAATGGGAATGAAACCTATGGTCCCTTTTGAGCAAAGAGCAAACTTCCACTAAGGAAAAGCAGGTGCATTTGCATTTATCTTAATAAATGAAAATTACCTGATGGCTGTAGACGTCTGTTAAGTTATCAGTGGGGAAGCTGTGGCAGCCCCATGGGGTGTTTTGTAGACTTTAGGGCATCTAGGCAGCTGATTCCTACTGCTGAGGTGATAAAAATGTGTGCATGATACAAGTACTCTGGGGAGCCACAACCGTACAAGAACAATGTGGTATCTGACTCTTCAGTCTGGCATAGAGAAACTGGAATGATTTCTCCTCCCTTCCCCTTTTCTCGAATACTTTCTACTTAGCTTTTACCCTAGAATTAGAAAAAATAGGGATGAATGGCATCTCAAGAGATCTGTCTCCTACCCTAGTGGCAAGACAAATTATTCCTAAACCTTTCTTGTTGGATGTTTCATTAACCAAACTAGAAAAACCTCTGGGATGGTCTTCCATTACAGACCCAGGCAACCTGTCAGAGATTTCTCTTGCCTTACATTGTTCCTAACGTCCACCTTAAAATCCTTGCTGCAATTTATGTCCATCATGTCTTGTCACATCCCACGTTGACGGATTTGAAGACTGGTTCCATGTCTTTCCTCACTCATTTCCTTTCCTGATTAAAAGTTCTTTCATGTCTTTGCAGGGGCCACATACCCTAAGCTTTTGATCATTTTTACTATAGCAGGTTTTTATTTTAAATCAGTGAAAAAGTAATTATTTGAATAAAATAGTTGTGCTAAATATTGGAAAGACCAAATCTTAATGGCTTAATGAACAGCATTTTTTAATTAAAGTGCTGAATATGGAGATTTCTTTAGATAAATTTTTAAATTGTTATTTAAGGTAGTACATATGCATGCGCACACACATATATACACGTATCAAAGAATCCCACATATATGAAAATCACAGGCAGTCTGCAAAGATAGAGACCAAAGATATGAATTCAGTGTTCCATTCCTGAGTTTCTTGAATTGTTGCCCTAGTGCTGCATGAAAACGATGGATAAAGAAGAAAGGTTTACTTGTAACAGGTCCTAGATGTATTTAAGCTTCCTAAAGCATTTTTTCATGAGCAAAAGCACTTTAGTGGAAGGTGAAAAATGAATGCTTACAGGAATGCCACTAATTCAATCTGAAATGAATGCTAATAGAGTTTATTCTGTCAGTGATATTTGTTGTTATCAACTGAGATGCGCCTATGTGTTTGATGACTTTATGAATTTCCCTGAAAACATTGTTTATCCTGTAGACTTGGGTAGAAATCATCATAAATGCCATCCTCCTTTAGATCCTGACTCAGCAAGAGGAGTTAAAAACCTACTTAATTCTGAATAAAAGCTTAAATTTCACTAGTTCTGTAAGAAACAAATATGTGCTTAAGCATTAAGCACATTTTAAAGGTTTTTTGCTAAATCACAATGTTAGTTTCAGGTGGCTTCCTTTTCTTTAGCATTCAACAATTCAGTGCTGTCTGATTTATTGCTTGTTACAATGCATCTTTCATCGGTACCTTTCATGCTCCTTTTTGTTGTTCAGACGCTCACCGCTGCTATAAATAATACTGTTGTGTGAGTATGAAAGAACAGTTGCCACTGGCAAATATCATTGTATGTTGTCACGACATTTGTGAAGGTTAAAGATTAATGCTTAAATAAGGTACTTAATAATGTTCACATTATATATCATATATCTTCTATTCATTGGCATTATTTTTTCCTCTTTTTCTAAGGGAAGAGGTGTTACTGAATAAGAATGGCTGCAATAGCTATTTGAAAACACTGAAGAGGGCAGTTGCTTTATAGCTGCAAATGCTTCAGACTTTCAAAGTCTGCGCCTTTTACTGAAGAGATGATGGGCTTGTCTTGCTTTGCTCCTGTCTATTACATAGCCTTTCTGGATGGAGAACTTGTCTTGGTATGTGGAAATGCTGTGATGCCTACCTACAGCTAAAGGAGGGGCTGTAATTTTTAAGTTTCTTGCAGCTGAGAGTACTGAATTTGTAAATGTAGCTAGGGTTTAAGCAACACTGTGTTTCCACTTAGTTAGCTCAAGTGTTCCCTCATTCTGCTTGTCAACTTTTAGGATCTTTGCTCTAAGCACCTAGCTTCTGACTATATATGGAGCCTACTTGCTTGGGTGTCATATAGGGTGAGGAAGAATAGAGGTGCAAAGCTTAAGTCCTCTTGTGAATTCATAATTGCACCAACAAAGTTGGTTTATTGCTGCACTGAGTAGGATCTACAGATGAGGAAATGTTACGAGTAAACCCCTGATTTAGGAGACACTGCCTTGCATGGCATTGACATGTTATGGACAGCAAAAAGGATCATCACTGTCTGAGAGGCAGAACTTGAAAAAACAGCTGCTGGTAAAGTAGGAGGCAGGATTCTCTTTTATCAAAAGACAGTGATTTATTTGAAGTACTGGATCTCACACACATCATCAGGCTCACTGTGTTTTTTCTGAATCCCAGGCAGTTCCTACAGAACCACACCAGAGCTTGAAGAGTCTCTGTTTGAGTTTAGGAAACCAAAAGCTCATGAATTTTTTGGGTCTCAACGGACAGCTGCTCAGAGAAGAGCCCTTTCAGACCTTTGGCTTGTCAATTTATACAAAAGTTTGGAAGGGCAAAGTGGAAGAATAGGGATTGTGGGAGTGAAGGGAAGAAAGTTCCCATGAGCTAGAAATCCTGCTTTTTAACTTACTCCATTTCAAAGTAGGATAATGAAATGTGTCTGTGCAGCAGCTGGGAATACTTGAAGGTGTAGGTATGTTCATGGATATGAGACAGCGGAAAATTCAATGACATTGGAGAACTGTGCAGTAGTGTGACTAATACTGTGGTGAGCTTTATGTAATTTGTCAGTTGTGTCCTTCCTCCAACTTCTTGCTGGAACCATGTGGGCAGGACTGGTGTTGCAGTCACCTCTAATCACCTTGAGAAACCCATCCTGCTGCCTCCTGCATCTGTAGGGAATTTTCTGCTGGTTCCAATGGGCAGCGCGTGGGGCTCTTGCTGGGGATGCTGGGGTCTGGCTAGATGAGTGATGTCGCTGATTTTTAAACATCAGCATAGTTAGTTTTCATTTCTCTCTTTCACAGGTACCTGCGGTAAGAGTCATAGAGTACCAGCTCTTCCTCAACATCCTCCCTGCTGTCACTGATGCTCTGTCAAGCCCCCATTAACTTTGCAAGGCAACCCATAAAAATTTAGCTGGGTTTTAAATGCTGGCTTTGTCCTCAAACTTCCACCTTGGAAACAAGCGTGATGCCTCACACATAGGCAGCAACTGATTCCTGCCTTTAAATTCTAGGCCCCGTACTGTGTGCTTTATTCTCAGAGAATGCGTGGAGTTAAAGTGGTCTTTGAAAAGTTATTTGTGGAAAAAAGTGTCACAATACTGCAAAATGCTAGAATCTGATCAGCCACTTGCAAGCTGCTGTATTCAAGGTTTCTTATACCTGATTGTGGCAGTGTACTTCTGGGAAAGTCACTGGTTTTGGTAGCATCAATGTACCTTATGAAAAAGGCACGCCACAGAACAGCTGTGCTGTTGATTTTTTTAATATAGTTACGGGACAAGGAGTGCATGCAAATGAAATTTAGTCTTGTCGCTTCAGGCTGGGCATCAAACTGAGCTTTCACTGTGAGCTGGGGAAAAAATTCATGTTTGTTTGGGTTTCTGGAAGAAAGTTTAGTGTCAAGGGGTGCGATGCTTCATTTTAAAGTCACACAGTTCTGCCTTTTCCCCACTACACAGATACATAGGATACACCAGGGCAAGCTTGGCAATTCACCTCCATGAGAGGATTTGGTTTGCTCAGACCCGCAAGCAAGTTCCCCATCCCAAGAGAATCTGCCCTGCTGCAACTGAAACCCTTTCAGCAGCAAATGCAACGCGTTCATTAATGAGGTGTCATTATGGAGGTAAGTACGTCATCTGGACATGGCCACTCGGGCAGTGCGGTCACTTCGTAAGCTGGCTGCTCTAGCACATATTACCTTGGGTGGCCTTCAGGGTGCTCCATCCTGTGAAATTAACTGTTGCTCACCTCTTTCATTTTAATTGTTGATGTTAAATTGTCTGGTTAACTCTTCCATTTGAAAGGCAGCAATAAAGGTGTAGAAACCGTAGTTAGCCGAACACATTATTTATCCACTCTATAGCATTCAGGAGGGACAGTCCAATGTAGTTTAATGGTCTATGCTGTAAAAAAGCATTTAAACAACGAGTCACTATGTTTATGCCACAGGTGGTGGTCAAAGCCTTAACCTACCTGCCACCCAAGGTATGTCCCTAACCCTACACGACTTGAAAACTTGAACCCGTCAGGGGACACCCAGGAGTGGAGATGGGCCCTTTCACACTGTGAGCAAAGCAGCTGAGCCCAAGTGAGGAAGGCGGGAGGATGCTTCTCCTTCTGTTATCCAGTTCTTACCCACCAGCTCGGCTGATACCAGGAACAGAGGAGAGGAGGAAAAACAGTCTGCTTCTCTCCTGAGCTGAAGGGTGGTGCTCATAAACAATGCCACACAGCTAAGGTCTGGGTTCAACTGCAGGCAAACCACTAAGAACGAGTAAGAGGCCAGCAGAGTAATGCCTTATGGCTTTTTGCCTTCACAAGTAGTGTTCAACTTAGCAAAGAGTTTCAGCTAAAATAAAATGTCAGAGAAATTACAGCTTCATCGCTTTCCCCTCAGAATATTTAATTTTCTTCATTTTGCAAGTCTTGAAATATTATAACTTCATCTACACTTAATTAAACTAAAAAAACAGTTACCTGACCTGAAGCAACAAAGCTGAAATTTTCGATTTTCATTTCACTGCATTAGTGAGCTCACACCTCCTCTCCTCATCATTTATTAGCATAATTCCGAAAGGTAGCGTAGGAGAAGAGGTATAAAAGGTGATACACGTATCCAGTCTCAGCTAGACTAAACTATGGGTACGCTATGATACGATACAGTCTCAGGTTAATTTTGGATAGGTACCCCAAAGATTTCACTATAACTTATTTAATGTAATTGCTAAGACTGAGTATCTAGAGAGTCTGGGATGAATTAATAAAACTTACAGTCTTCTTTTTTTTACCAATTACAAAAATGGAATAAGAAATTGTACATACATATTGTACATATGTATAATTTACTGTTCAGTCTTTGAACTCTAATCTATTTGGCAGCCTGGAACAGTGATTTTAAATTCACCGATTCCTAATTATTTGATCTGCTCCCTTGACTATCTTAACCTTCTTCACACAGAAGAGATTTATCTTTGGAGCATGTTAGGATTTGAACAGAATAAATTAGATGCTGACAAGACTTTTTTTAAGCATAATTAAAATGCATGACGAAGTCACACTTCCATAACTTTAAAAAAGCATTTTATAACATTAAATATTTAATCCAGGACAGTTAATCCATATTTATCTTACAGGACCATGGCAGTGACTGTAAAATTGCAGGCCATCGATCCTTTCTTGAACTCTTTGGAAAAGATCTATAATAAAATGATGGGCTAAGATTGCCTTACAAAGTTCAGGCAAATAGTCCTCAAAGTTGAGTGGTGTTTAAATCAGTATACCAGATCATCCAATACTGTACTCTGCTCTGTCCAAGAGATGTTGGTCCCTGGTATGCTTACTATTTGATAATTCCTCTGGTGTGCTCATCAGTAGGAATATTGCCTGCTTTTTTTGTTCTTACCTGTGCTGTGCTGCAGGACGGAGATCTCAGCCACCTGAGCAAGGGACAGAAATGCTCATCAAAAAGGGTAGCAGAAGTTGACAAGCCTTTGCCTTAGATAGCTTGCATTTTGGGACTGAAGAAATGAGCCAGATGCGAGGCATGAAAATCCAACTGAGGACCCAGGCTTTTACAGGGAGAAGCTGTACAGGACAGTTTGTAAAGTTCTTCATTAGGGCCTTTGTTCTTGATTGCTTCTTTAGATCTTACTCTCAGTTTGCCATTCATAATTTCTTACCCTTCTGGTGTGGGATATACATCAATTGCACAGATTTTTTTTTTTTTTTTTTTTTTTTTTTTTTTTTTGTAAACTAACTCTCTTTTCCCATATCCATTTCTTGGGTGTATCCGTTATAGATGCAGGAAGCTCTGAAATTTGGCCTGAGCCATTTAAATATCTATTCATTATATATACATGTATAATATAAATTTATGTATAATATTTGCCAGATATTTCATCAAAAAAATGGGTACAGTTTAAGGATTGCTGGTGTTGAACACCTCATAAAGGGGAAGGTGTTATAAGAGTAATAAAAAAGAATAATATTTTCAAGCATAATAAAAAATTATTCTTGTAAAATAGCTTTCACAAAAATGCTTGCTTGGTTTGAGTAAAATTAGTTATTTTGGGGTCAAATAATTTTGACAAAATGTTAAGAATCAGAATTTTTTGTCTTGGTGGTTTAAAATGGATATTTTACTTTTTTTTTTTTTTAAATGCCATTTGTTCAGTAATGTATCTATTTCTTTTATACTTTCATATCAGTGCTGGAGGGAATTCAGAGATGTCTGCTGGCATTTTTTATCATGAAAAAAAAAAAGGATGATTTTTAATTCTTTTTCTTTTTTTTTTTTTTTTTTTTTTTTTTTTCACAGCAACTGTCATGGATTGCTGCTTTGTGGAGAGAGAGAATGGAGGGGGCTGGGCACTAACAGGTTTCCCACGAGATGCTCTAATTTATGTCATCCCTGACACAAGGTAGTGAAAGCCATTTCCAGACTTTCAGAGCCTGAGGCAGGGCCAGATTAGTAGGATTTTCATCCGAGTTCTCTAAAACACCAGCTGCTAAGGTCTGCAAATATAATTTCATACTCTTCTGTGACTTAGCATAGATTCTCAGATTCGCATCTTCGTGTAAATTAAACAGAAGTTGGTGAAAGGCATTTTACCTGAACAGGTTTCACTAAAGTTCAGATGCTATTTGCAAAGCCTGCTGCTAGCTGTGGTGACAGATGGTTGATAGAAGGATGACTGATAACAGGAAATGCATCTTAGAAAACCATGTATTAAGATCTTTGGAATGGAAAATGCAGATTAAGGAAAGAAGATTTTCCACATTATTTCCCTATTATTACTAAAAAGACCAATTTGCTTTCATTCTTCATTCATTCAGACATTTAAACAGCAGCAGGGTGGACAGCTGAAACTCTGCACAGAGGGGCAATGAGTAAACACAGAAATAAATTCTTGCTCTTTTCTTCCACGAGTGCCACAAGAACAGCCAACAAATGCTAGAAATCAGTGCAAATTAGTAAACACCTCCTCTCAGCAGCCTATCAGTCTCTATCCCTACTTTTTGCATTCCCTTAAATCGTAAGCATTTCAGGATAAAAATCCTTTGCACGTGCCGTCAGTTAACTGAAACATATTGGACGTTTGCACATTGCAGCTGTGCATTTAGAGCAATTCATATAAAAGAGTTCCAGTTAACCTGCAAATGGGGATATAATTCAGCTAGAGAACGTGTGTAAACAGTACTTTGCTAAGACAAATCCTACTGTGAAAATGAGAGGTGGATATGCTTCTTGGAATTGCTCAGGGCTTTGACTGATGGTAAATACATTGTCATTGCAGTTGAATATCAATACGTGGGCTAAATCCAAGCATCAGAAAATGAGCTCTAGCTATCTAGAATATCTGACTTTGGATGATCCTTCCAGGGTGTTTGCTTAAAAAATAAGCACAAAAACTTGAACTGTCAAACAAGGGAGATATGAATTCACCTGTGAGCTGTGCTTTAAAACAGACACTAATAAGGTACCTGCATTTGGATAAAAGTTTCATTATTTTTTTGGCAAATGTTACAGTCCAAATATCAGGAACTTCTGTTGTCTTCAGTTTGCTGAAGAGACAATAAAGGTGCAGGGCACATAAGTTAAATAAAGTTAGGCACTAATCTTGTTCCAGATTTTATTAAATATAGGACATTGTTAATCCCACACATTATTACAGGTGAAATGAAATCACAGCCATGTCCAAAAACATCATGTTGTTCTTATATCATCATTCTTACCAGATTCAGAAATAATCTGATCTAGTAATAACAGCTGTGCATTAACGATGAAACAGTCCAAATTGCACATAAGTCTGAAAGAACCCAGCAGGGGATTCCTAGAATTAGCAAGTAAAGATGGGAAAAAAAGAAACCTACACAAATTATTTTGATGCAGCATTGGGATTTTTTTTGAAAACACATATTTTTCATGGTAAATGTCTGCTTGCATTGGAAAAAAATTATATCACAAAAGTCAAAACCTGAAAATGTTTACCAACAAAAAAGATTGTGTGTGTGCATTCTTCAGCTTTTTGATGACAGTCGAGGCCTTTCATGAAAAGAGTAGCAAAATTTTTCATGAGACCATAATGGAAATGGGAAATGCAATTGCGTTTGCAAGGTCTGTCAACTAGCAAGTAGACTTCCTAACCAATTTCACTGTTAAACATGGGAAAAAATGAAACAAAAGGATGGATTCTTAGTGATGTTTAAGCAATATTTTCTTAGCTCCTGATAACAGATTGTCAACATTTTCTAAAGGAGACTCCCATAATTCAATTTCTTTTGACATTTCGAAAGCATGTTAAAATCCCTTCAGCAACTCCTATGAAAAAATTCTAAAATGATTCCTTTTTTTAAAGAAAAACATATGAAATGAGAAATCATCATACACATTTTATTTCTGTAGAGAAATAAATCAAAAGCTCCATATACATGTGAAATTGTTTTGCTCATCACCTTCCCAAAGAAGAGAGACTTTAATTAATCCTTTCTCTGAGAAAGATATTAAATCCTCATCTAATCCCCAAGCAGCAGTTCATATAAAGTCTAGAATCATTTTGCATGTTCATAACCACAGAAAACATTATTTTCTCCTAAAGCAAATTGTATTACAAAAACTAGGAATGCTTCAAGTGCAGAGATGTTTTGCTTTTCCTTCAGTTAATCTCTCCCTGATTTGATACACACATGGATGCATAACAATAATTTTTTTTCTTCAGATTTTCTTTCTTTTCCAAAGAGAGAAACTAAGGAACTGTTCAACAATTTTAGTCTTTTTAAAAGTTCTGAAAACTTGGCTGTGGGCAGCAGGAGCAACAAATATCTCCCACACTGATTTCAGGTTTGTTTCTAATGACTTTAAGTAAATAGGTATTGTAGTTGCTATTTTATGTATTCCACCCACACCACTGTTATGCACTGGAAACTTTTTGCACTCCTGTTTCCTAGATGATACTTATTATTTTATCCTGTGTAGCTTTATTACAAGAACAATATGACTTGTTTCAGAGGTATGTTTGGGCAAGGACTGAAAATTTCTTACCTAACTAATGGAGATGTTGTTTTGCCTGTATAAACAGTAAACCAGCTCTGCTCATACATATGAAGAAATCAATAACCTACTCCCAGGTGGAGTCAGCAAGCCAGATCGTCAGATCACATACATGGGCACAACCTGTGAGCTGCAGAGATTTGAGCCCATTTATTTCCATGAAGACCTGGCACCACCTGTCCGTAACTTACTGCAAATAGAACAGTCGTCCCTGGCTAGCAAAAGCTGCCTAGGTGTAATGTGATCAATTGGGTAATTATACCCATTCTGAAAACAACAAACTATTTTACATTTCTCTGAGCATTTGTATCATAATAGTCATGTTTACAATGGTGAGCAAAGAATCATTAGCATAAGATATCCAAATCATTGTGCACATCTTCTTGAAATGCTGGTGGTCTAAGAGCCACAAAAGTCTATTCAAATGTAGGGATATAAAAATACTGGACTGAGTTGATTTGCCCAGTTACAACTTGCTGCATGTTCCGTGAGCAGGTGATATGAATACTTCCATCAAGTATATCCAAAACCTTATGTCAGTTGCCAAATTTTGTATTTTTCTTTAGACAGCATTGCTTCTTTGAACTGTCCTTTCTGCTTCCAAGTCAGCATGTGGAGCAGTCCTGTTTTACTCCTCTTTCTTCATTGGATCAGAATGGTAATCAAATGGTTTTATTTGTTCAGAAATGGAAATGATAGCAGTCCATTTTCCCACTTTTTTAATTAAAATATGTTTCATAATGTGATCAGGAACATTAATGTACTGCCTTTGATATTCGAAACAATTGCAGATAATATCCAAAGAAGTATGCCTGAAAAATGTATTCACAAAAGACTGTGCTATTTTGGAATTGAAATTTTGAATCACAAAAGACTGAGTAATTTACATCTATATTCCAATCTAGAAAGAGCTGGCTTGCAGAAGACTTTTTTCTGTGTTATTTGTCTAACACTACAAAAAAAAGTTGTTGTATAGTGTACCAGATCTGGATTGCTGTTCTGGCCAATGTATGTTATTAAACACACTGCACATGGCAATATGCAGTGATATATCAACATGACCAAAGCAATAAAGACTTTATCCACACGAGCTCTCTGATGAAGTTGAGACAGTTTCTTTGGTGAGTATTTCTTCACTTCTCTCTGGTCCCTTTCCCTTTCCCCTGCTGTGCAATCTAGTGAATTCAAAATAAGTGCTGGCACAAAGCTGGTGGGATTTGAATAACTCATCCCTCTTGCTGCCTGAAAATACATGTCATCCTCCTTTAGGAAAATGACCTGCAATGCAATTGCATATTATGGCCAATATTTTCTTTTGACCCCCCACATACCAGTTCTGATCTGGGACAGATTTCACCTGCTAACAGGTTTTTTTCTGCCTGCTTATGGAAGGGAGAGCAGTGGGTGAAGCGTATCTTTTTCCGGAGATCCTCAAAAACTGAGCTTCAATAACTGAGGAAGTTACACTGTTCAAACTGTTCTTCAGGTGCCTGTTAGTGATAGCAGTGCAGTACATTTATTTTACTCTACCTTAGACTTTATTAAAGAGGAATTGGGTGTAACTTGTTCCCTTCCATACAGTGGCTTTTCGTGTGTGTGTGTGTGTGTGTGTGTGTGTGTGTGTGTGTATCCCTGTGCAGGCAGTCAGACACACGCCTGCTACTGCAAAGGATTTTTCCTCTAGCTCTGTATAATTCCTCCAGCCTTTTTACAAGTGGAATTGAGCCTAAGAACAGTTAGAATTCAACTGGCTGCTTCTATATTTAATAAATAATAACCCTGCCATGAAATTGTAATTGGCAATAAAAAGTCCTGCAATTCATCTAACGGCTTTCCACCTCCATTGTAAATCTGTACTTCCACTCTGCTGCTCATCGCCAAAAGACAGAGTGTATTCATTACTTCAGATAGATACAACTTCTTCCATAGAAAGGAGAACTGGGATGCAAGCATTTTAAATTCTTTCTTCCCACACTTTCTTTTATTCTCCTACCTCCCTGTGGGCACCGATTTCCTCCATTTTTTTGACCTACATTATGGTTTGTGCTGGTCTTTTCCTAAGCTTTTAGTGTTGATGGATTAGACTAATTTCTCTAGATCACCCTCTTCTCTCTCTCTAGTATCTGTAGTACTGTTTGATCGGAGACCAATGCTGGCAATATAGTCTTAAAGCATGTTCTAATGTATTAATTATTGCTTTTGCCATGTTTTGAACTTTAATTTTAAACTTTTCCTAGAGTTGTATTTTTTTAAAATTCCTGCCCAACAGAAATTCATAGCAAAATTTCAGTTTGCTCTGAAATGAAAAGCTCACTTACTGCGCGGGTTTGCCTACCCCTGCTTTACAAAGGCGGCTCAGCACAATTTTAGCTCGCTGCTGATTTCATCGGTTCAGATTCGGCAAGGAGCAAGGACCATGGAGCTGCAAGGGCGCACCCTTCTTTAAAGAGAGGATTAGATCCCTGTTTACAGAAGCTCTGTCAAAAATTATAGTTGAATGCTCTGGTGGATACTCCAAGTGCTCCTGTGTGCCCACAGAGTTGAGGATAACTAAGCAGTCAGCAGAGTCCAGGTGGGTGAGGAATGACAGCCAGAAGGTTGTGAGTTTGTGTCACTTGTCCACTTTACAAAGCTCTTGCCTATGGGAAAGGAGGCTGCTTGGCCAAGGTCAGAAGGGGGATTTGCAGAGGAGCAAGGAACTTTATATCTTCCCTGAATTCCAAGCCTGCGTCTTAGCTGTTGGATTATTCTTCATCCTCTGCAGTGGAAGAGAGAGGTTTATCAGCTCCAGGCATCCTCTGCACTCTAACAGAGGAGCAACTCCTAAATCAGTGCAGGCTTAAATGGAAATAGTGGAAACAACATCTTGTGTGCAACCGCGAGAGGTAGCAGACAGAGCCAGTAAAGGAGTGAGAGGAGAGAAGCATTTTTCTCCCAAAGCAGATATGAAGTGATATCCGTATGCTGTAGTCTAAGATGGACTAAGAACTGGTTAGAATAGAATAGAATAGAATAGAATAGAATAGAATAGAATAGAATAGAATAGAATAGAATAGAATAGAATAGAATAGAATAGAATAATTTTCAGTTGGAAGGGACCTAGAATGATCATCTAGTCCAACTGCCTGTTAGATTGGTTTTAGTTCAATTAAACATGGGCAAAGAGAAGAAAAATGCTTTTAAGCAACAATATGAAAACTGTATTAAAACCAATTCCTATTTATGTATATTAAAGGCAATATGAGTCAGCGGTGGCTCTTTAAAACACCGCAAGAAGTTGGCTTGTGGAAACCTTGAACTCAGTTTTCCTCCAGTGGCCTTCCTGTACTGCGCGAAACAGAGCTCTGGCCCCGCTGAGGCTCTGGCTCATAGCTGAGAAGACTGTAAATGCACAACAAGATGCTGACGCCAGTTTTAGACAAAATGGGAACTAGTACCTGTGATTGCACAGCCTCTCTGCCCCCCCCCAATGTGCAATAGTGCTCATTGTAGTTAACTAGGACCTTAAGCGGAGGGAGGAGAAGGACAGGACATCCATATGGCTGGTGTTTTGTTCTCTGTGGTCACCCCGTTAATAAGCATATGGTCTGCCGGGCGATGCGGTTGGGCAGGCTGGCTGCGTGCCTGCGGGTGTGCTGGGAGCCAGCCAGGGCTCACCTGAATCTGCCTTTCCCATTTGGCAGCACAGCTTTATTTCTGAGCTGCTTTCCCTTTCCAGCTGCAGCGGGCACGCCAGCGCTTTGAGAAGGGCAGACAGTGCCTTGGCAATCGGAAGCGGAAGATTTTGAAGGAAAAATCTTTCTGGTGACAATGTGAGCTGTGAATTTATTCTGCCGACCTACTGGCATCCCTACGCATAACTACTTGCCAGGACCTGTTAGATGCCATACATGTTGGCTTCCTGCTCAGTTCCTTAAAAGTAGGAATACTCCAAGTGACTGTGTTGACTGCCTCAGTATTTTATAGGAATGCACAATTATCAGGCATCTGTTTCAGTTCATGGGGCTTGGCTCTTTTTTCGCTAAAGCTACTTGCAGTTCCAGTCACTGAACAGGAACCAATCCTGCTCTACAGCAGACTGAATGAATGGAGAATCGGGCCCTTGCGAAATATATGATTTTCTTGATGTTTATATTGAGGGGAACAGAGCAAACGGATTTGACATTTCAGGGTGTCTGACAGTTCCAGTAACATGATATTCATATTTAATGGCATTCTTCTACGTGTTTTCTTCATCTGCTTGCTTCTTTTCAAAGATAATCCCTTAAGGATTGCTTGTTCTTCTGCAAGAGTTTCTAAGCAAAAACAGATAAATGGCTGTGTATCATTTTTGTAAAATGGAGCAATCTGAATTAAGACTACAAAACAGTAATGAAGATGTGAAAAAAATGCCTCCTTTTTAAATGTGTTTAATTTATCTATGGAAGAGAAACAGCATGCTCATATTTTATCATTACTATTATAAAAATGCTATGTGATTGCTATGACTCCATTAGTTTACTATGGGTAAAATTTAGACTTTTGCAAAAGATCTGATCCAAAACTTAAATCAATAGGAAGAATCCACTTGCTGCCAGTTTGGGGATCTGATTCAAAGCTGGATAGACACTGACAGGTCAGAGACCAGGCTGGAGCCCAGCAGAGAGCAGTCATCTCATTCTGTGAAGGCTTTTAATCTTTCAAAATGGAATTTGTTTAGATTCTGGATGAAAATCAAACACAAATTTCTCCGTAAAAGGGAAAGGCTCTTCAGCTCCAGCTGCCAGACTCTAACTCCAGAACCCAGAAATTTGGGGAGCCAGCAAACGCAGTGGGCTGTCGGCCCCATGGCCTGAGATGACACGTGTGGCGCGGCTGGGACAGAGTCACAACCCGGGAGCCTCTGCGGTTGGTAGCTGAGATTCACACGCTTGCAAAAAGTGGCTTGGGAATGGCTGAGATTGGCAGTGTCAGCATGCTGCTGCCAGGCTCCCAGGCATCATGGATCCTGAAATAAAATGCTTGGGAGTGAGGCTGAAACCAGCTTCTGAAATCTTGCTCTGTCGCCTGAATCTTCAAATCCTAAGTTACAGCCATTTCATTCAGAAAGGTGGAGAATGAGAGTTAGAGGTTTCTGTCAAGAAAACCTAGTAACTGTATATTTAGCTCATAAAAGATCTTTGCTATTTCAAGTCTTTGTAGATCTAGGAACGTGATGTTCTCTACACCTGGAGGGGCTAAAAAAAGTGTAAAAATGTGAGTACAAATGCAGGGGGATTAGTTACATCCTAGCTATGGCACGTATGGAGCTCCCTTGCTTCACACACAGCACTGACCTCCAAGAGTCCAGAAATACAGGCATCCCTTCCAGCCACAGCCCAGGCCACAGGGACACTTACAGCCTTGGTCAGTCCTGGCTCTGAGGGCAGTACTTCAGCCTGTTTGGGTATCTCCTATCCATGAGGAACAGATCTGCACTCCTCCAGAGGCACAGCACCAACAGAAAACAACATACATGCTAAGCAACTTGTAAGCCAAAGGAAAGTAAGCTTACGTCAGACAACAGGGGTTGTGTCACTAATGTGTAATTTCTGCTCCTGTCCTGTGCAGTGAGGATGAGGGGACACAGCTCTCCAGTGGTCCTATGCTGCCAAAGTCAGCAGCTGAGCCCCTCTGTGCTGCCCCAGATGTTCGGCTTCTGGAGAGAAGGGCTGTGCATTGGGAAGAACAAACTGACCTTCGTCTTCCAAGGCCAGCATGTATGGGTTTGGATAAGCACAGTTTTTTACAGAAAAGCAATTAACTCGCTGTTCTTTTAGAAGCAAGAAATATCTCTCTCACTTTCTTCCTGCAGTCTGATAGCATTATTTCTTCTTTGCATTTAATATGATTATGTCCAACTACTGCAGTGTGCAGGAAACTCCAAACAGCAAAAATCCAAATATTTTTTCAATTTATTCCCAATACTGACTAAATGCAGCAAAGAGAAATCTACTATAAATTCTCTGTAGAAAGTAATACAGTTGAGCAGATGTTATTTTCTGTCCATTTCAGAGGTGCTTAATTTTTTAAACAATTGGACACATCCGGAACAGTTAGATTGGCTGACTTTTAGCAAATTATCAACAACATACACAACAAATACTGCACACAACAGTTTCTATCAGGGAAGACAAAATACGGAAACACATAACATAGGAGGAACTACATATTCCTGCACAGTCCACCCTCCTACTGCTGCTGGGTTTTGGAGAGCAACATTCATCGTGGCTGCGATGGCACCTCTGCCTGATGTGGTGTCCACACTGTGCTGTACAAAATGATGCCTCTTCATCTATCATGTTTCACAGCTGCAGTGCAGGAAAGGCCAAGGTCTCTGCATGAGGAATTTCTGGCTTAAATAATCAAAATCACTATTTTGTACCTGGTCTTTAAAAACTTTGACTCATTGTGTCTTATTCTTCCAAAGGCACCTGCCTTTGTTTCATCGTCTCCATCTCTGTATTTCACTTTCTGCGGTTGTGCAAGGTTTCCTTCTCTTGCCAGTCAGGAGAATCATGCTGCTGTGGAGAGATACAAGATATGCGTTGCAGATGTCCACCCATGTGTCCGCACATGGAAGATATCAGTGTTGTTATACACTGCAAATGCAGAGGATTCTCTTTAGCTTCCACTGGAGCCATTTACACTCTTAAGTTTCCTGGTCCTCTGGTTCAAGGCTACATTTAAGAAAACTAAATTTGCACAGCTTTTGAGACCGTGATAATAAGAATGGCCAATGAAGTGTCCTCTGAGACAAGTCATCTCTATTCTTCTTCCAAATAATTCACTCTCTTTGTTTAAAGATTATTTTCAAAATTGCTTAATCTTTCCTGTGGTATAATACTAAAGTGTGACGTAAAAAAAAGCTGTTCAAAAATGTTAAGAAAGCAGTACCGCATTTTATTATACATTAGAAAAATGTTGGTTTAGAATAATAATTTGAGAGCATTTTGTATTAAAACAGAGGGAAGACTCAATTTCTCTCTCTGTAAAACTGTCTAAATCTCCTCAAGCACTGAAAGTTCTCAGAGACTTTTCAATATCCTGGCTGAGGAAAACAACAAAGTCAGCTGTAGGAATCAATCAGCCATTCCTTCTCCACAGAGGAATTGTTAGGATTTGATCTTGCCTTTTATAGGCTTTTGAGATTCAAACATTAAAGTCTTTTATTTTGCCATTCATTGCAGAGGTATTCAAACAGTTTGCTTAATCTCGGGGCGGGGGGGGGGGGGGGGGGGAGTGGAACAGACCCCAAACACCAAATTTCGGAGAGCTGGTATGACCTTGTAGAGGTTTGAAAACGAAGTGTTGTATCCTAGAGAATTAGGTTAATTCTAGATGTGATACCATAGACAGCCCATGGCTTCAAATTCTGTGACTAAATGAAAAGAAAACAGTATTTCAGCAAAACCAGCCATCAACAAACTGGGGCAGTGACAGTGACTGAGAAATACTCAAAGACAGAAAAGCTAACAGTAATGGAAGACCCTGTGTAGACTGGAAAATGCTGGAGCAGGGCACAGTATAGCCTTTTATAGCACCATAAGCACTACTTAGAGCAAGTAGCTGGCAAAGCCACAAGAGAAGTCACTCTTGGTTAGTCCTGAGAGCTGTGCACGATGTGGCGTGCAATGTAACTACTGAAAAGCCTCTTATTGCCTGTAATATGCTTGAGCATAACAGCTCTGTAGGAATGAGAGCGCAAAAAAAAAAAAAACCCTAGTCAGTGTAATAACTTTTAACTCTAAGAAGAAGAATTCTGTAAATATAAGAAAGCAAAGTAAGAAGAAGGAAGAAGAGCAAAAAAATTGGTAGGATGTTTCCAAGAAGCTTGGATGCTACCTAAAGACTTCATAGCAGAGGTTCTGAGTTAACCCGTACGATCAGTCAGAAAAAAACTTCAAAAATATTTCCTCCTTTCTTTTGGATAATATATTAATGAACATTTTCCCAATGGTTTTCAGCAAAACATAGTGGTTCCGGGACATTTCTTTTTATCTGATCACATTCCAACCTATGCATCATTCGCTGCTGTTAAATATTGATCACTGGTGCATATGGATCAGTGCTGATCCTTTCTCATTATGACTGGTACTAATTATCTACATGGACCTGGACCGATTCCCTCCTCTGAATGACTCCAGCATCTCCTGGAGAGGTCTGAATATTGCTCAGACACTCAGAGGTTTCTCCGGTCCCTAGAACAGCCTGGTCCAAAGCCCCAGATCCAGGCATGTCCCAACTTGGGAGGGTCCAGAGTCAAAACCTAGTCCTGAATTTTACTGCTTGTGCCCCCATCCCCTGCTATTATTGGCCCTGGGAGACGGACGGCCCTGCAGCCACCCGTCTTTTGCTGCTCATGTAGGCAGGGGTGGGCACAGCCCCACCTGGACCACAGACACGAGTGCTGTGGGCATGTTGTAGAGATCCCTGCTCCAGCAGCTGGGGACAAGGTGTGCTGCGCTGGCCTGAGCGAGGAGCTCTGAATGCCTCCTGAGCTCCCACATGGCCATCCGTGCCTGCACACGCATAAGCACAGGACTAGGTTCTGCCGTGAGCAGGTAATGGGAAACTGAGTTGAGGGGGGCATGGCTGTGAACACACTTCATGTTCTGCTTAGGATTGCATTGGTATCGAGGCAGAGCATCTCCACAAAGCTGAACAAGTTCTGGATTTACATGTGATTTTGCACTCTGATCAGGGAAGTTGTGCACACTCTCAGCTGCTGTCTTCGTGTAAACCCAGGCTAATGCCACTAGAGATGGGGAAAAACATCCAAATCAATGGAGGGTAAGTGAGGTGCCCAGAAAATCGGTGAGTAGAAAGAGAATTGATTATCTTGTTCTGAAGGGTCCTTGAGCCTCTGTCTAAGTGCCTGTACTGGGTGTGCAGCAGGTTTGAGCTCTTTGCAAAGGTAAGTGCGAAGGCCTATCATCTATGTTGTTTTGTTTTTTTTCTTGGTAAAGACAACTTCAGAAGTCAGATAGACACTGACAGGGAAATTGTGATAGCTTAAGCCTAAAAACTTAATAGGGTTTTGCTAATACAGGAGAGCGTGTTGGTGCTTGTATACAGATATACCGTAATTCTGCAGGTAATGGAAATCAAAGCGGGCTGAGCTACCGTAAGTAAGCAAAGCTGCTGAGTAGAATAGCCAGGCTCCTGAGCTTAATGCAGGTCCAGGCTTTTAGAGGTGTGCCGGACTCCAGAGCTGGCAACTTGGGGTGCAAGACAATCCAGAGTTCACAAGGCACATGGCTGGGTCCACATGCGCTGACTTTCTTACTGGCTGGTGATCCTGCTGCTGGAAAGAGCATGTGGATGGCTGTTGTCAGAGTTGTACCAAAGGAAAGCTCAAAGGGATGACGCCAGCTTGGCTTTTTTTTTTTTTTTTATCACTCAGCTGCACTGAAGCCCGACGCCTCTGGTAGCCAGCGGTGGAGCAGTGAGAAGCTGGTTTTGTTGCTGTGCTTTTATGGGAGAAGCTTGGCTGCGTTAACTCTTGCCAAAACAAGCACCTAGACAACTCGAACAAAATCCAGTGATGGAGGTCGGCTCCACAGAAGCCAGCAGCAGCTCCCAGGGAGGCACCGGCTGGCTGGATATTACCCTTGTCACCTGCACTGAAACGTTGACTTTCACTGAAGTGGTGGCAGAAGAGGAGTGGGGATCCTTTTACTATTCTTTTAAGGTATTCTTTTAAGGCGTGCGTTACTTTTCTCACATGCTTGCAGCTTTGGTGCTTTTTCAGCACATCTGTGGGGAGGCAATTAGGATTATTTAGCTTTTTTGCCCAGATATTTGTGGGTTTTTCCCTTGCAAAGACAGCAGACATCATGTGTGAGGCACTTACTGAAAAACAAAATAGTTGTAGGAATTGGAGTTCAGACTTTCAGGTCTTAGCCAATTGTATCCCGTTCCAAGAGGAGACGGCACTGTTTTTCTATAGAGGTATTGTAATTATACATGCATCTTTAATCAAAAGCTTGTATTAGTTTAACACATCTTTTATGTAATTTATTATAGCCATCATCTTGACATAAGGGATTTCTTTTCAATTTTCCAGCTGCAACAAACATTGTACACAAGTGAGAGGGTTTTCTGTTGTTTTGGGTTTTTTTTTAATCATGACGGACAGGTTCTAATTAGTTGGTTTGTTCATTTGCTTTTAACTTGAGTGGGGGATGCAGTGTCTCTTGAAGGCTGCTGTTAAGAATGCACCAGATGAATCATTCAGTAGTGAATGCTGTTGAATGACATGCGAAGTGTACTCATTCATCTCCCCAAACTTCACCCTTGCAATATGTGAATGCAGGAAAAAGATGAAAGTAGTACTGAAATTCATCTTTCCTTCAGATTTCTGTGCCTGCTGTCATTGCTTAACTTTATGCTGCATGCCGTGTGTCACCTTACTGTAGCAGCACATTGTACAAGTTAAGTTCAAGTTATTAAAAAGTCTGACAAGGAGTCCCCTACCATTCCTTCTGGAGCTCAGGACCAAAGAGATCACTTTCAACAGGAAAGATAAAGGCTTTTACATTATTTGACAATATGTTAGGTAGAAGGGGATATGTTCAGAGGCAATTTTGATTTCTGTGAGATTGTTAGTGCTCTGACACAATGCCAGTGGAATTACAACAGGTTTCCACCCGTTAAGGAAAAAGTTGATCTGTAGTTCTACAATTAATTAATGAGGGTCTCTTTTAACATGCTGCTGATACATCTTTTTTCTTGATAAGACAGTGCTTTCTTATCTAGGATTTCAAGTATGAAAATCCTTTTTCCTCTTTTTTTTCTCTCCACGTTAGACTCCTAAAATGCTCTTGAAAAAAATCAGAAGCAACAAGCAAAATATTTTTAACAACTTTCTCTCTATCTCTTTTGTTCTTTCCACAGTTAGGGCTGTAAGTCTGAACAATGTCATGGGAGCAGTATTTTATAATGGTAAAAGTGACAATTAATTCCATGATTAGAAAGTCCCCAGGCAGAAAAATGCTCCTTAATAGGGGAGATTGAGTAAATTACAATAATTAGGAAACCATGGATAGTTATGCATGCTCGTCCATTGCTAAAGGAAACTTGATTCTGTTAGCTAAGAGCTGCTCATTAGACTTGCACTCCTCTGTCGAATGTCTAGCTCTGGCATATATAGCGTGAACTTTGCAAGGAGGTTCACTGATTTCACATCAATTACTAGCTGTTGATAGGCATGGAAATATTTTGACTCTGGAGACAAGTGACAGCTGGTGCTGCTGCAGGAAAGGAGTGATAAAGCACCTGCTCTGATGACTACGGTGTTGAGAAGACAGGGCTCCCTGCCAGCAGTTTCAGCTCTCTGTAAAAGCTCACGTGTGGAAGGTGCTGCTGATACCTGATGACTCGGTTGTCTGTCCTCCACCAGCGCTGCCCACGTTGTGGCCATGTCCTTGCCCCTTCCAGCAAGCCAAGCAGCATCTCTTTCCTCTTCACAAGGGTCTGGTTAAGCAGCTAAAGCAATGGAAGTTTCAGCTTGAAATAGGATGAACGGGTTAAAAACCGGAGCTCAGTGCTCAAAATGTAGCTACAAATGGGGCTTTGGTCTTTTATTGGGATTTTCAGGCATGTTGTAGTCCACAGCTGGCAGTAAAGGCAGGCTGGATGAAGAGCCACCCCACAGGGTGACTCCAGAGCCTATGTGCCAGGATGCAGACAGGGCACACAAGCTATCTCTGCCTGGGAAATGCAGGTGTAACCTATCTTACCAAAGCAGTCATAGGAAAACATGGTCTAAGCCGATAAATGGAGACGAGGCAGTGATACTCACCCAGTACATGGAGCAGTTCCTGTGTTAATGACTTTTTAATGATTTTACCCAATGACAGCTACATAGTGTATCTCACACGCCGCTCGAACTATGGGAGTATGCGCTGGGAGTGTTCCTCCTATGCTTTGAAAGGCCAGCCTGTACCCACCTGAGGTAGTGTCTGTGTTACACTGTGGTGGCAGTGTGACAAAAGTAAAATAATGCGCCTTAGAGCATTTCAGTGCCAAAAAGTCTTGTTATAGGCTGAGTTGTGAATGCCTCCCTGCTCCCCCCCTTCAGAAGTATTTGAGTTTCTGTCTTTTCCTCTTCAGAGCTTAACAACTAAATCCTGCACTGCTTCAGATTAGAAAGCATTTTGCCAGTTCAATTAGATTTTTTTTTTTTTTTTTTTTTTTTTTTTTTTTTTTTTTTTTGGCTGGGAAATGGAGCATTTCATTCACTTGGAGGAATATACATTTCCCCTCTGGTAGTCATTACTGTAGTTCCTTGGCCAGCTGCTCACCAAGGCTTTGCCCATGAAGTCTGCTTTGGGGCCGTATCTATGTGTGCTAACTAGGCTGGCTGTATTAATTACAGCTCCAACCTCCCAGGCCAAAGGAGAGTTCATTACATCCCTTTACAATCTCCCCCATATGCATTTAATCTATGTGTAAAAGGACTCTAAGCGAGTGTCAGCTGCCCTCTGCCAAATACAGTAATTTGTAAAGAACAGAGATCATCTGAACACCTGTGGCCTTCCTCCACTTTAGGGCCTTCTTAACTCTATGAACCTGACAAAGTGCAAACCAGAAACCTGCCTGGAGAGAAGTTGAAATCTCAGAATAGGTTTGCCTCAGTTGTCCAGAGGGTTGGGAGGCTTCATCAGGGCTGGAGGAAGCACCTCCTCTTGCCAGGCCCCCCGACAGCCTTGAAGCTTCCCCAATGGTAGGAGCATGTGCTTGTCCTCAGTGAGGACTGAGTAGGGTTCATTTCTTTTTAAGAGGTCTGCTGAGAAAAGGGGTGCCCTACTTTTATGCAATAGAGTAAAGCTTGGAGTGCTCAAAAGGAGAAAAATTCCAGCCACTGTTCCCTTCTCAGTGGAACTGTGTTCCCACCATCACCTTCTGCTGCCCAGGAGAGTGGGCTGACTTCCATCATCTAGTACATTTTCTTATTTTGTTTTCTGATGTGTAGAGTTGAGCCCTCACCTGTGCAGCAGGACACAAAGGTTTTGTCATTCACACCCGAGGTTGTTTGGGAACTCCAATCTCTCCCCTGCCAGGTAGGAACCCCAGCCACTGGTCCACATGTTGGTGTCCCCCTCCCTCTTGCCCCATGAGCCCTGGTCCCTGTGCCATGCAGCGTCACCACAGCAGTAACACCGAAGTGCTAGAGCTCTCAGGAGGAACAATGTGCATGTCAAATCCACCACAAATGATTTTACACATATAATCTAAATTCCCAATTTGTTTCAAGAAGGACTGTTTGACTCTCTGCTTGTGACTGTCCTTCCCCCACACTGTAGCATTCCCTGTACCTGCATGTTTTAGCCTGTGTAGCTCAGATATTAAACAGGGCTGCATAGCCATGCCAGAGTAAGCACAAATCTAAGAGCATGTGCTGCTTATCCATGGAGCCTAATGCTCTTTACAAAGGTCAGGGCTTACCATCTCCAGCAAAGAGCTGAGAAGACCAACGTGTGGAGAGAAGCTTTGCATAGACTTGGTTTGTAGGACTATCAGGTAACAAAGATTTGGTTCCACGTGTCCTCAGAGCCTCTTTAAGTCAGAATCTGTGGTCTCTGTCATTTCATCCAAATGCAGGAGTCTCTTTATCCCCTGGAAAGCACTCGCTTATGCTATTGCTCATTCTGATTTTCAAGCAAGCCTCACAGAGCATCCCATCATTGAATACATAATAGAAAAATAATAATGGGTGCTGTCAAATTTCTGGAGTAATCTCTGCAAATGCAATCATACATTTTAGAAAAATAGGCATATCAAATAATTCATAAGTAACTTTGCAATCTTTCAGTGGGGGGAGAGGAGGAGAATTAAGTCTACACAAATAAGGTGTCAGGAACTCCTGAACGCAGCCTCTGCAATATGCCAGAATGACTGTTGCTATTCCTGAGATGCTGCTCTGAGAATGTAATAGCTGATCTCCTTGTGAAACAAATCTGCAGTGCTGTTGGCCAGGCTGGCTTCATCTAGCAGCTTAAATGCAACACAGAAGTGAGCTGGCTATGTAACAGCCTGACTAGGAGTAGCTCTGAGCCAGCTGATTTGGGCAGCTTTATACTACCGGCCCTCATACTTCTGAATCCATGGTCCATACAGCCACAGGGTTTGAGTCTGTCTGCCTCTCCCATATAAATATGCCTAGAAAGTATTAATTTCTCCCGTTTTTTGAGATGTTTTAATTGTACAGATTAGGCATACTTAATCATTTTACCCCTTTTTGTGATTAAGAAAAAACAGCATTTCACAGTTTTTAATAGGGCTATCAAAATCATACAATTATGGATGGACCATTGAGTGACCTAATATTATCTCTTCATGTTCAAAATGTTCTAGGAAAAAATAGAGAGGTACACCATGAAAAATGTATCTTTCCTGATCACATTAAAATCAGGCATATCTGTTTGTCTAATTCTGTGGAAGTTTCCTAGGGTGCAATGGGTAAAAAAATCCTGCAATAACTGAATAGTACTGTCCCCTTTTATTATCCATCTTGTACCAAAACATAGCAGAATGGCAAATGTGAATTATCTGCTAGTAAAATTGAACTGTTACCATTTGTTTTTGACTGAAAATCTTCCCCTCTATCCCAGCCACACCTATGGAGGATTTGGGGACAGGGTGGGGGGTGGTTTGTTTAGCTGTTATTTGAGCTTGGAAAGATCACAGCAATTCACATGCATTAAATGTTGTGCACTGAAAGGACCCTGCCTCACCTGTGATGGTGAAGTCAGGGCTAAGAAATACATTTCTAAAAAACCTGGGGATTCACAAAAAAAGATGGGTATAGTTTTGCTAGGTTTCAAAAAGAAGTGAAAGTAATCTTAATAACATAATTAGCCCTTTCCATGAGAAAGTGTCCTGATTTAGTGAATAGTCTTCTTCAGCTTGTCTGTTTCCCTAAGTCTAAAAGGGAGAAAATATTACAGATTTTTCCTCTATATAACACATTAACATTCACAGGCTGTAAGTGCAGTACCATATAGACACAAACTAATGCAAAACTGTTTCTCAAGTTTGGCAGAATAGAAAACGTCAGCTCAGGTCCCTCTCAGCTGTGCCCTTCTTCCAACCATAAGGACACATGGAGAAGTGACTGTTGCCAGCACCTCTGGCAACAGTTGTGAAGGCCTTGTGTGGCAACGCATCCCAGGATCACCAGAACGACTTGTAGCTGTGTGCTGGGAGGATAACACAGCCAGCCTGTGAGACAGCATCTCAGTAAGGCAGACTCTGTGCAGGAGATATGAAAACTATCAGGCATGACTGGTGCCATTGAAATGCATTGAAAGCAGCAGTCCCAGAGGCAAACCTGGGGCTGAAATAGTATTTATGCAGTTTGAATCAGGCTCCATTCCAGGCCACGCTACCAAAAAAAAAATCAACTCCTAGAGGGACTGTTGCCTGCCCACATGTGTTCCTCTCAAATTCAATCATAGTGGAAGCACTTTCAAAGACAAAATATTAAACTTAGCTTTGAACTTTCTCTTTTCTCAGTCTTTCTTATCTTCACATGTGTTTTCCCAGAGCTTTTTGGTGTCAATCAAATTGCTTTCCCAAGATTTTCAGGAGCAACTTGTGTGAACGCTGTATAGAAACACCTTCTCAGTTTTTCCTTGCTAGATGGAGAACGTTCTTTCAAAACACATTTGTGTTACAGGCATGGCCAGTACAATTTCTGCTTCTTGTGTCAACGAGGGCATAAGATTTCCGTGATCTTCCCAGTTGTTAGTGTGTTCCTTACTGAGACAAAGCCTATCATCAAATGAATTAAGAGTGATCCAGCCATTTTTGCAGCTTTTCTTAAGTATCGGGAGGTGGCTTGAATTAATCATGTGAACTTTCACATTCAGGTGACTAACATTTACTACATGGAGCTTACTTCTAGCCTAAGTATTCCATCCACTGTCAATTCTTTTTGTAAGATATTTGGTGTCCCTTACTTGGTTACCTCTTGACAGTCAGAACTGCTACCTACAACTAAAGTATGTGTAATGCACCTACAGCTTATCTTCAAGCAGATTTCTGTCAGGATTTTTTTCACAACCCAACTTGTGTTGAAAGTTTCAACCCAAGAAGAAATATGGATGTTTCCAGTTGGAACTTTAACCAAGTTTGTTCTTTTTTATGTATTAAAGAACCTTTATTTTGTAGCTGGTAAAAATAACAATAACTATGATCCCTTCAGTGGCATCACACTTTACTTCTGACAGCTGATTGTTTAAGCTGGTCACACCCTGGCAGAAATTCTTCATCTCAAGTCTCCACATAAGCGTAAAACAAATGCCATGCTATATTTTAAAGTCCTTTTTCCTAAGACTAATATGTTTGTGTCATTTCCATGCCAGTAGCCTTTACAAATGTACTCCTTACTTGCAGGGTGAATTTTAATTTACATAAAGATTCCCATCAAGATCTGAATTGTTCATGTTTCTATGATACAATAAATAATATACAACTTGTGCAGAGCGCTCATCTGATTACATCTGTATAAGTACCTTTTCGTTCTAAGTACATTCTTTAAGAAAATAGGTCTTATGCATACTTACGTGTGCATAATAACTCAGGTAGGGAAGGACTGCTGGAGGTCACCTGCACCAACCACTCGAAAGCAAATTCAAACTATGTTAGATTGCCCAGGGCAGCATCGACTCAAATTTTTAATATCTCCAGGTCTGGAGATCCCGCAGCCTCTCTGACCTCCCATCCCAGTGTTTGACCACGCTCACGATGAACATTTTTTTCCTAATACCTAATCAAAATGTCCTGTGTTACAACTCTTACTTGTAGTTTCCTGTCCTTTCATTGTGCACTTAGAAGAACCTGGCTCCATCTTCTCCGCACCCTCTGATTAGATAATTGTAGGCAGCAGTTAGGCCCCACAAGGTTCCTCTAACGTTTCTGCTGTGGAGGAATCTGGTAGTATGAGACAGATGGGTTTTATTTATTTTTGCCTTGTTTATTTATTTTTAAAAACTTTATGAATTAATGTCAGGGGTTGTGCCACTACCTTTAAGAGTCCTTAATTAAATTGTGCCGATGAGCGTCTGTGTTTTTGATTTCTTTCAGTGTTGCAGTCCAAAGTGCAATTTGCCTTAGAGGTAAACTGACTATAAATCCCTGACTGGAATCAGTCAAGCTGCATGGCATCTGTCTGCCTCAGGAAAACTAATCTTCCTAGTTTGATTTTTTTTCGTGGGGTGTTTTGATTTTTTTTGTTCATCCTTAATGGGGGCTGTTAAGATAGCAAGTCTGACCTGAATATTTTCAGTATTGAAAGTTCAAGACTCCAGATCTTCTACCACAGGGTCAAAAAAATGCAAATCTAGGCTCTTCCGTTTTCTTGCATGGCCTGCAATTAAAGTGATTATTTCAGAGGGTGAGAAAATATTTTTCTCTTTTTTTTCCCCTCCTTTAAGAAAGTGCAATGCAATCTGCTAGTGGAGAACCTGACCATGAGCACGACAGTTCCCCAGTTTAGCAAGGAGATTTGTGTGTTCTTCTTATGTGTTAAGAAGAACTTTCTTACAAAATTGTTTGGCTTGTTCCATGATTACATCTCTCTTACAATCTCAATTGCTGCAATAGGCTACGCTAGAAACATAATTTTTAAAATATACTAAAGGCACGCAGTAAGACCATTTGCATATTCCCAGAATTTAATCAACAGGCAAGAAGAAGCCATTCAGAGACTTAAGCCACTACTGACCTGTGATATGAGGGATCAGTGCCTCTTCTTCAGCCAGGCAACCAAGGACATGGAGCAGGGAGGCACTAGGTCAGCAAGGACATGAATTCACTATAGCTCTCCTCTCTTCACGTTAAGAGGGCAGCCAGTCACATCAGAAATGGAGTACCTCTCCCTCTTTTTCTGTTTATTTGCTCATTTCTTACCTGGCAACCTATTTTTTTCCAGGCTGTTTCCCAGCCAACCTCAGCAGCTAGAACAAAACTGTTTCACGTTGGGTTCCCGTTCAAGTACAAACATGCTTTGTCCATTGGTAGTTGAACCTCTCCTTCTATTAGGCAACTGCTCTAATATCAGGCAAAGGCTTCTGCACCTCAAGACATGAGCAACAGCACCTCCATTGGGATGGGCTATCAGGTATATCCCCGTTCCACAGCTGCAGTTGGTGGCCCCCAGCAGAGGGGATATAAATCCTGAGAAATGAGTGAGCAAGGAAGTTGGTTGGGGAGAACTGGAAGGAGGGATGGCATCGTGGCACCAAAATGTCTCCCAATGGTTCTGAAAGGTTTTAACTATGGTCTTGATTAAAGCTGCTTGCAGGGATGATCTTTGTCTCAAATATAAAGCAAAATACACCTCTTGCTAGACTCATCGCAGCCTATGGATTCAGAAATTTTGTCAGAGAGACAAAATAACAAGCCTCTTCTACAAGCAAAGGAAAATGCACACAATCTTCAAACAGGTTTTCTGGCTTACCTTTCATCCATGAAGAGGCTTGCTTCGTTGACTAAAGCTGGTTTTAATCTTAAAGCAAATTAGCAAAACATGAATATGCGCTCCAGATGTCAATCATTTCCATGCTCCAAATACAGCAGTCTTGTGGAAGAGCAGCACATGCAATGGTTGTAGTCAAGCCAAGGAAATCCTCTTGACTTTTATTTGTTCTGTGACCTTAATTAAGTCACCAGCATCTTTAGTTTTTCTAATCTAAAAGAACTGGTGTATGACACTAGTCTCTCTCACAGCATTCTCATGTAATGTAGTCAGCAATGCCCATTGCAAAAGCAGCCCTTGCCAAAAGCTTCTACACAGGGGTTTGGGAGATGTTATTATCTTTCTTTTTATCCAGAATGCCTCTGATGTCTGTGCAACATGTTATTAAACAATGTTTTTTGTAAATCACCTTGCTGAGGGTTGTTACAAAAAGACGATTTTTGCTTGATGTACAAACGAGACATGAAATGAAACACCTCTATGTCTAAGCAACCTTAAGGTGATCAATGAAACAAAATCATAGAAAATGCAGCCAGAGTGAAGTTCAAGGATCAATCAGCTATCTCTTTAATCTAATAGCTATTTTTAAGACCTTCACAGATGGAGGTTTCACTGACTCAATCAATCTATATATATATATATATGTTCTATTTTTAAGTCATTTTTTTTTTTAAATTATCAACCTGAATTCTGCGCTGTAATTTTGGTTTGCTGATTTTCAGCCAGTCTGAAGTGGATCTGAAGAAGAGATTATTTCTTTCCTTTTTTACGTCAGTCTTTTTGTGTCTTCAAGGGTATGTTCATATTTTCCTGCAGTCTGCTATTTGCTAGATTAAGCAACTTAATCCATGCAGTCTTTTTGCCTGGCTATATTCTCTAGATCGCTGTCAACTCATTGCTCTGTGTCTCTCTTGAAGCACGGTGCCCAGGAGTGGGCACAGTACAGCTGCTGGGTACACTGGAAGGATTAGAGCAGAGACACGAGACTACTGTCGATCCCATGATTGTGGTTGTTGCTCTCATGGTGGGATGACATTAAATCATGTTTCACTTGTGGGGCACTTTACGTGCTGCATGCAGGGGGGATGTTTTGAAGGCTCACCCAACCCAATGTGATTACACCCACTGCACTGTAGAGTCCTGCACTTCTCCTTTGTTGAATAGCATCTTGTTTTTTTTCCAGTGCATGTTTCCAATTCATCAAGATAATTTTGAATCCTAATCCTAGCCTCCGTGAAGGCCTTTATCACAGTGGGCATCCTATTAATAACCACAGAAGTTTTCATTCTGCAAGTTAACACAGACTGAGAGAAGCTGCAGTGATTTAAGTTGCCTATTATTATAGCTCCTTAATCCCCAAGAATGAGATCTTTTTCTCTTCTCTCTGAATGGCACCTACCACAAATAGATTAATAGAAACTTTGGCTTTATTCCTTTGTCTATGGCCTTTCAAACTTACCTCTCCTATATTCAGCTTTTGCACCTTTTAGGTTATCTTTGTAGTCTGGTTTAATTGTATATTTCTGTAGAGGCTTAGCCTAAAATTGCTGAACTGTTAAGCACTGCTTTTTAACTTGGCAGGAGGGCATTTAAACTGACCATATGTGCTGTGCCCCTATGGTGGGGAAACACGTCTCTAACAGTCGCTGTTGCTCCATAGCTGCTACTTCTGCAGGAATCGTAAGAAGGTTTGAGTCTCAGATCCTTGTTCTGTTTGTAACCGTATCAGTATAATATAGGAATACAGAATTTCTTTCAAGAAAACGCTCTCCTGATTTTATACCAGAGAAAATGGGAACAAGTCTTGCCCCTCAGTTTTCTTCATGTGTGAAAGATGTTTTCTGAAATGGAAAAGACAAACCAAACCCTGAGGAGAACCCACTGATTTCAAGGACAAAAGTGATATGAAATCTTACCTTTTGTAATTTTAATTACCTTCCAAAAAGACACTTCCTTCCAATTCCTGTACAAAGTAAAGCATCCCCATAAAAATAGTACCACCGTGTTTCCGCCACACATTTTGAAGGGAATTTGTTTCCAAGAAATTCAAGAGATTTGCAGACACCCAAAAACGGTGGAGGTTTTTTTGTATAAAAGCTAAGCATCCAGCCCACAGAAGTTGTCTTATCTAGGTCACTCTATAAGCAGCGGAGACAGGCCATCCCAAGGTAGGTGAGATGAATGGTGACTCATCTCTGAGATACTGCTATTACCTAGACTACACTATGACAATTTAGAGTAGTTGTCTCTCTTTGAAGTTTTAAAGTTATGTAAGATGACCCAAATGGTAGATTATGCTGGCAAAAGTTATCGTGCTGGGAAAAGGGAAACAACCTAAACACAGCCTTCATTGTATGCTTGAGCTAATCTCTGGGTTCTGGCACAGAGTGCAGCCTCAACTTGCTCGTACACCAGGTCTTACCTTTCCTGCATGCCTGCGTAAGCCCACAGGGTAGCGTGGCTACCTACCCGGAGCAAAGCTGAGGCTGGCTCCCACAAATGGCTCCCCAGTAGAGGAGGGACCGCAGCTGCTGGCTGGGGGGTGGTTAAGAGCTAAAGAGGCACTAAAGCTCATGGCAGAGCAAGAAGCTCCTCGCCCCTGCTCCTTTCCTGCCATTTCACCTTCCCTCCCCATGCTCACAGCTGAGCCGTTTTCTCTTTGAGGGCAGCAGGAGCCCTGGTTTCTTTCTGCTCACCCATGACAAAGTCATGGATTAGTGGCTGCCAAATCCTTTTAATGAGTGGTCTCCCCTCCTTCTACTCCATCATCAGCCCAGTCAGGTAGGCATGGGTCTCACTGACAGCCTCCTTCCCTCCACCTGCTCAGGACAGTGCCTTGGGGTCACTTCTGTAGGGCCAGCAGCTGGGATCCCTCTTCAACTGCAGCCCTTACCTGTCTCCTCCGTTTTTCACTAGCTCCCACGTTATGGGTTTGTTGTCAGGAACTGGAAGACCCCACACGACTGCATTGACATAACCCGAAACTCATCCCAGTTGCTGGGATGTGAATCCAGGCGACCAATGCATCTGAAGCATTGGAAAGCCACAAGAAGGCAGACCAGGGAGTTGAAGGCTCTTCTGTATTTCATTCATATGGACTGTCTTGTCCTGAAACATCAAAGGAAGGGGTCTGCTCAGGAGCAGCAGGCTCTGGGAGAGGGGTCCCCTATGGAAATTGGGTTTACCTTTATAACTACCAGTTCTGCTGGGCCATATATGTTTTTCCTCTCTTCGACTCTAATAATAATGTGTATATTACTCCTGCTGGATACATTAGGATTTTTTTTCTCCTGAGCTCCCCTGCTCTACGCCCTTCAAACCTAACCGTTATTGTGAAAAATCCTCTCTCTCCTTCTTGTCTTTGCAGAAGAGCAGCAGAACCATCTTCCTCCATGCCATGACATACAGCTTTACACAGTACAAGTTTTTATAAGTGAGAATTTTGCAGAAATGCAGAATATTTTCTCCAAGCTGACCCCATGCTCACCAGACTCGGTGCTTCTCAGGGTCAGACCTGGGTGGTTGCTATGGAGAAAACATAAACTTCACACTCTCACATGGTGAGGGGAAACCTACAGAGCGGCCACTGAAAAATAACTACCCTGCATCTAGAGAGGACCAAATGGGTTTTGGTAGGCCAAAAGGAGGGAGAAGGTTGGGCGTGCACTCACAAAACAGGCAAATGTGGATACGTACACACTTGTTCTTGCAGCGGGAGGATCCTGACGCTTTGAGAGCGCGAATAACTTTTTTTTCTTACTTTCTTTTCTTTGTACACACTACCACTAGGGGACGTTTTGTCATCACGTATCGCTCGCTACACAATTTTACTTTTCCTTACAGTGGTTCACGCTTTCTTTTCAATCTTGGTGCACATCTAGATCATGGAGTGGATGTCTGAATTTCGTAGGGCTTGTGGATGACCCAGACTCACTGGAGCTGGGAAGGAGAGAAGTATTTATTTCCCCCATTTCTCCAAAGGAGCCCATCTATCAATATTCCTTACAAAGTAAGGCAGTTGGTTATTTCACAGCTTGCTGGAGCAACACGAGAAAACTGAAGGCTGCCTCTCATGTTAGTATTAAGTGCTGAACACAGACATTGCTAGTGGTTTTGTGAATACAGAAGTAATATACAGCCACTGCAAATCAAACTGGAATGAACATCACCAGCAGTGATGCATGTTAATTATTTTCTGAAAGAACAAGAATATCTTTTAGACTAAATAATTAGAAATCAACTGGAAAAACTCACATTTCGCTCCTTTTTTCCATTCTCATCTCATTTGTCCTAGGATAACTGACTGGCTTAACCCAAGTCACTACCCACCCACCTACTGATAGGCTTTTTTTCCTTCTCTCCAATGCAGAGAGAGCAGCTGGTGACTCTTTGGATTCTCTTTATTGTCACAATTGCTGGAAATGCCTTTGTGCTATTCTCTAATTGGAGGAGGAAGCGGAAATCTCGAATGACTTTCTTCGTTACACAGTTGGCAATCACAGGTAGCGTATGGGAGGGGAAAGGGCATCTGAACTGCACAGGAATCACTAATAAAATGACAAATAAGGAAATGCAAGTTGAGTGGTGAAGAATTCATTTGCCACCTAATGTCCAGCTGCAGCTTGCCATAAGACAGATGGATGGCTGCTTATCTTAGGGCTCAGTCTGCCTCTGATCTAAAAAGATGTTGCTAGATGTAGTAGTGTCTGTGTCAGACACAGCAGCTGCAACTCATTGATTTCACTGAATCTTATCTTCCGGTCTGAATTTGCATCCACATTTCCCGAAGTTACGACCCCAGCTGTTGTCATGGAACTGTTTAAACTGATCTAGTTTAAGATGAATCTCCTCTTATGTTTTTCTGCTAAAACCCTTTCTTTCTAAAGTATTTCATAATGGTGTTGCTCCATCAATTACGCTCTCGCACTGAAGAGTTAAAATAACTTCATGTTGTTTGGTTTAACCAAGTAAGGGAAATATAAAAATGTAAATGTGGAGAGGAATGTATTCAGCTAATTTTTTTTTTTAATTTTTTAAAAAAGAATTCTGATCCAAGAACTTTGTATTTTTTAAACAAAATGGAAAATGTAAAATTGACATTTGTAAAATGTCAATCTCAGCAACTAGGAAAGACAACAAGAGCATAAGCAGCACGCTGTTTCTCTGTGGCCTTAAATGGACTTAATTTGTGGGGTTTTAAGTTTCCCAAGGGAAAATATGTGCTGTTTCTATAACAATGTCCTGCTAGTAATCCCTGCTTACAAGACAGCTGTGTTGTATTGTTTGTGTATATAGGATATATTTATATGCTTTCTGTTGCTTTTTTGGTAAGATATGGTAGGAATTATAGCACTTTCTCACTAAAGAGCTATTTAATATGTGATTTCCCAGCAATATTGCATCCTCCTTTGATGTCTGTTCTATCTCTGTTTACACTGGAAAAACAAAGGACTTCACTCCCCAATTTTCAACATGCATTCTTTGCAAGTAAATGAATTCCTGCTCATGGTCTCAGCCATGTCTGCCCAGGAGCTTGTCCCGTTTGAAGAACTACTCTCAGTTGAAACAGTTAGACCAAGGTGTGCAAAGTGATGCAGAGGGACTGGCCCATAACTACAGGTGATGTAAGAATTATTGCAAGGTGAGGAGGTGAAGGTTTGCAGTGACTCCTGAAGTGCTGATGGCTGGTTTTCCTATTCACCTGTGTCATCTGTAATAAACGGTTTCACTTCTTATCTCAGTTGTGACTTTCATGTCACTTCCTTTGTGTGCCAGCAGCATTTTCCATCAGATAAGGCATGCTGATAGAGTCTACAGCACAGTTTGGAAGCATCAATCACAGATCAAGTGTGACAGAGTTTCAAGATAGCCAGTCTCTGCTCAAAGAGCTCTCAATCCCAGATGAATATACAGAAGATGGTAAAAGGTAAGCAACCAGGCAGTAGTACAGGCACAGAGCAGAAGAGCAACTGAAGCCCCAGATGGACATCGTCCATTTTTTACCTACTGTCATCAGTGAGCAGAGTACTGGGGGCAACCATCATGAGAAGGGCTTTGGAAGAGAGGAGGGTGGAAAATGACCCTGTGTGTCCATCTGGCATAGAGGGCACAAGGGCTGGGCTTGCTGCCAGAGCAAAGGCACAGGTAATACATACACCAGCATGGTAATAGAAGATGGATCCTAATAGGAAGAGCTCAACTAAACAGCAAAGGGTCTTGTCCTAGTAAGAAAACAAATGTATTTATTTACTGCAGCAGAGAAAGAACCAGCATAAGGACATGGGTGTTCAGGTCAAAGGAATAAAGCAAGAAGCAGACAGGAGTGTCTGGACCAGGGTAGCTCAGGAGAAGGCTGGTCCACACAAGGTGTACCAAGAGGAGGCTACTGCTGTTGCAGGTAAGGGCCCAGGTGGGAGTTTTGCCATTTTGGACCCATAGGAAAGGCTGACTTTTTGGATTAGAACAGAGGTGGATAGAGAGCTATTCACTAGGGGTTCAAATACCATCTACATGAAGGGAGGGGAAGGCATTGCAAGTGCAGTTTTGAAGGAGCTAGAATGATCAGCGGCAAAGACAACAAGGCAAATATCCCATTAGACATGGGCTGCAAATAATGCTATGCAGCTGACATTACGATATTGACTGAGGTCCACGGGTTCCACTTGCTGATTCTTCTGACCTCCCCTTCCCTAAAATTATCCCTGACTTTTAAAATCAGAGCTTCAAAGTGTCTGAGTTCAACAGTCTGTTCCATTTCATGTTACAGAAATTCACATAGAAAACTCACTTGACATTCACATCTGCAATGTTAAAAGAGGTAACACCAGCTTGAACAGCAAGGCTCTTTTCAAGCAATGTTAACTTCTTTTTTGTGATGCAGGAGTCAGAACTGTAATTTATCTTCCCGCACCAAGAGTTTCTGTCAGTATTTTGGCACAAAGAAATGACTTAATTCCTGAAATGGAGCCATTTCACTTTCTTATCTTCAAAAATATTAATAAGAACAAAGCAAGCTGGCAACAGTCATCATCCTTTCACAACAAGTTATGAGGTAGACGCAGAACATTATGGAAACAGTGGCTTGTCACATTGCTTTGACATGCCAGGCATATTTAAATCCTACCAACTAAAGCCTAATCTCCTGGCAAACAGTTTCTGCTTAGTCAATATTACTACTTCCATCTATTTTGGGATTCTTAAAATATTTATTGTTTCTACCCCAGTAGCAGAGAAAAGAATAATGGATATAGCTTTATCAATGTAGGCATTTGAAAGCCATTTAAAAACTTTTTGTCTATTGATCTGTGGCTCAATAGTTGAGTAGTGTCCTCAATTCTCACATCTTCCCACTAATGTAGTATCAAAATGAAATGAAAATATAGCCTTCGTGTTAGAATAAACAAGGTATTCAAAGCAAATTGTGCATAATACATGAATAGGAAATGAGCACTGTTGTTCTCCTTGACTGGTTGCCAAGCCAGATGCAGAAGAGAAGTAACTAACTGATTGAGGCTTCTTTCAACACTGCCAGAATTCAGTGATTTAACCCACTCGACAAATTCAGAGATAAGACTTGTACTGATCCCTTACTACACCGTAATTCAATGTGGTGCTCGAGGCTGCAGAGATCTGTAGGAACGTGAGTAATCCCTTCAACTTCAGTGTGCTTAAAGGTGCTGATGAAACCTGGATTCAGAATATTTCATATTAAATATATGCCTATACAATGCCTGTGTCAGTACCTCATTTAAGTCTCTGTTTAATTCTCAGCTCATGCATAAATCTCTTTGAAATTATCTGGGAATTAAGCACTAGGAAATCAGCTAAGAGTTAACAACTGAGTTGAACAATCATACTAATCACTCAGCATCAGCTAATTTAACAAAGAGGAATATTGCCATGTTTGCCTTGCGTTCAGTTTGCTTTCGGGCATATTCCTTTTTTGTAAAAATATTTTTCTTAGAAACAAACTCATCTGTGAAGATTGAAACTAAAGCTAGGTTTCCTACAGATTTCTATCTCCAAGGCAATTTAGTTTCTCAGAAAGTGTAAGCTCTGAAGATTACCCTGTGAAGAGGGTATTTCTAAACACTTTTTCCCAAATAAATTTATTCTGAATTTAGCACATGTTCATGGCATAGCTATCTCTCCTGGCAGGAAACCTCTCACATCTCTCCCTACCTGATGCTATTTCACATAACTTCAGAGTCGTAGTGTCTTTAAGATCTTTGCCTCTGATTGAATTCACCGAGTGGTTCAAGATCAAAGAGCAGGGTCTGACAGACAGGTAAGTTCACAGGTGCTGTATCATGCTGCAAATTTTCGAGCGAAATATGGTTGTTTTCAGAAAAGATGTTTTTTCCACACATTTATATCCATTTAAATCACTTTACCCAGCTTTACCAAATGAAGGCCTTCTTAACTCTACTCTCAAAATGTAAAAGCAGCAGATATGAGCATATATAAAACACAATTATTTGAGTAGCATTGAATCATAGAATCACTGAGGTTGGAAAAGACCTCTGAGACCATTGTGTCCAACCGTTAACCTAACTGCCAGGTCCACCTCTAAACCATGTCCCTAAGCACCACATCCACATGTTTTTTTAACACTTCCAGGGACTATGATTGCACCACTTCCCTGGGCAGTCTTTTCCAATGCCTAACCACTCTCTCCGTGAAGAATTTTTTCCTAATATCTAATCTAAACCTCCCCTGGCACAACTTGAGGCCGTTTCCTCTTGTCCTGTTGCTTGCTACCTGGGAGAAAAGACCAACCCCCACCTCACTACAACCTCCTTTCAGGTAGTTGTAGAGAGCGGTAAGGTCTCCCTTGAGCCTCGTCTTCTCCAAACTAAACAACCTAGCCGCTTCTCATAAGATTTGCTCTCTAGACCCTTCACCAGCTTTGTTGCCCTTCTTTGGACATGCTCCAGCACCTCAATATCTTTCTTGTACTGAAGGGCCCAAAACTGAACACAGTGTTCGAGGTGCGGCCTCACCAGTGTCGAGTACGGGGGCACTATCACCTCCCTGGTCCTGCTGGCCACAGTGTCTCTGATACAAGCCAGGATGCCATTGCCCTTCTTGGCCACCTGGGCACACTGCTGGCTCATGTTCAGGTGGCTGTCAACCAACACCCCCAGGTCCTTTTCCGCCAGGCAGATCTCCAGCCACTCTTCCTCAAGCCTGTAGCATTGCATGGGGTTTTTGTGACCAAAGTGCAGGACCTGGCACAAGGTTCCATTGAACAAGGAATGTCATTTATTGGCTAAACAGTCCATTCAATAAAAACTGTTATTATTTGACCAATTCTAAAACCAATCAAGTAATACACTAAAAACCTCTGCTGAAAAGTATTTTACTTCTCATTATTCTTCATCCAGCTTCAACTACTACTGCCAGAGGATTGTATTTAAGTTCCTTTTAATGACCGAAAGTGCATAGTTTATTGAGGTTTTTTTTCTCCAACATTAACATCTGGAAAGCTGGAGCTGGAAATGTCATGACCATTAGCTCTGTGAGTTTCTCTTTCTATTCCAACATTTAGCAGAAATCAGTACCCTAAGAACAGTGTTAGATTTTGTCCATTGTTAGGGGTAGAAATACATGTTGGCACTTTACCACATGCTCAATTTTAAGCCATAGGCTGACAGACTTTGTGGGAAATACATGCTCACTTAGGTATTGCTGTGTCTGTAATGAAGAGAGAAAATAAAAAGAACATCAGGTAACTTCTATGGTAGCTTACATATAAACAGAAAAACAAAAGACAACCTGTAAAAGTATTTAGCTACAGTCTATATTGTGATATAAATACCAAATCCTAAGGGATGACTTGACAATGACATTAAAAAGACAAGAAGCTATTTTTAAAAGTGTCTCTTTATATTGCTGCTACCTTCTTCGGTTGCTCCCAGAAAGCTGGACCACAGGAGGCCTTGATCCTTAAGCAACTGCACTCATTTTAGTGAGTGTTTATTAAAAGCCAATACACTGAAAACTTGCTACAAGAGGGTTATATGAGCAAGTAGGTGGAAATGGACCCTGCTAAAACAAGGAGTGTTTATTTTCTGTGCTGCTTCTGCCCAGAGAGAGCATGATTGTGGGGCTAAAACCAACTGGGCTCAGCCACCGACTTCTGGGATGGCTTTGGTTAAGATGAGTGAAGGCAAAGTCTGCCAACTAATCTGCTAGTTAAATGCACTAAATAGGTGCATCTAACTCTACTTCTATAACAGCTAAACATGAACGAAAACATTAGAAGTTGTCCTTCCTGGTTTTCTACACCAAAACCACTACACCACTGACTGCTTTAATGGACTGTGTCTGTCCTTCAATATTTTTCTTCTATGTGACTTGAACGAATGAAGATGACTTGTTACTCCCTGATCTGTACAAAAGCTTAATATAATAACACTATTACCAAAATTAACATGTAGAACAATATTAACAGATAATTGTCTCTGTTCCAGCTTTTCATCTGGAAAATCATACTTGTAATATTTCCGCACTTCAGAGAAATCATACATACAAATTCATCAGTTTTACAAGTACCTTAGACATCACATTGATTATGAGCATTAGAAGTTAATTGCATAGAGCCAATTAGCAGCTAACTCAGCAAGTCATCTTAATGGAGGTGGACTGTTGGCAGCCAAAGAGCCCATAGAGTTCCCAGTTATACTGGAAAACTTATACCTTGCCAGCTGGGTCTTGGCTGGAACCTGACATCTGATTTACATGATTGCCCACCCAAGACACAGAAACCTAATGCAGAATGCTGAACTGAAATAGAGTTTATTTCAACAATTCCCAGAAATCCATGGCTTTCTCCCCTTTCCACACCTCTATTTTCTGCTAATTTGTCAGAAAAAGACTGAGGAAAGGTGAGAGGCGTCAGTATCCTACCTGAAGAAAAGAAGACTTGGAGGAAGTTACAATTGTACTGCAGAGTTCACTGATAAAATTGAAAGAAGGACATGTGCATTTCTTATGTTCATTATGTCCTAAAACCTCTTGAAAGTGTAATTAATGTATGATAAGGAAAGACTCTCTGCTAATGGATCATCTGTGTTCCACACTACATGTTCCCATCACTACTGAAAAGGATATGTCAAAATTGGGAAGGAAGAGTGTCATTTGTTAATATTTCCTCAGGCATAGACACTTAAATTTGCCGGAGTACCCAATGGCATCTAAATACCCCAATTTTGGAAGCAGACTGATTCCCGAACACCTACCTGGAAGTCCAACAACTCTGCAAATCACCTGAGTGTACACACAGCTTGAAAAACAGGGAAAGAAAGAAATTAGACCCACCTTTCCTCTGCAGGACAGAGAAACTATAACGTTTAGTACAACTGTTCATTTATTCACAGAATAAATGAGAATCAATTTACCAGGAGCAAAAATAGTCTCTGGGAGTAAACACAACAACATTAACATTACTTATTCAGTGCATTCCATGAAACTATGTTGAGTTCTCTGGACTGGGAGTGAATAAGAAAATTCATTGCATGGCTGCATTAGTTGCTTGGAGAAGAAGCAATCATTTTCCATCCTGATTCTGCCAAGAAGATGAATTCAGTAACTGGAAAACAACATGGGACTTTAAGTTAGGTATGTGTTAGTGTACCCCCCAAAACTGAGACATAATGCAGGATAAGATAAATATGGTCACTGTCTGCAGTACCCTGTGGTAGCACGTGGCACACCAGATTTGATATCCATTGCCATTTCTAGCGATTTAATACCACCTAGCAGAAGCTCAAATTCTCCTTTGAACTTTAACTCAGATTTGAAGATGAGTCATAGTACCCTAGATGATAGTAATAAGTAACTTGGACAATGATGTTATACAATTCCAGTTCGATATTATGAATCATGTTTTACTATACTCTTAGATTTCTTATGTGAACAGCCAGGAATATTTCTGTATGTCTATATATAATCATTCTTGTCTGCATATATGGTTAGTCAACACAAGCCTCAATCTTTCCTGAGGAAAATCGAAAATATCCAATACATGCATCCCTCTTAAAATGCATTTTTTCCAAAACCCAGCTTGAAATAGATGGGGTAAAAAGTGGAATATCCTCAGAAGTTAGGCAAGAGTGAGCATTAGCATCAAAACTGAGTGACAGAAAGAAGCTTTATGCAAAGGAGGAGACGTATAGCCTCTTTTGGGGGTATCAAGACCTCTATTTCATAGTGTTTGGTCATACAGCCATTGGAAAATGATCATGGAAAACAAAGTAGATTTCATGTTTTAGAGGTGAAATGATGAAGGTAAATTCTGACGTAGAGAATTTGGCACCCTGAAAATGCATCGTTCCAATCCAGTCTAGTAGCGTAGGAAGAACAGTGATATTGGGACTGGCACGCAAACATTCAGTCTAGTTACACAACTTCCTTGTGAGCTTTAATGTAAAAGAAACTGCTTTTGGTGCAAAATGAACTGTCCTTGAAAAGGTAAAGTTATGCTCCCAGAAGGCTGGGGCTCTAAGTAAAAAGGTGGCCTTGAAGGACTGGCAGTAATCTTGTGGTCTAAGGCAGTTGGATTGCCTTTGCCTTCTACGTACGTGGGCAAAAGAATCGGAGTCAAGGACGTATGCTAGGAAAGACTAAGAAACAGCGATGGAGTTGATCTCGATGCAGTAGCCAGAGAGTTTTAGTCTAGAATATGGTACCCTAAAAAGCAGGCTGGTTAGTGCCCCACCAGGGAGCTCTTGTAGAGGTGGGACACTCCGAGAGTGTAGAAAGGAGCTGTAGGTTTGCTGAAGACTACATCTTCTGCTTTAATTTCTAATTCCAAACAATTCAAATTGTTTTTAACCAGCCTGGACCCAAACTTGTGTACTATATAGTTTGCCTAATGCTCACGTATTTTTAGATACCTTCTTAAGAGCTCACTGAAAAGTCCAGGGCTGGACACAATATTCATGTTTGCTGTGACTATCCATTGTAGCTCACTGCGGTAGGAAACAGTAGCACTGGCACAAAAGCAAAAAAAGCTGAAATGCTGTATCTATAACAGCAGAATGCAATGTCCCTCCCATTAGTGGAAATATAAAGATAATGAGCTCTCCAAATTTGCTACTGGAAGCAAGAATGGTCATCCACTTAACAACGCTGTAATGACTGTTATTTATATAGCCTACTTTAATCTTACGAATGCAGGAACAAGATGTCCATGATTCATGGTTTGTAATTAATGCAATCACTACCCACTAGCCAGACATCCTTAAATCAGTATTTTTCAGCCTGTTGTCTCTGAGTGGTGGTCTTCAGATCCCTTACAGGTGGCAAAACACACTCTGCAGCATAGCTCCAACTATAGAGCTGAGGTGCTCACAGGGAAGGAGAACACATGAAAAAACCCTCTTCTTTCCTATTTACTTAATGTACAGCATCTAAATACTGCACTAAATTGTTCTGGAAGGGGACAGTTTGTGTGTTCATCATCCATAGGTGCTCAGAGTGGGATTTTCAAAGAAGTGCCTTAGTAATAAAAAACAGCAGACACACTCTCTCAGCTTGCTAATTGCTCCAGTACCAATTTCAGTGTAGGATATGCTGATGTGGTTTTTTTCACGTTGCACAGGACCACCTGGGACCCTGAGAATTTAGGAACAAATATAAGATGCCCTCATTCCGTCGGCATCTCGGTCACTGTAACACTCTCAAGCCAGAGAAAACTTTTTTAACTTTTATTTTGTGGAGCCATAACATATTTTCAGTAGACGTGTGGATTCCAGTACAAAGAATTTGAGTCTTTCCTTATATAACCTTTAGGGACTTAATAGGCTTTAGTCCACAAATCCCCCTGCTTCTAAAGCAGTGAAAAACTAGCTACAGTATGCTTATAAATATTCAATACAGTACGCAATAGTTATTCCTTTGCAGTGTATATGTATGTTTAAAACCACAAGCAGGCACCAGACTTCTGTTCCTAAGTCACCTGGGAGTGCCTTTGAATGCCATCCCTACAGCTTGAGCCTCTGGACACTCCCACAATGGAAATAATAATATTAGTGGAACATCTTGTGACAATCCTATCTCCCAAAATTCACCCCAGATCATACATTTTTAAACGCAGATGGAATCAGTCACTCTGTTTGCTTTTCCTGCGTAATAAGTCATTTCTGAAAGGATTAAAAAATGATGAATGGACCTTAGATGTCCTATCTTTATACAAAGGCACTGTCTTCTCATTTCAACAGGCACACACAGCCTAAACTTAATTCCACTTCCCCACCTACAGATTTCCATATAGGAGATCCGCATTTACCATTTCTATTATTTTAAAAGGAGCTGTCATTATTTCAGATCTTTGCATACAAATGCTTTTCCTGACTAGACATCTGTGTGACTAAAATGAAAGCATTTCCTTTCAGCAGGTTTTTGCTAGTAGCTTTTTTCCCCCCTTTCACTTTTAATGTAATTTCTCTAACCCTGTGCCGAGACCTGCACTGTGCAGCTAAATTACTGCGCCATCACAGCTCTGCTGATACCAGTAGGGCTGTGTGGAGATTATAAATGTTTGCCTGGCCAGCTACAGCACTTTTGAGGGCTGTAAGACAAAAATGCAATGTGGTCTGAGTCTGTACATTAGAGTGACCATGTGGTATTTGAAAGAAATAGCAAAAAGAACAATATTCTAATCTTAGTAACTTTTCTAGTTAACCTAGTGGAATGTGAACTAAGCAAATATCTTCAGACACCTTCTTTCTCTTATAGGTAGGCAGCTGAGTACTTTGGTGACGACCTACATTTGCAGGTCTTTGATCCAAAGTGATTTTAAACTGCAACCTTCTTCACCTGAGGAAGTTACTGTTATTTGGGGCTTTGAACCTTTTGTTTTATACAGCATCATTATTAGCAGGGAGGGTGGAGGGAAAATGTTCTGTTAGCTTCTTGCCATGTGTACAGAAGTAGGTCTAAAGAAAGCATACAGCTCGACATCAGTCCTGGGAAGCAGAATGGGACATAACTGTCGTAGAGATAATTGGATTAAGTTTCATGACTGCATTCTTGCACACTGGTATTCATTTTAGGGATTATTCATGCTATCTATTTTAGGTGCCTCACTGTAGGTATGTAAAATGGGAAGTCACTCTCCTTGTGCTCCATTTATAACCAATAGAGGAAAACACTCTGAGCTGCCTTTACGTTTCACTGACTTGTACAGAAGGATTCAATTCCTAATTTAGATCCCTAAAGTTGACTATATAAATCCCTCCAGTGTTCGTATGTCACCAAATATGTCAGGATTACTATTCATCTTCGACAACTAAGAACCTAATCTTCCACCATTTCAATCAGACCTCAGAAGGCTCTGACTCAAAACCCACCCGCAAATACAAAGTTTTACGGAGAAGGTATTTCTCAGTACTTTTTAATTTATTTATTTTTAAGCTCAGCAAGGCATATCAACATGTTACCTGATGGAAAATGCATGATTATTTCTTTTGTGCTCAGCTATGTTTCTAAATGACCATCTGGAATTTGCCCAAACTTTTCTGGGCTCTGCCCAAAAGACAATTTATTCAAGTGGGATCTGGAAAAAAAGTATAGCTTAAATGACAAATGTTATTCCAAACCTGTGCAGCAACACTACAGCTGCATGATTAACCGTAAAGGAGAACCTTTGCAGTGCAGATAACTGCCATGCCCTGCTGCGTTAGTGGAAAGAACAACCTGAAATTACTGAAGGATGTAATGTGGATATGGATGCATTTTAGTAGCTCATTCTGTTTCTGCATGCATTTAATACACACACACACACACACACACACACACACACACACGCACGCACACGCACACTAAAAGCTTTGTCAGTGTTAAACTGAGGTGGCTAAACTTCATAGTCCAAACTTTGAAATCCAAAAGAAACTTGCAGGTAAGCCATGTATTTCTCCACTCCTATTAAGTTAGGCAGACAGTAGCAAGAAAGAGAGAAGGGTGAAGACCTGCTTAACAAGAACAGGAATACTCAAAATAGGGTGGAAATTACAGCTGAACAAACCCCCAAACATTTCACTTCCAAGTCAGACTTTTTGCTACTTCTTAAGGAAGAGGGATAACAGCACTGAAAAGCAGAAGTGGTTGGTTGATCACGCCTATTTCTTAGACGGAGAGGTTACTGATAATGAAGACAAGCAATTTTGCCTGCAAGGTGCTTGTACTTTCATTGTAAACTAGCAAAAGAGAATGACAGACAAAATATTATCCGAACATGACAGAAGCCTGCAGACTAGAAGTGGGGAATAAGGGGTCTTCAGGATGAGGAAACAGCTTGCTTTGAAGCTGTGGGAACCTGAAGAAACACAACAAAAGGAGGAGAAGTTTAACTATTTCCTAAAAAAAAAAAAAATCAGTATTTTACGTGTGTGTGTGTGTAAATATTTTTATGAACTGAAGAAATAATGTTAACAGCAAAAATCAGATCCCATCCAGTGGATGTGCCAGGACAGCTTTTTATCTACTGGGTTTTTAGTATAACCTTAACTGAGGAGATGAGTAGCACACCTCTACATTTTAAGGTGGTGTTCTATGGATGGACGTTTTCTAGTCTTGAATGGAAGAACTGATTTCTATCCATTTTCACTTTCCAGCTCACATAGGCAGGGAGAAAACCAGGAACAGATGCCACATGTGGGACAGATGGAGATCCTTCTTAGAAAATGGCTTTCCCATGCTACAGAGATAGGGACTGTACAAACACTGGTTTTCTAATGTATTATGGGATTGCTGGAGTTACTGCTATGCTACTACTATGTCCAGAAAAACAATTTAAGGTATATTAAATATGGTGATTTCATACTGCTCCTTAGGAAATTGTCTCTCCAGTTATATCTGGTAAGTCAACTGAAGTACAAGAAATGTCATTTTTTGCTCAGTCTTCTTTGTTTTAATGAAACAAACAAAATATTTAAAAATCAAGGGGACGTTCTCTCTTATTTAAAGTCCTTACTCAAGAACTGCAAGGCCATGGACCTTTGCTTATGGAATTCAGCAGCAGATCACCTCTAAAAGGGCTGAAAAGCAAAAGTGGCTTTTTCTGTCAGCCCTAGCATGGAATCCAGCATCACCACTTCTGAGGCCAGCTTTGTACATAACCCTGGAAAAGTGAGGGTCATTCAGTGTTTTGTTCATCTCTCTAAAAGGAGGATACCATGTCACCTCTTCCATCTTTCATTTACAGAACCAATTTAAATTTGGGTTCCTGGATTTCCCTGACAGAGGCACATGCAGGCACACAGCAAGCCTGACACATTTTCAATACTGGGCTTGTTAGATGGCGCAGCCCATTTGGAGTAAACCTCACAGTACTGGCTGCCTGGGACCCGTGAAGACTGTGCTACAGCATCAGTTCACTTGTGCAATATATGCATTTCCAATCTCTGATGATCTTCTCTGATGAGTTTTTACAGCTCTGTGATACTCAAACTCTCTATGAAACAGCAAATAAATTTCTTTGTGTCAAAGAGTTATTAGTGGCAAATCTCATTGCTCTAAGTCAGAAAATCTCATGAAATTTTAATGCACAAAAGACAACACAGCACAAAAAACCCCACCCACCTGAAATCTTTGCTTTGCAAAGGTATCTAATCTAATATTAATAAGTGTCAACCACATCAGTTGCACATCAACCTAGTTTCTCTGAAGGCTCCTCTCATAATATTATGCTGCAAAATCTTACCTCTCTCAAACACTGAAGCTTCTTAAACAAACAAATCAGTAGTGAGTCCTGTACCTTTGCAACCTGGCTATAAGTGAAGACTGTCTCTAAGCCCCCCTGCATGGGTATGCTAGCACTTGTAGCTTAGCAAGTTACTAACTGGAATAGCAGCCCCATCACCACAAGTACGGTTTTCATCAAGTACCTTCCAAGTGCCCAGTTTGCCTTCCATGCAGTAAGTAAACTAACAACTTTTGTTCAAAATATGGCACCTTTTGCACTCTCCAGGTGTTTCTCAAAAGCACTTTTTGTCTCTTCTACAGTAAAAACTTGTTCAAACAATTTTTGAGTTGCATGGGCAACTGGCTTCTCAGATGACTGTGATCTCATTGTAGAGTGGGTGGGACAGAGGTTCAGTGTTGGCCATCTTCTAAGGCCTTGGAGCAAATGAGTGGCTGATGGAAATCAGCATGAAAGTGTTTTGCACTGTGACTGGGGGGGGAATGTGAGCATATGCTACCTCAAGTATGGATTTTCTGTCAGCGATGACATTGAAAACTTGTATTGCACTCTGAAGCTGGCTTATTGTAAGCACATACCACCTTCAAAGGCACGTAGCATGGAGCAGCTAGTGTACTTAAATTTAGACTTCAGCTCATTGCCTGCTACTTTCTTCTGGATACGGTGAAAACATCATAAACTGCACCATTGAAAATAACTTTTCAGTGCTCTTTCTGGGAGGAACAGGCTCCCTCCTATCTAGACCAAAGCTGTCAAATTATCAAATATCAACATTTAGAGCTGGGAGTGGAGGATGGGGAAGGGAGCAGTGGAGAGGGGGAAAAGAAGGCAATACAGTTTACTCATGAAAGGGAAAGTGTATTCCACTAATACACCAAAAGGGAAAAATAATTCCCCCCCCCCCCCCCCCCTTTTGGGGGAAATCATATGTCAATAGAGAAATTGTTATTTGGGATAAAGATTTTGAGGCCAACTGAAAAAATAAATACTATGTTGACAATTTGATACTGGCTAGGTTGGTCCCTGTTGTCTGTGTGAAGGTCTTAGATATTCCAACATATTCTGCAACCTTTATAACTGTGATTTACAGAAAGATTTCTTAGGCTACAAAACCTGAACCCTGCAGACAGTATAAAGCTAATGCTTAGTTTACAGCAGAAATAGGCAAGATAGACAGACAAAAGATTAAGAGAATTACAGCAAACTTTACAGCAAAATCTACAATGAGGAAAAAAATACACTGAACCCAGGGCAGCTGCCATGATGGGAAGAGTCCCCAGCATGCTATGAGGTTTGGCAATGCTCATTCAGCTGCTACAAGCTGCGGCAAGTATCGTTTCTCTCCTCTACCTGGGGAAACCTGCAGGCCACCTGCACAGGATCTGATTTTGAGAGAAATCACATCCTCAGATGAACTCTCAGTCCTTTAGATAAAGAGTAAATTCACATGTCTGAACATTACATTCATGGACATTGTTGAGCAAGGGATGACCTCAGGAGAGGGGAAGATGGCTATTTAATGCATTCAGAAACTAAAACAATATGCCACTTCCTCAATAAACATCAAGGATGTCTTTCAAATAGCTCCATTATTATTTTACTGAGTGAAGCTCTCACAGCACGTGGGCACAGAAAGCCCTTTTTCCCTCTGTGGCATTCACAGCTCTCCCAGAGCCCCAATTTTTGGGACAGACTCACGTTAGCAGGTGAGCAAGAGCACCTTCGCAGGACTGGGCATCTCCAGAGCCCCCATGGTTTGGGAGGAGGACACTCATGCGTACCAGGAAGATGCTTCAGCACGTTCCAAAAAGGATCCTTTTGGCATCAAGCTCCCCAGCAAACCATGCTCAGACACCCGTTTTCTTGAACTGGAGGGAGAGTCAGAGTCAAATCAAACCGGTAACTGACAGGAGAGCAAACACTGTCAGCTTGAAAGCCACGGCACTAACTCTAACAGAGCACATCTCAATGTATTACAATGCATTAGAAGTATTAAAGCACTTCAACTTGTGTAGTTTAGAAGTTATAAGCACAAAGGGCATTTGCCTTTTAATAATGTTTTTATGAGCTGCCTGAGTGGTTTGCAAGCAGTTCAATATCCATTGCTGCATACCATTACTGCTGTATTTTCTAGAAGACTGCTTGGGAAACACAAGAAAGAAAATGACTGTGATCAAAGTGAAATTACAATACACAATTGCATTTCTGTGAACGCTCTACCCAGCTAATAAAAATAGACTGGAAAAAATTGATTCAACAAGATCCATCAGAAAAACAAAGCAGTGCTTCCAAAACCATACCCCTTACAGGTATGCTTTTAAGTAACTCTGTGCTTCACTTACATGGTTTATAATGCCAATGTAAATTTGAAAGGATCTGGAAAAGGAAATGTTTTTGAGTTCTTTTATTGGATTTCTTAGTGTGCAGATAATGTCACAAACAAAATATTTTGCTCTTGTTCAGGACTAATTTGATCATCCTGAAATGTCACAAATAAATGGACTACCTACTCTTGCAAGATAGCATTATGCATTTTCATTTGTATTTCCAAATCCTTAAACACCCACTCATTAGTATATCAAATATATTTTCAAATAAGTGCTTTGGCAGGTTAGCATTGTTTTCAGCAAACAATGTTTCCACAATGTATTTTTTATGCTTTGCAGGAAATGTTCTTGAAAAAATAGTGATGTTACAAATTCATTGGATTGCTGGATTTATATAGTCTGTGGCTTATGTTATCTATTTCTCCTAAGAGGTTCCTAAAAATATTCACATCCCTTCTTGGTTTACCATTCATTGCTCCAGAAGTGGAGAAAGATACTTTGATCTGCATGAAGCTTTTCACACAGAGTTACGTTTTTGGTGTGAATTGTAAATAAATACAAAAGTTCATTTCCATTAACTATTTGGAAGACGTTCCAATTTCAGAAGGACTTGCTAGGATGCTGACTGAGAGGATGTGGAAAAGGCACAAGTAAATTGATTTTAGCTTTTAAGTGGCAGTTGTTGTTTACACTCTTTACACTCATCAGTCTCACCGAATTACCTGAAGAGAAAATCCAAATTTCTGGATATTCATCCCAAAGATACCTAGACCTTTTTGGTCAGGAAGAGAAGCCAGATATATTGAAAAAACTAGTTTTCTTTGTGATTTTAGCATGCCGTGGTTTCAGTTTTGGGCTGGGATTGCAACCTTGACACAGCTGCTAGCTGGCTCAGCCCTCGAACCAAAAATCACATCTCATCCAAAGACTCTTGATACTGGTGAGAAACTTTGACTCCATTTTAGCAAAGCACTGTGAAGGTCTCAGGGGCTCTGTGTGCCCTCATATCAGTTTCGGGTTGAACTCTCTGGGACCCCAGGGAAGGAGTGTGCACATCCAGTGCTCTCAGAGAGGTCTGACTTGGCCACACCAACAAACATCTGATGCACCAGGTCCATGCTCTGCCACAGCGCATGGGCACGGTGTCATGGGTGGCATAAGCACATCCTTTATTTATAACAGTAACGCGCTTTGGGAAAACAGAGCAGCAGCATCTCTAAGTCTGGCTGGCAAAACATTGGTCCTGTTTAATGTATCTTTTCATAAATTACTTTCTTCAAAGCAACCCATTTTTTGGACAAGACAGAGTGCAAGAACAGCTGGTTTTATATTCCTATCACACTCGGCGCACACAGTGCAGCACAGGGAAACATGAAGGGCAAGAGGTGAACTCCGGGTTTTCTTCAGGGTCCCAGAGCAAAAGTAGACATTAGGATGGCTGATATTTTGATAACCTTTCCTGTGTCTTGGTGGTAGCCCTGAATATGCTTTGTAGATACACTCGGCAGCCAACAGACTGAGCTATGTGTTTTTTACATCAGCAGCAGTGAGCTTTTGCTGTGTCAATTTATGCCAGTTTATAGGAAGGCTTAATTCTTGTTTTGACAGCTACAGAATTGTTCTGTGGTCCTGAAGGACTGATTATGGTTTTCCTACCTTCAGCCTGTTTCAGACATTCAAATCCTAATGACAGTTGTGCTACATTTGTTTTTGTTTTTAATAAAAGGTGCTTGGCAGTGAAGCTGTATAATCCTTTGGGTCCAACACTTCAGCATTAAGGCGGGAAGTGGATTTCTTTCTGAATTGCTTGGAAAACATGTTACCTCTAAATTATATGGGTTCCTGTTTGGTTCCCTGCTGAAAGTACAGGTAGGATTGACATCTGACAGAGGGAACTCTTATTTTACAGTTATTTTACATGAGTGTTTGATTTCTATTGATAAATGAAGGTAGGTATGCAGAGTTTTCTACCTGGCTTCTTCACATGCTTGTGGTAAATGTTGAGAGACAGGATTGCACGAGCATGGTGCTGCCAGCAGCATGGCCATAATGGCTACACTTTACTTGGAATCATCATTTAGGATCTCATTAGCTTCCGTTAAAAGACATGACTTTAAACTTTTGACATTAGATGTACAAATACATCATTAACGCCTTTTAGTCCATCATCTGTACTGCAGCATTTCTAATTGCAATCAAATGGAAATTATGCTGTTAAGAGCCTTTGCATGCACTAAAAAGCACTGAAACAAAAAGCTACATTAAGAAAGTAGGGATTTTTTCTATTCCCTCCTTGCATATTAAAGCAGGGATATTTATTTATTATCCTGAGTTAGATTGTCTTTGTGCCACCAATAATAAGACACTTTTTCCCATCTTTCCCAAGGGCTGTAGGACAAAACACCTAGCGTTTTCATGCTGTACTTCCTCACCTGCCGATCTGTATGACTCACATTCATGTATTTTACAGGTTTTCTGTGGAGAGTCACTTCCTTTAATTCCATTGCCTAGCTGGTTACCAAATGCTTACAAATATTTAACAGGATTTATGGAATTCAGGACAAAGATATCACATATGACATTACAGAGACTTAGTTGTTCTAATAACACCAAATGCTTAGAAGTCCATTTTGGCCAAGTTCAGCCCAAGTATAAGACTGAGATCCAGACCATAAGTTACAAAATCTTCAGCCTGTTCTGGCATTGCAGTATATTTAGTGGAAAGCAGCTCAGTGTACATTTGCATGTGCGACCTTTCCCACATGATGATTTTACAAGGCAATTCTCCAATGAATCTTACCAGTATGCTTTTGTTCATGCTATCAGCAAACACCAGGGGAGACAAAGCAGGTACAAAAACGGGAATGAACATTGCTCTACTGTTGCGTAAGCCTATGGTTGGACAAAAATTGAGCTGCAGTGTTCAGTATCACTGCTTGAGCCTCATGGGAATCTGGTTTAGTTTGCCACAAGGGAGGAAAGAAGGCTTTATTTTTACCATTCCTACTTAGACTAAAGTATCTACATCAACAATATCTGAGCCTACTAAGACAAGATTGTAAGAAGACTATAAGGACCAGAATGGCTAAATTACACCAACACAAAATATTCCCAGGATAGTCCACATTTTTTAGATGAGAATAATCATCCAGCTGATGTTGTGACCAAGATATGAACATGCAGTCCTTAAAATACTTGAGTTAAAGAGTTGCCAAAAAGGATCAGTAGGGGGATTCAGAGGAAATAATGAAAGAAACTATGTACAAGATGTTGGGGAAGGACAGAATTAAAATAGTGTTGTCTGGTACTTGGCATCTTAGAAGGTGTATTTCTTCTGGAAAATGTTAGAGGTACGGGCACCACTTGAAATAAATTAAGAGGCAACGAGTTACAAACAGTGTGATTTCTGTGTCCTTTGAGAAGGCACGTACTTGTTTTCCAGTGCGTAGGTAAGACAAGCTGGTCCACAGGAGCTTAACTCCTGCCTTTACACTAACTGAGGCCAGCCTCCCCTATGCAGGATTTTTCTACCCACTGCTTTTATTCCTTCTACCTGTTCTGCTCTGCCTGAAGGAGAGAAGGGGAGTTAAATTAATGAGTTGCATTTGAAATATACTTTCCCAACAGTTAAATAATAGCGATCGAACACTTGTTCTTGCTTAACTTAGATATTCAGGCATGCATAGGTCATATGTTCATATACCTAGAAAAGCTTGGTTCCTATTTCAAAACCTACAGTAAGCTCTGTTTCTTAAGAGGTTAACATTGTGCAATACGTGGTTTTTTCAGCCCTTCATCTTTTAACCTGGATGAGCTCTGGAGTGAGGCTGGAGCCTCACTGCATCCACCCTTTACAACCTCTAGCCTAACAGGGCCTGCCTCATCTCAGGGGGAGGGAGGACCTCAGAGTAGAAATGTAAGAAATGCAATAAACAAATAAAATGCTCACCCAGTGCCCCAAAATTTCCTGTCACTTCCTATGAGCCAGAAAGAGAAAAAAGCATCAGTTCTGCCACTGAAAAAATCCACACAGCTTTAACAGGGGAACAGAACAGGTTTCCGCTTGAAAATTTTCAGGTGGGTTTTGTTTCATCCATTACATTTTGTGTTCTGCTCCAGGCTGCCAGGCCTGAAGGAAACAACATACGATCGCGGCGCAGTAGACATCGTTAGTACATGTGGCAAACCTGCTGCCTCACGTGTGCTCCAGCGCAAGCACCGCGGGCGAGCGAAGTGCTTGTGGGCGTACTTACTGATTGCCCACGAAAGCTCAGCGCACCCTGAATTTTGGCTCTCACTTCTCCCCCCTTTGCCAGGGATTCTCTGGCAGAGAGCTGGGATCCTTGCACCATCTAAGCGCAACCACATCTGCTCCACATCAACACTTCTAAAAGAGTTAAATTCAGGGCGGGTGGGTTCACAGCAGCCCCTGGGGGTGCCAGCTGTCCCCCCATTGGCCCCATCTCCAACATCATGCCCAGATGCAAGGGGCTGCAAACAGCCACAAACTCAAGCAAAGGCACCTGGAAGGATTACAAAGAGGACAAATGGGCTATCCAGGGGTGAAAGTGTGAGGGCGGCTCTCGCCCCTGTGCCCTTAGCACCCTCCATGCCCCACATGCAGCCTCTTGCTGCACCGCGGCTGCATGGAGAGGCACTGCACCAGGGTCCTTGGGGCTCAGCGTTTTAAGAGCTGAAATGTAATCATCTTAAAAGGCAACTTCTAGGTATCTTGCAGGTATCTTGTCTTACAGGTGCCCAGAGCAGGTACATAACCTATGTCACCATCAGCTGCTGAATGAGAGCAGAGGGGTAGATACATCTTCTAGCTAACACCGTCACAAAATTATTTCTAGTGCACTGAATACTTGCAAAGCCATGTGTGGTTTTCAACAGAAAGCACAGACTAAGGCAGGAATGGAAGGACCATAATGAAACGAGCTGCAGGGGTGTCTATGGGAGGCAGGGCAGCTTCTCCTGCTCTCTCTCCCTTGTACCTGCCCTCAAGCCAGCCTGCCACTCCAGGAGCCCTAAGTACACTCGAATTTATATTGCTTGCACCCCCAGCCCTATAACAAAATCAGCTAGGGGTCTTACTAACTTGCAAGGCAAGTTCACAGCACTGTGTCTTATTAGCTGACAGCACATCAAGCGTGATACAGAGCAGCAACTGCAGAGCAGTGAGGGATGCCTCATCACTTCAAAAATCACAGACGGGACCCTATTGCTGTAATAAGGCAGTGATGCCATAAAAATGGTTTTTTAAGGGTCTATCACTTCCTTGCAGGCAGGTGTTAGTAAACCACTGTGTCTGATGCTTCCAGAGGATATGCTTTTTGGGGAGTGGTAGGTGACAGGAATGCACATGGTGAGGTCCCAAAAAAATGAGCTCAGTGTGAAATGCTCAGTCCTGATGAGGAACTCACACCCCCTGTCTTGCCTTACAAAATGTTGCTGCTGTTGTGATGCCTTGTGCAGCTTGATGCTGTCCATAAAGCAGAACAAAATATCCTTGTTAAAATGGAATCACTCTGTAAATGACAGGAAAAGAGGGATGAAATTTCAGTAAGGGGCACAGCTTCACCGAAAAGTCATGGATCACCACATCCAGCTTAATAGGACTGTTCTCATCAGGGGAAAAGATGATCAAACTGCAGCTGAGATGACATGTGGAGCTTTTTAACCTACTGTGGTTTACCAGCAATCTGCTCTCCACTTCTGACAGAAAAGACTTTCAGCATCTTTAGGGTAAGTGTCTTAAGGGAGGAGTGGTGTCAGTACTAATAATCAAATGATAGAGATATTTTCTTGCAGACTTGCTAGCACAGATTTTTGTCTTAACCTCCTTAGTTGTAGCGAAAGAAATACCCTGAAGTCTGCACAGTGTACATGCCTTTGGCAATGCCATCAAGTCAATGAATTCCTATGAACAGATTAACCAGGACAGTTGTAACCTGTCTCTATTCCCATGCCAAATCACTAATTACCTCCATTTGTTTTCTATAATGGACTTCTATCTCTGTGGAGGGTTTTTTGCCATGAAAATTTGTCTCACTCACAACAACAGCAAGCCCGCATTCAGATTTGTCCCTGCAAGGGCAGTGTTTTCTTCTTCACATTTTTGTGCTCATTGGTCCCATGAGGCAGCGCTCACCACCCAAGCTGCTGCAATCACCTCCTGAACTGAGCAGTTCCCGTGCTCAAATGCGTAGAGGCAACGCCTGCACTCAGTCATGCCCGTGAAAAGTCCAAAGGGCTTTTACTGAGCATGATGGAGTCTTGGGTAAAATTGGTCTTTAAAGCCAAGGATTTTCATGGTTTGTTTCAGTACCTGCCACATTTCCCAGCCATAGATGCTGTGGTGCTATATTCAGCATGTTTCAGCCTCTTTCTTCCTCCTCTAGGAACAACAGGTTGCTTCTCCTTCTCAGTCATTTTCTCAGTCTTTTTGATAAATGCTGTTTTAAAATGCTGCACTTTTGAACACGGACAGGTTGGTAAAGGCATATACTAGGTCTTAGTTCTGCCTTTGAGGACTGTCTGTGGCCATGGTGCAGACAGGGAGGAGGGAGCTGGTGTTGCAGACCTGCTCGGTTCATGGGGCTACAAGTTGTGCAAACCTTAACAGCCCATTTTTTCCCTCACTCTGCACCCCAGGCAAATCCATCTTTACTCCCTGCCTCCCTCTACTTTTCCTTATTATTGAAGTCTCATGGAATTTTTCTTTTAAGTTACATTCTTAGAAACTCCATCTCGTTTTAAGAGTAGACTGCTGCCATCCCCATCACACTAGTGCTGTGTCTTGTCTTCAACAAGGAATCGTTTTGTCTGCATCATTTTGTGAATATACATTTGGCTCATGTTAAAAGTCACAAACTATCACTTGCTGGTATTTTTATTTTCTATCAAAAGAGAATATGTCATTAATTGATTTTTTGCCTATTTTTCTGAGGAATTAAATGAGCCACACAGTTGCCTAGCAATGCAGACATAGAACTGCAGTACACATACCACTTCTTGGTAAAACAAAAGAAGAGTATTAAGAAAGAAGTGGCAATGACAAGCTCACACACAATTACAAGTGAAGGTTGATTAACATTGTTTTCAGGAACGAGCCTGGTGCCATTTGGCCTAGAAACATTCATCAGTGAAAGAACACAAAGATCTAATATGCAATCCACCAGCTTAGTAAGGAGCCATGAGGATACCAGCAGTAATGAGGAAACTGAGGTTTAGAGCGATGTATTGGCTATGTTGGTTTCCAATAACTGACTTTTACCACTTAGGACATCAATGACACATCGAGGTGTGGGCTTGCCAAAAGCAACGAGGGAATGTGTGATCTGCTGAGATCACATCACTGAAATCAGCTAACTTCTAAACACTAACCTCTATCACAGCAATTCAAATTACATGACAAATGAGGATTTCAAGACACTGTGATCGTGGCTATAATTGCATCTGAGACAATACATGGGTGAGAAGGATTCATCTACCAGTGACTAAAGCTCTGCTGGTAATTTCTTGATCTATATATCAGCTTTATAGCACTGGCACACTGGGGCTTTGTGAGAGGGGGCTTGTAGGCTAAAGTAATGTTGTGAAGGTGTGAAAAACATGAAGTCTAATTGTTGCGGCTGTGATGAGCAGTAAGATAACAGAATAATGAGCAGCACATTCATTGTCTAAATGAGTAATAAAGGTTTGCACCAGGTACTTATGGCACTGGAGGAGGGAGGACACGAAGCAAGAAATGGCTAGGTGGGACATTTAGGGCAAGAAGTGAATACAGTGCTGCTAATCGATGGAGCTTGCATGTATGCTTAGCACAGGGGTAACCAGTTAGCTGACTAGAGAGTGAATAATAGATGTGTAACAGAAAACAATGCACAGAAACAACAGATTAGAGTGCATACAGCAGGGAGCAGTAGCACAAATTCTTTGTCATAATTTGTAGGTTTGCTGCATTTTTCTTGCATGCTGTCTGATCACCTGCATAAGGCATATAGGGCCACTTGGTGGCCCTATGTAAAGTAACGTCTGTCTGCATGACAAATCCTCTAAAGGTGTGCAGTTGGGTCAGACTCCGAGAGTTTGGTCCTTTGAAGAGGTGTGATAAGAAACATCCTCTGGAGCAGGCAGTAGAAGAGCAAAGGAGTGAGAAAAGTTGGTCTGGTACTTGGTAGGATCGAAAAGACGAGAGAGATTTCTGAAACCTGCAGAGGGCATGAGGACATTGTGTCGGAGAATGTTTCTATAATTAAAGGGTATTGAAAAATCTGGCTAATTTGGCGTGCATGCACAGCTGGCTGCATCTGCTTTGGCACACACATGTGTGTTGTGCCGAGGGGCACATGCTCGGAGGAGTGTGTGCTGAGCCCTTTGCAGGGATTCAGAAACTCAGCACGGAGAGCCCTTAAAGCGTACCGCTGGGGGAGAGGAGCTGAGGCTGCCAGCACAAAGAAGCTGTGAAGTTTAAACCTTGCTTAAAAGCCTCTGCAGTCACCTGAAAACCTCCCTCAAAGGCTTTCAAGGGGAAATGCAGTTTTGAGTTGTTTTTAAGGATCCCAAAGTACTTAAGACTATAGCTATATTAGTAGGTAATGCCATGCAGTGGGAACAGACCTGTAGCATGATGAAGATGGAGCTGATATCCACACTGTGCATTTGGGGGGTGGGTCTGCTTCAGCCGGGTAAACCCCGCCATGGTCCCTCGGCCTGAGCACTGGTGGCAGCTGCATGGTGTGGGGTGCATGAGGGGCACCCCTGGAGAGCACCTTTGCATCGAGCATCAGCTGAAGCGAAGGCTCATTCCCCTGCGGCTTTTCTGTCACGTGAACCAGTGAAGTGGGGGGCATCCACGGGTTAAAAGACACACTCCTGATGCAAACTAAAAAGCTGATGTGGGCATATGCTGGAAGCGTGCTTCTGGGCCTGCCTAAATTTCTTACACCCAGCATGCACCTCAGCAGCCGGCATCCTGGACATCACCAGGACGCTGGCCCATCTGTCACCTCACCTGCAGAATGCACCTCCAAAGCACTCTCCTCATGCATTGGAAAGCGATGGCAAAATGGTGGTGAGAAGAGGGAAATGAGGAGACAGCTGAGGTGCCTTCCCTTCTCCCTCCCTTTCCTCTAGAGAGTACTGAGATGGGTACGAGGGAGGGCAGCCCCCGCACCCTCCTCCTCCAGAGGGAAGCTGAACTCCCATTTACCACTTGCTTGGTGGATGTTCAGACCATCAAAAGCTGGAGGATACCCTGAGGTGAAGCTCTATTGATGTGTATTACTTTGAACCAATGAATATTTCATTACTGAAGAGAGAGAGAATATGAATCAATAATTCAGGAGTAAGGAAAGGGGAAGTCATGGGTTTGAACCACTGCTGGAGGATGCGTTCCACTTTTTGAAACACTTAAACTCCGTGGTTTCTTCAAAGACCACCTTAATTATATATACCTACAATCTTTTCAATAAAGTCTTAGAGCTACTATACTCATCAGAGGAACCACCATCCCTTGCTCTGTCACTCTAATCAGTGAGCAACATTTAACATAAGGTTTCAAACCATGATTTTCTGCTGCCTTGGGTGGGTGGGAGAGCAGAGACCACAGGAGTGCTGGCTGGAGGGGCCTTCTGAAGGTCATCTCTGATCCAGCCTCCCTGTGGAGGCAGGGGAAGAGCAAAGAGAGAGAAAATGGGGTTGGGAAACACCAGGAGAGGAAAAAACAAGCCAGAATTAATTGAACGATAAAGTCATGAGGAGGGAGACAATGTAGTTACATGCAACAGCAATGATATTTCTGTTCTAATTTCATTTCGAACTGAGCCTTGAACAAAAAGAGGAGATAAAGGATTGAAGAAAAAGAGGAGATAAAGGATTACTGATACAGAAAAAATAATCCTAGTTTTCCAGTGAAGCAAAACAAGTTGCTTCTTCTAAAGCATTAAGCTGAGATCTCAATTTCCAGTTAGAAATAACTGGAATTTCTGTAATTTCAAAGGGGGGAGTTAGAAGAAACACATTTTGCCAAAGACATACCTGTTTGCTTGGAAATACTGTTTCAACGTGTTTACTGCTCAAAAACAAAAGAAGTTTTGAAATTGTTGAAATATCTTTTTGCCAAAAGCATACATTTCAAACCAAAATCTTCTGATATGGGTGTTAGAATGCCTTTATCACAGTAAACTCTAACGATAGTTTTCAAATGTGTAAAATGGTGGTATCAAAATGAAACATTTTACCTCACCACTCTAAATTTTTTAAATATGGATTGAAGCTATTTCTTTGTATTACTTGTTTTTGTCCTGACAAATTGCACAAAATGTTTTCCCAACCTGCTCTCTCCCTTTGTGGTAATCTGTGCAAGAAGAGCAACATGCTGTGTTACTTGAAGCGGTAGAACACTGGATTGACGCACATTTTCTTCCATGAACAGCACTTAAAACATTTATCCTGTCCTACAGGGAGAGAACTTTTTTATTATCTTGGTTTTAAAGACAAAACTTAATATCGCCCATATGTACAACAGCAGTACCAGCTTTTGCAATTCCTTTGTAAAACTTGCATTGCTGTGAGTGTTCATTTGTTCAATAAGAAGCAGAACAAAGGCTGGAATATCTCCTCAGATTTTCTCAAAAAAAAAAAAAAAAAAAGAAAAGATAGCCTGAGGTGTATTTATTTTGGTGAATGCAGACTACAGGAGAAGTACAGGCATAAGTAGGTTATCTTTAAGCTGACAGGGCAGGGCAGTCATTAAATAATTAAGTTTGCCAATAAAATCCTGACAAAATTTCCACTAACTTCAGCAGCATTTGGATTTCACCCCAGGTGCTTTCACAGGAGACATATTTCTTTTTATAGTGAAATAAAAGACAAAGAAAAAAGGACATTAAATAGTTCAATATTTGGCACAGCTGTGATCAAGCAGATGCACTTAGACACTAACCTACAGCTTCTCCAACGCTATATTTTATCCACACCGCATGGAAAACCTGGGGGCCCTTAGCAGGCGGCGATGAGCCTGACACGCTGCAGGATCAGGCCCACCAGGCAGCCTCCTCCATGTCTCTCATGGACAAGCTTGAAATGATTAGGTATATGTAGGCTTAACACCCATGGGTGATTTTTTATGCAGCTCTACTCACAAAAAGCAAATTGTTATCCAAGGAGGAATTGATCTCAGTTAACTTTAGGCATCTTTGGTATAGATGCAGGTGTAGACCAGGACCTGCATCCAGCCTAGGGCTGATGTGACCATCTCAGCTGGTCACCTCATGCCCCTTTATAAGCAATGGAGAGAAAAAGGCACTTCAAGGGTGCAACTCATCCAACCCATTTGCAATGCCAGCCAGGCTGAACCACAGCCCAGAGGGCAGTGGCAAGCCATGCTCATGAGAAACCAGCTGTGGGCTCCAATGTTTAGAGGGATCTTGCCTGGTCTCTCTGAATGGATTGGCGTTAAATTAAGAGAACAAGAAAATAAATACACAAAACTTTAAGTGTTTTCTGAGGCTTTTCCAGCTCCTCTAGCATCCTGGGCTGACTGGCCACGGCACGGCTGCCCTCAAGACTAAGGGAGCTGGTACATCCGAGGGTCATACCTGCCTCTGCGGCTCACCTGCAGTCATGTGTTTGCTTCTTTTAATGCTTCTTCAGCTAATTTTCTTTGCAGATTCATTCACAGGACTCATAAACATAATGACTGACATCATTTGGCGCTACACTGGAGATTTCATGGCTCCTGATATCGTTTGCAGAGTCGTTCGGTACTTCCAGGTATAGAAACCTCGTGCTCCCCTGTATGCCCAAGCTTGCATGGCTTTGTGTCCCCACAGCAATAAACTCTAACAAAAATGCTGTATGGACATTTTTCTAGCATCAGAAGGGATAAATGCTGAAAGCATTCATTTAAAGTTGAAACACTTAATTAAAATATATTAAATCTTTTATATTTTTTGGGCAAGATAAAGGAAAAAGGTCTGGGTGAAAATACAAGGTGTTTTTTTTTCTTTTTCTTTTTTTTTTCCCCAGTAAAAGTTTTCAAATATTCTTAGTTCAGTGTTCTCACTGGCATTATTTTCTGCAATAAATGTGTCTCAACTGCTGCCTCATATACCTTCTGCCCCAGGTGGTCCTTCTGTATGCCTCGACTTACGTCCTCGTGTCACTAAGCATAGACCGGTATCATGCCATAGTTTACCCAATGAAGTTCTTGCAAGGAGGTAGGAGTATTTCTCTACCTTGCTATCATTGTGGATATTATTGGATACTTTTTTAGTTTCAAAATTCTTAACCTTGTTGCAATGAATTATTCATTACTGCTGTAGCAACATTTGGACTCCGTTACAGTTTTCCAAATGGCAAAGGAGCTGTGGTTTTGAGATTTATGAAGCTGCACTTAGCCCTCAGCAGTTTTTATAAGCATTGTGTTAGCAAAGAATGAAATGACATTTAAAAAGTATAGAGGTTTTCATTATCTTCCAGCATTTTGAGAAGGTTATTATGGGCAAAAGCTATCTCTCGTAGAACTATACTGACTCCAGGAGCCGCAACAGCTATATTGTCTATTTATTCACACTAAAAAATAATTTGGATGGAAGTGTGGTACTGAGAATTCATACAATAGTTTGATAAGAGAACTTCAAAAGCTGTAGCATATAAGTTTGGATATCTATTGTTTCTTGTAATTTCTTCTATTTGTTATTTTTACAGCACTCAAATATATCCTGGCTGTTCAGCAGTACAATTTAAAGAACATGATTTCTTTCCTACAGAGCCTGAAGTGGGACATTAAGTATGTTGCACTAAGTGAATAAACAGAAATAGCAGGTGGGGAGGAAGGGGAAGAGTTACAAGAACCATGAGGTCCAGAAGATGCACTTTAATCAGATGCAAATATCATTCTTGTTTTGGAGTAACGATGGCTTTTGACAGCCTGCTCTATTCAGGGGATCAGATTAATTGTCCTTTCTGGCCTTAAAAACCTGTGAATAAATCACAGCCCAGGCAGTGGTGCAGCTTTGGCTGATGTTAAAGTCTGAAAACTTCAAATACTTTGTGAAATTTAGCCTCATATTCCCCAGTGTACAGACCAACTTTTTCAGACTGGGGGAACTGATATCAAGGTTTTCTCAGCAGGCTTTGGGACACGCGGCGTGCTCTGCAGAATCTGCCGACGTTGAGCAAGGCTGGGGAGGGCTCATAAACCACCTGAAGCACCAACTGCCAGCCGAGCGGGGCGAGCTGTGAGACAGGCTCGCTGATGTTTCGTCTTCACACGTGGCACAGCAAAAAGCAGAACTTGTTAAATTACCGCCTGGGCCTAGTAAAAAATTTGGTGGTTGATCTTCGCAAACCACTTCGAAGTAGAAAAAAACAAAAAAACACCAAGCCACCTCAGATCTTTATAAAAGCCTTTTTTTAACTCAGTCCCACTTCCTATACCTATACCATAAAGTTTTTTCCTTTCTTTTTAAAACTGGAGAAGAGCAGACATTGCACCCAGCCGAGGGGCAGCAGAGCCTTCAGCTGGGTGCAGCTCTCGGGGGGGAAACAGGCCACAAGCAGAGATAATGCTGGCAAAGCCCACCTGCCTCTGGCAAGGGCTGGCTACACACTGATGGACAAGCAAAGATCACGTTCAAAAGGAAACATGAGACAGCTGTAAATTCAAAAGAACTATCTAGAGAGGTATATTTACCATAACAACTTCCTGGAATATACATAAATATTCACCTTTTGTACTCAGCTATTCCTAGCAGAGACGTCATGTGGGGGGCTTTTGAAATGCCCTCTTAGCTATTCTGCAGGGAGAGAACAAAGAGATTTATGGAACTTTGTCGTTGGTGATGACACTGAGAAACTTTAAAAACAGTTCTGAGTCAACTTGTGGCACATTTCTTTCCAAAATGAAACATTGATCCCCCCAAATCCTTCAATCAAGAAACAAGGAGTTGTTTCTCCTTACCAATTTTAAAAATTATGTTTCCATGTAACCTTGAAATATCATTTTGGAAAAAAAATTTTGCTTTGAAAATGTTAAACAATTATTTTTTTTTTTAAATTGTGATTTATTTACTAGCCTCGAGTCATGTTAAAAAGCATTTTCAATGAGCTCTACTTTTCATGGCTTCTAAGAAAACAAATTTCAACAATTAAGTATCTTATACTCACTTAGCGAATACATAAATGACCACAGAAAGTGCAGGATGTGGAAGAATTATACATTCTAATCCTAACACATTTACCGTATGAGGTACCTAATTCAATAACCAAAAGGGTCATTAAAAAATCGTAAAATAAAGATTGAAAAGAAAAGAAACTGAGCAGTTATAGCAGAAGACATTTTATGACTATTTCACCATGTTGAAAAAGTATATGCAAACAGTATGAAAACTAAGCAACAGGTGACAACGAAGCTGCTTAAGTAAAAGACAAAACCCAAGTAGGTGTAAACTGTCCCTTGCCTGGCTTTGGCCTCCAAATGATGCTGAAGTCCACCAGATCAATGAGATTCTGGAACAGCTCGCTCTCTCTGGATTTAAAACCTAATTTTAAAATGGCACTCACTTTACAGAAGGCTTGCATAGCACTGCCGTTCATGGTAGCAGGGAGCAAAACTCCTCACAAGAGGTGCCTCCCCACCACATGTTGATGGAAGCAGGCAAATGTGCACAAAACCACTGCCGCAGCACACGGATGGCGGAAGCAGAGCTAAGGGGACGGTGATACGAAAACATCCTTTAAGAGAGTCAGTGCTAGAGCTCATGACTGAGATTCCAGCTCCAACCCTGGGTGTTAGTCTTGACCACCCCAGTATGAAAAACTCTCCATTTAAAGAGCAATATTCTTTTTAAAGGAAAACACTAAGACTGGCTGAATAGAATATCATATTCCAAAAGCTGTTATTTATTTGATTTCATTTATAATTGATATAGTTCTAGATATATGATTTCCTGGCATTTAGAGCGTATTAGAGCAGTTATAAAAAACAACATAAAGAAACCCTGCTTGTGAGGCAGCCAATTAGCATCAGTGATAAAACAAAAATGTACTTACCTAGATACTATCAGTGCCCTGTAAAGCACTTTAGATTAGGAAGGCCATATTCTACCAAACACGAGAGACATTTAAAACCAAGAATGAATGAACATTGCAGGTAATGTTTTATAAAACACAAAGATAAAATACCACTCTTGCTCAACCCCAGTTGCCCACTTCTCTTCAAATTAAGCGCATTGCTACACAGTGCAAAAAATAAAGTATATTATCCAAGTATGATCTTTTCCCCTTAGAAACAGACATGTGGGTCCCATTGAGGCTTGTATGTATGTTCTTTAAGTAGCTAGCTCACAACTGAAAAGCCCTTTCTGTCAGGAAATATTTTGTGAATCTTACTCTTAATATTCCTTTTGCTAAGTTTATTCTGCTATGCTTTGGGAAACTTTACAGTTCTCCTTTGCCTGTGCAATATTTATAGACTTAATCTAACCCTCTCACTTACGTAGATGTCATCAGAGTTCCCTTAAGCCCTAGATTAGCAAGACCATATTTTGCTGAACGTGGGTAGCATTTAAAAATGAGCAGGATAAGTGAATATTTGCAACTGATGTTTTATAAAGCATAAAATTACTTTTTGAATGTTTCTCCCACACACTTTCTTATTGCTCTTTGAGCTTCAAGGAGGAAAGACATTCTTCTTGATATGCATAATTTAAAGTGATTTTCTATTTCATACACAACCTCGGGTATTTTGTAGGACAATAAAGTATTTCAACACCAAAGCTTCCCAGATCAAAAAATCTGTCCCCATCTGTTCCTCTCGCAATCTGACTCAGGAGGAATAACTGCTGCTGAGAATCACTGGTATTCCACAGATCAGCCCTTTTTCCCCACACTTTTTGGCTAGAGCTACCTGGATTTTAGCCAGAATATGCAGATTTGTGAAAATGAAAGCCTTGGGGCTGTTTGCTCCAACCCATTGATTTTTACAAAATCCCATGGGTGCCACCAGGCATCATTCGGTTTCCCATCAGTTTTCCCCACTTGGCAGCAGAGGAGGCCAGAAGTCAAGAGGAAGCAGTAGCCCAAACCTGCAAAGTGTTTTGAGGTCCTTCAGCTCCTGATGTTCACCATGAGGTCCAGCAGGATCTCCTAGTCGATGTCTGTTGTGGCAGATAAAACAGGGCTGAGCACTTGAGCACCATCCCACCATCATCTGCCCCATCTCACGGTTAGCCGCCCACCTTTGGCATGGCTTGGGCATATGCCCATCAACAGGAGCTGGGGTTGGTCCCTGCCACGATGCAGAGAACTGCAGGAGATGCCCAGGCTCTCCAGAACCACGTTTCTTTGGGGCAGTAAAGTTGCAGCTGGAGTTAAAGGCAGCTGGTTGTGCAGTTTTGTTCCGATCCTGAACTGAGGCATTTTCTCTTTCCTGATAGGAAGTGTTTTGCGAGATTTCACACTTCAAGGTGCATCAAAATGTTTAATTTCCATTCCAAGGAGGACATTTTCCCCACCAGTACATCCAGTACACTCCAACCTAGTTTATGTTTTAAGTAACCCTTCCCAGTCTCAGCCTTCCTCTGTTATCTGTAGCACAAGGACTCCTTCTTCTTTCCTGTCTCTGTGTCCTCCTACTGACCATCGCTTTGCTGTGCCAGGGTAAGAGCGTGCAGTAGGGCAGGCCTGTGGTCCTTTGCATTTATACATGATATCGTCTTGGTTGCATAGAGGAACCATCTACATCTCATGTTTCTGACTTACTGACCCTGACCACTGCCTTTCTCACAGTGTTTCAGATTCAATGGGCACTTTTAAATAGAATATATAAAATACAAGCCCATAACGACATGACTTTTTATCATGAGAAAGAGATGAAGTCCCCATTCTCCTTTAAAGTCTTTTCAGCGTCAGCCGGCTGCAGCCCAAAATTCCCTTTCTTCGCCCAGTTTCCTCCTCCTCCCTGCCTTTCTATCAGTACTGCTACAAGGTGCCAGTCATGCCAGCACCCCCATTAACACCATATGTTTGACTCTGTTGCACAGAAAGACAGGCGAAAGTTCTTATTGGAGTGGCCTGGAGCCTCTCTTTCCTGTTTTCCATACCGACTCTGATTATTTTTGGGAAACGGCAGCTCTCCAATGGGGAAGTGCAGTGCTGGGCTCTCTGGCCTGATGACTCCTACTGGATACCCTACATGACGGTGGTGGCTTTCCTGGTGTACTTCATTCCTCTGATCATTATCAGGTAAGCCTGAACCATAGTCAGCAAGCGTGTGGTGAAAGCCGTCAAGTGTGCAATCAGCTTAATGCTTTAATTTCTACTCATTCATTATGATTTCATTTCCACACCTGCCTTATACCTGCTTTGGTTTTTATCACATAATGCACGGGTCGCTGTACTTGCCCTGGGTATTCTCCATGAGGTATTAATAGCCAGAAACATTTTCTCTGAAAAAAGGACTGAATCTCTAAGTGTGTCCACTTATCTCCACCGCTTCAGGCTTGAAACATATCTTTATAAAACCAGTATGAGTGTCTAGCCATTATGACAAAACATAATTTTAATAGAAGAACAGGAAACCACACTTAACGCTAATTAAACTAAAATTAACTGAAAGTGCTCTCAAGCTTCATAGTACTAGAAGAGTGTTTCTTCACCAGGATCGGAAAGAAATCTCCAAGTGTTTGAAGCTGCCAATCACTCCCAAAATACGAGCAAATAAAATTCTTCCCATTTTGCAATGGGAAACCTGAGCAGCAAATATTTCACTAAAATATGCCCAAAATCACAAAGAGGATCTGCAGCAGAATCTATTTTAAACTGAGGTCAACTAATATCCCAGACTGTGCTTAGTGATCAGTGAATTTTATTGCCTCCCTCTGGAACACTGCCATTAGCTGCTGTTAAACAAAAATTATCTAGCCACGAGGAGCTCCCAATGCAAAGGAGCAGTCAAAAACTGATGTGGAAGGGGAGTGAGGCTTAACTGCCTTGAAAGGCTGCCAGTGGCAGTAACTTGTTCTCCGAGCCCTTTCCTTTCTTTCCCTTTTATTCTCTTTCAGTAGCAAGGCTACACTAGGTTTTCTTGGTGTCCATCTCTTCTTCTTTGTGGCAAAGACGGCTTGCTGGGACTCCTTTTTTCCCCCATAATTTGGTGACACGCTCTTTGTGCTGTGAGAGAGGAACTATGTTTGTATGTCCCTTGGACATCTCTCTTGGTCCATCTGCTTTTCCAGCAGGTGATGAGCCGTGAGTGTCCATTTGCTTCCTGCTCATTAGCACCCCAGGTGAGAGCAGGGTGAGGCGGCTGATCTTTTCTAGATGATGACAGGACTGGCTACAGAAGCTAAATAGTAAAGAGCATGTCATGGTTTTAGTTCCTTTCCAGTTGAATTGTGCCTTGAAGTTTCTTACTGTTTAATCACCGAGATTAAGTTCTGCATCTTCTAATGGCAACAAGTTTCTCTCTGATAGAATCAAAACCATGTGGTGCTGGAACTCATCTAGCTGACTTTTTGATACGGATTCAACATTCACCAGTGTTGCTCCCTAGAGAGAAGGGACAATTTTTATACTTTGTTCATAACACATCAGTTTGCTAAACCTTCCATTTTTGTGCCAGATTGCACAGATATAACAAACAAAGTCATGAAAAGTTCTCCTTAAAGAAAGGACATGATAGCAATACAGAAAAACTACTCCCATATCGTCCAATTGCTTTTCCTTCTTAGACAGGATCTTTTCTCTTTCTATGTTTTTCTGTATCTTAAAAACAGCCTCATTTTAAATACACCAAAAAATATTCTTGGGAACATGTAAGTAAAAATGTGGGTGGATCTGCAGCCCAGCACTAGCAGCAAAAAGAATAAACACACAGAGAAGGGACAAAAAGTAATTTAACTGTGCAAAAGAAATGGCACTAGAAAACTTTGAGGCTTGCTGTTGCTATGAGAGGAGTTTTGTTATTAATTTTCTCAAGTAGCTAGCAATCAGGAAATTCTAGCCAGCATCTTAAGTGTTTTAGGAGAAAGGCCCATAGCGTGTCCAGCTATCAGTCATTCCACAGGTGTGTGAAACATCTCTTTTGCACTCAAACTTACAGATTTGCACGCTTTCTATTACAGATCAGCCACTCCTTTTTACATGGCATATATGCTTGTTTGGCAAGAAAAGGCAAGATACATAGCAACAAATTTTTCAGAGCTGCTGACATTATGCTCCCCTCCTCCCTGCCAAAGGAAGATATTCAAACCAGATCAGCTCTGTGACTTGCTTTACAGTAAATCCCCAGAAGCAAGAAGGTGATGAAGACATGAGGGAAAGGGAAAGTCAGTAAAGCTGGCATTTCATGAGATTGCCCTGACAGCTGAGACATGAATAAAGCATCCTAAAATTGTTGTGGCTTTAACCTTAAGCGACTTTCACAGGAGAAGTTTATGGCAGGACAGGAACTTAAAACGCCGGCCTCGGAGCCACAGGGCAGAGCGGTGCCCATTGCCTGCCCAAACACGTTCCTGGTTTCAGTGTACACTAACACAAATGCTCCCATGTCCTTGCCAGCAGAAGTCAAATTCTTGACAGATCCTAAGTGGTACTGGGCACTGGGAGGAGGCAAGGGGGGTGAGCCAGGGAAGGATTTTTTGTGCCCATTTATTTCTAGTTGTCAGTGATACTATTTTCTTCAGAATAGAAAGGATTTTCTAAAACCATATAAAAAGAGGATTACCATCAGGGCAAGGTCAGCAGAGACATTATGAAAAAATACTATTCAGTT